>NW_027667695.1:0-359000 GCF_963924665.1 Micromys minutus | reverse complement strand
AAAAGACAGAAATTTCCTTTGTTTTGGGGGATAAAAACAGAAATACCACTTATTTAGAGGCAAAGAAGCAGAAATTCCCCTTATTTTGGAGCAAAACTGAAGAAATTTCTATTTTTTATGGCAAAAGGGTATGCATTCTTCTTATTTTCGGGCAAAAAGGCAGAAATTCCCCGTATTTTGGAGCAAAATTGCAGAAATTCCCCTAATTGTGGGGCAAAAAGGCAGAAATTCCCTATATGTTGGGGCAAAAAGACAGAAATTCTCCTTATTTTGGGGCAAATCTCAGAAATTCCACTTATTTTGGTGCAAAATTCCAGAAATTTCCCTTATTTTAGGGCAAAATTGCAGAAATTTCACTTATTTTGGGGCAAAATTGCAGAAATTTAACTTATTTCAGAAAAAAATTCAGAAATTTTTCTATTTTGGTGCAAAAAGGCAGAAATTTCTTTTATTTTGGTACAAAATTGCAGAAATTTTTCTTATTTTGGGGCAAAAAGTCAGAAATCTTCCATATTTAGGGGAAAAATGCAGAAATTCCTCTTATTTTGAGGTAAAAGGCTGAAATTCCTTTTATTTGGGGGCAAAAAGGCAGAAATTTCCCTTATTTTGAGGCAAAATTGCAGAAATTTCACTTATTTCAGGGTAATAAGTCAGAAATTTTCTCTATTTTGGGGCAAAAAAGACAGAAATTCCCTTTGTTTTGGGAGAAAAATACAGATATTTCACATTTTTAGAGGCAAAAAAGCAGAAATTCCTTTGATTTTGGAGTAAAAATGAAGAAATTTCCCTTTTTTGTGGCAAAAGGTATGCATTCCACTTATTTTTGGGCTAAAAAGCAGAAATTACCTGTATTTTAGAGCAAAATTGCAGAAATTCCCCTAATTGTAAGGCAAAATGGCAGAAATTCCCTATATGTTAGGGCAAAAAGACAGAAATTCTCTTTATTTTTGGGGCAAAACTCAGAAATTCTATTTATTTGGGGCAAAATTCCAGAAATTTCTCTTATTTTGGGGCAAAATTGCAGAAATTTCACTTATTTTGGGGCATAATTGCAGAAATTTCACTTATTTCATGGTAAAAAGGCAGAAATTATCCTTATTTTGATGCAAAAATGCAGAAATTCCAAATATTTTGTGGCAAAAATGAAGAAATTCCCTTTATTTTGAGGTAAAAAGGCAGAAATTCCCCTTATTTGGGGGCAAAAAAAAGAAATTTCACTTATTTTGGGGAAAAAACTCAGAAATTCCACACTTTTTTGGTCAAAATTCCAGAAATTTCCCTTATTTTGGGGCAAAATTGCAGAAATTTCACTTATTTTGGTGCAAAATTGCAGAAATTTAACTTATTTCACAAAAAAATTCAGAAATTTTCGTATTTTGGTGCAAAAAGGCAGAATTATCTTTTATTTTAATACAAAATTGCAGAAATTTTTCTTATTTTGGGGCAAAAAGGCAGAAATCTGCCATATTTTGGGGCAAAAATGAAGATATTCCTCTTATTTTGAGGTAAAAAGGCTGAAATTTCCTTTATTTGGGGGCAAAAAGGCAGAAATTTCCCTTATTTTGAGGAAAATTGCAGAAATTTCACTTATTTCAGGGTAATAAGTCAGAAATTTTCGTTATTTTGGGGCAAAAAACACAGAAATTCCCTTTGTTTTGGGGGAAAAAGACAGAAATTCCACTTTTTTAGAGGCAAAAAAGCAGAAATTCCTTTTATTTTGGAGTAAAAATGAAGAAATTTCTTTTTTTGTGGCAAAAGGTATACATTCCACTTATTTTTGGGCTAAAAAGCAGAAATTACCCGTATTTTGGAGCAAAATTGCAGAAAATCCCCTAATTGTGGGGCAAAGAGGCAGAAATTCCCTATATGTTAGGGCAAAAAGACAGAAATTCTCCTTATTTTGGGGCAAAATTCAGAAATTCCACTTATTTTGCGGCAAAATTCTAGAAATTTCCCTTATTTTGGGGCAAAATTGCAGAAATTTCACTTATTTTGGGGCAAAATTGCAGTAATTTCACTTATTTTGGGGCAAAATTGCAGAAATTCCAAATATTTTGTGGCAAAAATGCAGAAATTCCCCTTATTCTAAGGTAAAAAGGCAGAAATTCCCCTTATTTGGGGGTAAAAAACAGAAATTTCCCTTATTTTGGGGCAAAATTTCAGAAATTTCACTTATTTTGGGGCAAAATTGCAGAAATTTCACTTATTTCAGAAAAAAAATTCAGAAATTTTCCTATTTTGTTGCAAAAAGGCAGAAATTTCTATTTTGGTACAAAATTGCAGAAATTTTTCTTTTTTTTTGGGCAAAAAGGCACAAATCTCCCATATTTTGGGGAAAAAATGCAGAAATTCCTCTTATTTTGAGGTAAAAAGGTAGAAATTTCCCTTATTTGGGGGAAAAAGGCAGAAATTTCTTTTATTTTGAGGCAAAATTGCAGAAATTTCACTTATTTCAGTGTAATAAGTCAGAAATTTTCCTTATTTTGGGGCAAAAAAGACAGAAATTCCCTTTGTTTTGGGGGAAAAAGACAGAAATTCCACTTTTTTAGCGGCAAAAAAGCAGAAATTCATTTTATTTTGGAGTAAAAATGAAGAAATTTCTTTTTTTTGTGGCAAAAGATATACATACCCCTTATTTTCAGGCTAAAAAGCAGAAATTCCCCGTATTTTGGAGTAAAATTGCAGAAATTCCCCTAATTGTGGGGCAAAAAGGCAGAAATTTCCGATATGTTAGGGCAAAAAGACAGAAATTCTTTTTATTTTGGGGCTAAACTCAGAAATTCCACTTATTTTGGGGCAAAATTCCAGAAATTTCCCTTATTTTGGGGCAAAATTGCAGAAATTTCACTTATTTTGGGGCAAAATTGCAGAAATTTCACTTATTTCAGGGTAATAAGTCAGAAATTTTCCTTATTTTGTGGCCAAAAAGACAGAAATTTCCTTTGTTTTGGGGTGAAAAAGATAGAAATTCCACTTATTTAGAGGCAAAAAAGCAGAAATTCCTCTTATTTTGGAGCAAAAATGAAGAAATTTCCTTTTTTTATGGCAAAAAGGTATGCATTCTTCTTATTTTCGGGCAAAAAGGCAGAAATTCCCAGTATTTTGGAGCAAAATTGCAGAAATTCCCCTAATTGTGGGGCAAAAAAGCAGAAATTCCCTATATGTTGGGGCAAAAAGAAACAAATTCTCCTTATATTGGGGCAAAACTCAGAAATTCCACTGATATTGGGGCAAAATTCCAGAAATTTCCCTTATTTTGGGGCAAAATTGCAGAAATTTCACTTATTTTGGGGCAAAATTGCAGAAATTTCACTTATTTCAGAAAAAAAAGCAGAAATTTTCTTATTTTGGTGCAAAAAGGCAGAAATTTCTTTTATTTTGGTACAAAATTGCAGAAATTTTTCTTATTTTGGGGCAAAAAGGCAGAAATCTCCCATATTTTGGGGCAAAAATGAAGAAATTTCTCTTATTTTGAGGTAAAAAGGCTGAAATTCCCATTATTTGGGGGCAAAAAGGCAGAAATTTCCCTTATTTTGAGGCAAAATTGCAGAAATTTCACTTATTTCAGTGTAATAAGTCAGAAATTTTCTTTATTTTGGGGCAAAAAAGACAGAAATTCTTTTTGTTTTGAGGGGAAAAGGCAGAAATTCCACTTTTTTAGCGGCAAAAAAGCAAAAATTCATTTTATTTTGGAGTAAAAATGAAGAAATTTCTTTTTTTTGTGGCAAAAAGTATACATTCCCCTTATTTTCAGGCTAAAAAGCAGAAATTCCCCGTATTTTGGAGCAAAATTGCAGAAATTCCCCTAATTGTGGGGCAAAAATGCAGAAATTGCCTATATGTTGGGGCAAAAATACAGAAATTCTCCTAATTTTGGGGCAAAACTCAGAAATTCCACTTATTTTGGGGCAAAATTCCAGAAATTTCCCTTATTTTGGGGCAAAAATTCAGAAATTTCACTTATTTTGGGGCAAAATTGCAGAAATTTCACTTATTTCAGGGTAATAAGTCAGAAATTTTCCTTATTTTGGAGCAAAAAAACAGAAATTCCCTTTGTTTTGGGGGAAAAAGACAGAAATTCCACTTATTTAGAGGCAAAAATCCTGAAATTCCCCTTATTTTGGAGCAAAAATGAAGAAATTTCCATTTTTATGGCAAAACGGTATGCATTCTTCTTATTTTCGGGCAAAAAGGCAGAAATTCCCCGTATTTTGGAGCAAAATTGCAGAAATTCCCCTAATTGTGGGGCGAAAAGGCAGAAATTACCTATATGTTGGGGCAAAAAGACAGAAATTCTCCTTATTTTGGGGCAAAACTCAGAAATTCCACTTATTTTAAGGCAAAATTCCAGAAATTTCCTTTATTTGGGAGCAAAATTGCTGAAATTTCTGTTATTTTGGGGCAAAATTGCAGAAATTTCACTTATTTCAGAAAAAAAAGCAGAAATTTTCTTATTTTGGTGCAAAAAGGCGGAAATTTCTTTTATTTTGGTACAAAATTGTAGAAATTTTTCTTATTTTGGGGCAAAAAGGCAGAAATCTCCCATATTTTGGGGCAAAAATGCAGAAATTCCTCTTATTTTGAGGTAAAAAGGCTGAAATTCCCCTTATTTGGAGGCAAAAAGGCAGAAATTTTTCTTATTTTGGGGCAAAATTGCAGAAATTTCACTTATTTCAGAGTAGTCAGTCAGAAATTTTTCTTATTTTGGGGCAAAAAAGCAGAAATTCCTTTCATTTTGGAGTAAAATTGAAGAAATTTTTTTTTGTGGCAAATGGTATACATTCCCCTTATTTTCAGGCTAAAAAGCAGAAATTACCCGTATTTTGGAGCAAAATTGCAAACATTCCGCTAATTGTGGGGCAAAAAGGCAGAAATTCCCTGTAAGTTAGAGCAAAAAAACAGAAAATCTCCTTATTTTGGGGCAAAACTCAGAAATTCCACTTACTTTGGGGCAAAATTCCAATAATTTCCCTTATTTTGGGCCAAAATTGCAGAAATTTCACTTATTTTGAGGCAAAATTGCATAAATTTCACTTATTTCAGGGTAATAAGTCAGAAATTTTCCTTATTTTGGGGCAAAAAACACAGAAATTCCCTTTGTTTTGGGGGAAAAAGACAGAAATTCCACATTTTTAGAGGCAAGAAAAGCAGAAATTCCTTTTATTTTGAGTAAAAATGAAGAAATTTCCCTTTTTTGTGGCAAAATGTATACATTCCACTTATTTTTGGGCTAAAAAGCTGAAATTACCCGTATTTTGGAGCAAAATTGCAGAAATTCCCCTAATTGTGGGGCAAAATGCAGAAATTCCCTATATGTTAGGGCAAACAGACAGAAATTCTCCTTATTTTGGGGCAAAACTCAGAAATTCCACTTATTTTGGGGCAAAATTCCAGAAATTTCCCTTATTTTGTGGCAAAATTCCGAAATTTCACTTATTTTGGGGCAAAATTGCAGAAATTTCACTTATTTCATGGTAAAAAGGCAGAAATTTTTCTCATTTTGGGGCAAAAATGCAGAGATTCCAAATATTTTGTGGTAAAATTGCAAAAATTCGCCTTATTTTGAAGTAAAAAGGCAGAAATTCCCCTTATTTGGAGGCAAAAAGCAGAAATTTCCCTTATTCTGGGACAAAATTGCAGAAATTTCACTTATTTCAGGGTAATAAGTCAGAAATTTTCCTTATTTGGGGCAAAAAAGACAGAAATTCCTTTTGTTTTGGGGGAAAAAGTCAGAAATTCCACTTATTTAGAAGCAAAAAAGCAGAAATTCCCCTTATTTTGGAGCAAAAATGAAGAAATTTCCTTTTTTTGTGGCAAAAGGTATGCATTCTTCTTATTTTCAGGCTAAAAAGCAGAAATTCCCCGTATTTTGGTGCAAAATTGCAGAAATTCCCCAAATTGTGGGACAAAAAGGCAGAAATTTGCTATATGTTGGGGCAAAAAGACAGAAATTCTTTTTATTTTGGGGCAAAACTCAGAAATTCCACTTATTTTGGGACAAAATTCCAGAAATTTCACTTATTTTGGGGCAAAATTGCAGAAATTTCACTTATTTTGGCAAAATTGCAGAAATTTCAATTATTTCAGAAAAAAAGCAGAAATTTTCTTATTTTGGTGCAAAAAGGCAGAAATTTCTTTTATTTTGGTACAAAATTGCAGAAATTTTTCTTATTTGGGGGCAAAAAGCAGAAATCCCCTATATTTTGGGGCAAAAATGCATAAATTCCTCTTATTTTGAGGTAAAAAGGCTGAAATTTCCCTTATTTGGGGGAAAAAAGACAGAAATTTCCCTTATTTTGAGGCAAAATTGCAGAAATTTCACTTATTTCAGGGTAATAAGTCAGAAATTTTTCTTACTTTGGGGCAAAAAACAGAAATTCCCTTTGTTTTGGGGGAAAAAGACAGAAATTCCACTTATTTAGAGGCAAAAAAGCAGAAATTCTTCATTATTGGAGCAAAAATGAAGAAATTTATCTTTTTTTGTGGCAAAAGGTATACATTCCGCTTATTTTCGGGCTAAAAAGCAGAAATTCCCTGTATTTTGTATCAAAATTGCAGAAATTCCCCTTATTTTGGAGCAAAAATAAAGAAATTTCCCTTTTTTATGGCAAAAAGGTATGCATTCTTCTTATTTTCGGGCAAAAAGGCAGAAATTCCCCGTATTTTGGAGCAAAATTGCAGAAATTCCCCTAATTGTGGGGCAAAAAGGCAGAAATTGCCTATATGTTGGGGCAAAAAGACAGAAATTCTCCTTATTTTGGGGCAAAACTCAGAAATTCCACTTATTTTGGGGCAAAATTCCAGAAATTTCCCTTATTTTGGGGCAAAATTGCAGAAATTTCACTTATTTCAGAAAAAAAAGCAGAATTTATTTATTTTGGTGCAAAAAGGCAGAAATTTCTTTTATTTTGGTACAAAATTGCAGAAATTTTTTTTATTTTGGGGCAAAAAGGCAGAAATCTCCCATATTTTGTGGCAAAAATGCAGAAATTTCTCTTATTTTGAGGTAAAAAGGCTGAAATACCCCTTATTTGGGGGCAAAAAGGCAGAAATTTCCCTTATTTTGGTGCAAAATTGCATAAATTTCACTTATTTCAGGGTAATAAGTCAGAAATTTTCGTTATTTTTGGGCAAAAAACACAGAAATTCCCTTTGTTTTGGGGGAAAAAGACAGAAATTTCACTTTTTTAGAGGCAAAAAAGCAGAAATTCCTTTTATTTTGGAGTAAAAATGAAGAAATTTCCCTTTTTTGTGGCAAAATGTATACATTCCACTTATTTTTGGGCTAAAAAGCAGAAATTACCCGTATTTTGGAGCAAAATTGCAGAAATTCCCCTAATTGTGGGGCAAAAGGCAGAAATTCCCTATATATTGGGGAAAAAGTCAGAAATTCTCCTTATTTTGTGGCAAAACTCAGAAATTCCACTTATTTTGCGGCAAAATTCCAGAAATCTCCCTTATTTTGGGGCAAAATTGCAGAAATTTCACTTATTTTGGGGCAAAATTGCAGAAATTTCACTTATTTCATTGTAATAAGTCAGAAATTTTCGTTATTTTGGGGCAAAAAAGACAGAAATTCCCTTTGTTTTGGGGGAAAAAGACAGAAATTCCACTTTTTTAGAGGCAAAAAAGCAGAAATTCCTATTATTTTGGAGTAAAAATGAAGAAATTTCCCTTTTTTGTGGCCAAAGGTATACATTCCACTTATTTTTGGGCTAAAAAGCAGAAATTACCCGTATTTTGGAGCAAGATTGCAGAAATTCCCCTAATTGTGGGGCAAAAAGGCAGAAATTCTCTATATGTTAAGGCAAAAAGACAGAAATTCTCCTTATTTTGGGGCAAAACTCAGAAATTCCACTTATTTTGGGGCAAAATTCCAGAAATTTCCCTTATTTTGGGGCAAAATTGCAGAAATTTCACTTATTTAGGGGCAAAATTGCAGAAATTTCACTTATTTCAGGGGAAAAAGACAGAAATTTCTTTTATTTTGGTACAAAATTGCAGAAATTTTTCTTATTTTGGGCAAAAAGGCAGAAATTTCCCATATTTTGAGGCAAAAATGCAGAAATTTCACTTATTTCAGGGTAATAAGTCAGAAATTTTCCTTACTTTGGGGCAAAAAAGACAGAAATTCCCTTTGTTTTGGTGGAAAAAGACAGAAATTCCACTTATTTAGAGGCAAAAATGCAGAAATTCCCCTTATTTTGGAGCAAAAATGAAGAAATTTCATTTTTTTATGGCAAAAAGGTATGCATTCTTCTTATTTTCGGGCAAAAAGGCAGAAATTCCCCATATTTTAGAGCAAAATTGCAGAAATTCCCCTTATTGTGGGGCAAAAAGGCAGAAATTCCCTATATGTTGGGGGAAAAGACAGAAATTCTCCTTATTTTAGAGCAAAACTCAGAAATTTCATTTATTTTGGGGCAAAATTGCAGAAATTTCACTTATTTCAGGAAAAAAAAGCAGAAATTTTCTTATTTTGGGGCAAAAAGGCAGAAATTTCTTTTATTTTGGTACAAAATTGCAGAAAATTTTCTTATTTTGGGGCAAAAAGGCAGAAATTTCTCATATTTTGGGGCAAAAATGCAGAAAATCCCCTTATTTTGAGGTAAAAAGGCTAAAATTCCCCTTATTTGGTTGCAAAAAGGCAGAAATTTCCCTTATTTTGGGGCAAAATTGCAGAAATTTCACTTATTTTGGGGCAAAATTGCAGAAATTTCACTTATTTCAGGGTAATAAGTCAGAAATTTTCCTTATTTTGTGGCCAAAAAGACAGAAATTTCCTTTGTTTTGGGGTGAAAAAGATAGAAATTCCACTTATTTAGAGGCAAAAAAGCAGAAATTCCTCTTATTTTGGAGCAAAAATGAAGAAATTTCCTTTTTTTATGGCAAAAAGGTATGCATTCTTCTTATTTTCGGGCAAAAAGGCAGAAATTCCCAGTATTTTGGAGCAAAATTGCAGAAATTCCCCTAATTGTGGGGCAAAAAAGCAGAAATTCCCTATATGTTGGGGCAAAAAGAAACAAATTCTCCTTATATTGGGGCAAAACTCAGAAATTCCACTGATATTGGGGCAAAATTCCAGAAATTTCCCTTATTTTGGGGCAAAATTGCAGAAATTTCACTTATTTTGGGGCAAAATTGCAGAAATTTCACTTATTTCAGAAAAAAAAGCAGAAATTTTCTTATTTTGGTGCAAAAAGGCAGAAATTTCTTTTATTTTGGTACAAAATTGCAGAAATTTTTCTTATTTTGGGGCAAAAAGGCAGAAATCTCCCATATTTTGGGGCAAAAATGAAGAAATTTCTCTTATTTTGAGGTAAAAAGGCTGAAATTCCCATTATTTGGGGGCAAAAAGGCAGAAATTTCCCTTATTTTGAGGCAAAATTGCAGAAATTTCACTTATTTCAGTGTAATAAGTCAGAAATTTTCTTTATTTTGGGGCAAAAAAGACAGAAATTCTTTTTGTTTTGAGGGGAAAAGGCAGAAATTCCACTTTTTTAGCGGCAAAAAAGCAAAAATTCATTTTATTTTGGAGTAAAAATGAAGAAATTTCTTTTTTTTGTGGCAAAAAGTATACATTCCCCTTATTTTCAGGCTAAAAAGCAGAAATTCCCCGTATTTTGGAGCAAAATTGCAGAAATTCCCCTAATTGTGGGGCAAAAATGCAGAAATTGCCTATATGTTGGGGCAAAAATACAGAAATTCTCCTAATTTTGGGGCAAAACTCAGAAATTCCACTTATTTTGGGGCAAAATTCCAGAAATTTCCCTTATTTTGGGGCAAAAATTCAGAAATTTCACTTATTTTGGGGCAAAATTGCAGAAATTTCACTTATTTCAGGGTAATAAGTCAGAAATTTTCCTTATTTTGGAGCAAAAAAACAGAAATTCCCTTTGTTTTGGGGGAAAAAGACAGAAATTCCACTTATTTAGAGGCAAAAATCCTGAAATTCCCCTTATTTTGGAGCAAAAATGAAGAAATTTCCATTTTTATGGCAAAACGGTATGCATTCTTCTTATTTTCGGGCAAAAAGGCAGAAATTCCCCGTATTTTGGAGCAAAATTGCAGAAATTCCCCTAATTGTGGGGCGAAAAGGCAGAAATTACCTATATGTTGGGGCAAAAAGACAGAAATTCTCCTTATTTTGGGGCAAAACTCAGAAATTCCACTTATTTTAAGGCAAAATTCCAGAAATTTCCTTTATTTGGGAGCAAAATTGCTGAAATTTCTGTTATTTTGGGGCAAAATTGCAGAAATTTCACTTATTTCAGAAAAAAAAGCAGAAATTTTCTTATTTTGGTGCAAAAAGGCGGAAATTTCTTTTATTTTGGTACAAAATTGTAGAAATTTTTCTTATTTTGGGGCAAAAAGGCAGAAATCTCCCATATTTTGGGGCAAAAATGCAGAAATTCCTCTTATTTTGAGGTAAAAAGGCTGAAATTCCCCTTATTTGGAGGCAAAAAGGCAGAAATTTTTCTTATTTTGGGGCAAAATTGCAGAAATTTCACTTATTTCAGAGTAGTCAGTCAGAAATTTTTCTTATTTTGGGGCAAAAAAGCAGAAATTCCTTTCATTTTGGAGTAAAATTGAAGAAATTTTTTTTTGTGGCAAATGGTATACATTCCCCTTATTTTCAGGCTAAAAAGCAGAAATTACCCGTATTTTGGAGCAAAATTGCAAACATTCCGCTAATTGTGGGGCAAAAAGGCAGAAATTCCCTGTAAGTTAGAGCAAAAAAACAGAAAATCTCCTTATTTTGGGGCAAAACTCAGAAATTCCACTTACTTTGGGGCAAAATTCCAATAATTTCCCTTATTTTGGGCCAAAATTGCAGAAATTTCACTTATTTTGAGGCAAAATTGCATAAATTTCACTTATTTCAGGGTAATAAGTCAGAAATTTTCCTTATTTTGGGGCAAAAAACACAGAAATTCCCTTTGTTTTGGGGGAAAAAGACAGAAATTCCACATTTTTAGAGGCAAGAAAAGCAGAAATTCCTTTTATTTTGAGTAAAAATGAAGAAATTTCCCTTTTTTGTGGCAAAATGTATACATTCCACTTATTTTTGGGCTAAAAAGCTGAAATTACCCGTATTTTGGAGCAAAATTGCAGAAATTCCCCTAATTGTGGGGCAAAATGCAGAAATTCCCTATATGTTAGGGCAAACAGACAGAAATTCTCCTTATTTTGGGGCAAAACTCAGAAATTCCACTTATTTTGGGGCAAAATTCCAGAAATTTCCCTTATTTTGTGGCAAAATTCCGAAATTTCACTTATTTTGGGGCAAAATTGCAGAAATTTCACTTATTTCATGGTAAAAAGGCAGAAATTTTTCTCATTTTGGGGCAAAAATGCAGAGATTCCAAATATTTTGTGGTAAAATTGCAAAAATTCGCCTTATTTTGAAGTAAAAAGGCAGAAATTCCCCTTATTTGGAGGCAAAAAGCAGAAATTTCCCTTATTCTGGGACAAAATTGCAGAAATTTCACTTATTTCAGGGTAATAAGTCAGAAATTTTCCTTATTTGGGGCAAAAAAGACAGAAATTCCTTTTGTTTTGGGGGAAAAAGTCAGAAATTCCACTTATTTAGAAGCAAAAAAGCAGAAATTCCCCTTATTTTGGAGCAAAAATGAAGAAATTTCCTTTTTTTGTGGCAAAAGGTATGCATTCTTCTTATTTTCAGGCTAAAAAGCAGAAATTCCCCGTATTTTGGTGCAAAATTGCAGAAATTCCCCAAATTGTGGGACAAAAAGGCAGAAATTTGCTATATGTTGGGGCAAAAAGACAGAAATTCTTTTTATTTTGGGGCAAAACTCAGAAATTCCACTTATTTTGGGACAAAATTCCAGAAATTTCACTTATTTTGGGGCAAAATTGCAGAAATTTCACTTATTTTGGCAAAATTGCAGAAATTTCAATTATTTCAGAAAAAAAGCAGAAATTTTCTTATTTTGGTGCAAAAAGGCAGAAATTTCTTTTATTTTGGTACAAAATTGCAGAAATTTTTCTTATTTGGGGGCAAAAAGCAGAAATCCCCTATATTTTGGGGCAAAAATGCATAAATTCCTCTTATTTTGAGGTAAAAAGGCTGAAATTTCCCTTATTTGGGGGAAAAAAGACAGAAATTTCCCTTATTTTGAGGCAAAATTGCAGAAATTTCACTTATTTCAGGGTAATAAGTCAGAAATTTTTCTTACTTTGGGGCAAAAAACAGAAATTCCCTTTGTTTTGGGGGAAAAAGACAGAAATTCCACTTATTTAGAGGCAAAAAAGCAGAAATTCTTCATTATTGGAGCAAAAATGAAGAAATTTATCTTTTTTTGTGGCAAAAGGTATACATTCCGCTTATTTTCGGGCTAAAAAGCAGAAATTCCCTGTATTTTGTATCAAAATTGCAGAAATTCCCCTTATTTTGGAGCAAAAATAAAGAAATTTCCCTTTTTTATGGCAAAAAGGTATGCATTCTTCTTATTTTCGGGCAAAAAGGCAGAAATTCCCCGTATTTTGGAGCAAAATTGCAGAAATTCCCCTAATTGTGGGGCAAAAAGGCAGAAATTGCCTATATGTTGGGGCAAAAAGACAGAAATTCTCCTTATTTTGGGGCAAAACTCAGAAATTCCACTTATTTTGGGGCAAAATTCCAGAAATTTCCCTTATTTTGGGGCAAAATTGCAGAAATTTCACTTATTTCAGAAAAAAAAGCAGAATTTATTTATTTTGGTGCAAAAAGGCAGAAATTTCTTTTATTTTGGTACAAAATTGCAGAAATTTTTTTTATTTTGGGGCAAAAAGGCAGAAATCTCCCATATTTTGTGGCAAAAATGCAGAAATTTCTCTTATTTTGAGGTAAAAAGGCTGAAATACCCCTTATTTGGGGGCAAAAAGGCAGAAATTTCCCTTATTTTGGTGCAAAATTGCATAAATTTCACTTATTTCAGGGTAATAAGTCAGAAATTTTCGTTATTTTTGGGCAAAAAACACAGAAATTCCCTTTGTTTTGGGGGAAAAAGACAGAAATTTCACTTTTTTAGAGGCAAAAAAGCAGAAATTCCTTTTATTTTGGAGTAAAAATGAAGAAATTTCCCTTTTTTGTGGCAAAATGTATACATTCCACTTATTTTTGGGCTAAAAAGCAGAAATTACCCGTATTTTGGAGCAAAATTGCAGAAATTCCCCTAATTGTGGGGCAAAAGGCAGAAATTCCCTATATATTGGGGAAAAAGTCAGAAATTCTCCTTATTTTGTGGCAAAACTCAGAAATTCCACTTATTTTGCGGCAAAATTCCAGAAATCTCCCTTATTTTGGGGCAAAATTGCAGAAATTTCACTTATTTTGGGGCAAAATTGCAGAAATTTCACTTATTTCATTGTAATAAGTCAGAAATTTTCGTTATTTTGGGGCAAAAAAGACAGAAATTCCCTTTGTTTTGGGGGAAAAAGACAGAAATTCCACTTTTTTAGAGGCAAAAAAGCAGAAATTCCTATTATTTTGGAGTAAAAATGAAGAAATTTCCCTTTTTTGTGGCCAAAGGTATACATTCCACTTATTTTTGGGCTAAAAAGCAGAAATTACCCGTATTTTGGAGCAAGATTGCAGAAATTCCCCTAATTGTGGGGCAAAAAGGCAGAAATTCTCTATATGTTAAGGCAAAAAGACAGAAATTCTCCTTATTTTGGGGCAAAACTCAGAAATTCCACTTATTTTGGGGCAAAATTCCAGAAATTTCCCTTATTTTGGGGCAAAATTGCAGAAATTTCACTTATTTAGGGGCAAAATTGCAGAAATTTCACTTATTTCAGGGGAAAAAGACAGAAATTTCTTTTATTTTGGTACAAAATTGCAGAAATTTTTCTTATTTTGGGCAAAAAGGCAGAAATTTCCCATATTTTGAGGCAAAAATGCAGAAATTTCACTTATTTCAGGGTAATAAGTCAGAAATTTTCCTTACTTTGGGGCAAAAAAGACAGAAATTCCCTTTGTTTTGGTGGAAAAAGACAGAAATTCCACTTATTTAGAGGCAAAAATGCAGAAATTCCCCTTATTTTGGAGCAAAAATGAAGAAATTTCATTTTTTTATGGCAAAAAGGTATGCATTCTTCTTATTTTCGGGCAAAAAGGCAGAAATTCCCCATATTTTAGAGCAAAATTGCAGAAATTCCCCTTATTGTGGGGCAAAAAGGCAGAAATTCCCTATATGTTGGGGGAAAAGACAGAAATTCTCCTTATTTTAGAGCAAAACTCAGAAATTTCATTTATTTTGGGGCAAAATTGCAGAAATTTCACTTATTTCAGGAAAAAAAAGCAGAAATTTTCTTATTTTGGGGCAAAAAGGCAGAAATTTCTTTTATTTTGGTACAAAATTGCAGAAAATTTTCTTATTTTGGGGCAAAAAGGCAGAAATTTCTCATATTTTGGGGCAAAAATGCAGAAAATCCCCTTATTTTGAGGTAAAAAGGCTAAAATTCCCCTTATTTGGTTGCAAAAAGGCAGAAATTTCCCTTATTTTGGGACAAAATTGCAGAAATTTCACTTATTTCAGGGTAATAAGTCAGAAATTTTCCTTATTTTGGGGCAAAAAAGACAGAAATTCCCTTTGTTTTGGGGGAAAAAGACAGAAATTCCACTTATTAAGAGGCAAAAAAGCAGAAATTCCCCTTATTTTGGAGCAAAAATGAAGAAATTTCCCTTTTTTATGGCAAAAAGGTATGCATTCTTCTTGTTTTCGGGCAAAAAGGCAGAAATTCCCCGTTTTTTGGAGCAAAATTGCAGAAATTCCCCTAATTTTGGGGCAAAAAGGCAGAAATTCCCTATATGTTAGGGCAAAACGACAGAAATTCTCCTTATTTTGGGGCAAAATTCAGAAATTCCATTTCTTTTGGTGCAAAATTCCCAAAATTTCCCTTATTTTGGGGCAAAATTGCAGAAATTTCAATTATTTTGGGGCAAAATTGCAGAAATTTCACTTTTTTCCGGGAAAAAAGGCCGAAATTTTCCGTTTTTGGGGGCAAAAAGGCAGAAATTCCTAATATTTTGTGGCAAAAATGCAGAAATTTCCCTTATTTTGAGGTAAAAAGGCTGAAATTCCCCTTGTTTGGGGGCAAAAATGCAGAAATTTCTCTTATACTGGGGCAAAATTGCAGAAATTTCACTTATTTTGGGGCAAAATTGCAGAAATTTCACTTATTTCAGGGAAAAAAAGCAGAAATTTTCTTATTTTGGGGCAAAAAGGCGGAAATCTCCCATATTTTGGGGCAAAAATGCAAAAATTTCTCTTATTTTGAGGTAAAAAGGCTGAAATTCCCCTTATTTGGGGGCAAAAAGGCAGAAATTTCCCTTATTTTGGGGCAAAATTGCAGAAATTTCACTTATTTCAGGGTACCAAGTCAGAAATTTTTCTTACTTTGGGGCAAAAAAGACAGAAATTCCCTTTGTTTTCAGGGAAAAAGACAGAAATTCCACTTATTTAGAGGCAAAAATGCAGAAATTCCCCTTATTTTGGAGCAAAAATGAAGAAATTTCCCTTTTTTATGGCAAAAAGGTATGCATTCTTCTTATTTTCGGGCAAAAAGGCAGAAATTCCCCCTATTTTAGAGCAAAATTGCAGAAATTACCCTAATTGTGGGGCAAAAAGTCAGAAAGTCCCTATATGTTGGGGCAAAAAGAGAGAAATTCTCCTTATTTTAAAGCAAAACTCAGAAATTTCACTTATTTTGGGGCAAAATTACAGAAATTTCACTTATTTCAAAAAAAAGCAGAAATTTTCTTATTTTGGGGCAAAAAGGCAAAAATTTCTTTTATTTTGGTACAAAATTGCAGAAATTATTATTATTTTGAAGCAAAAAAGCAGAAATTTCTCATATTTTGGGGCAAAATTGCAGAAAATTTCCTTATTTTGAGGTAAAAAGGCTAAAATTCCCCTTATTTGGTTGCAAAAAGGCAGAAATTTTCCTTATTTTGGGGAAAAATTGCAGAAATTTCACTTATTTCAGGGAAATAAGTCAGAAGTTTTTCTTACTTTGTGGCAAAAAAGACAGAAATTCCCTTTGTTTTCAGGGAAAAAGACAGAAATTCCACTTATTTAGAGGCAAAAATGCAGAAATTCCCCTTATTTTGGAGCAAAAATGAAGAAATTTCCCTTTTTTATGGCAAAAAGGTATGCATTCTTCTTATTTTCGGGCAAAAAGGCAGAAATTCCCTTTGTTTTGGGGGAAAAAGACAGAAATTCCACTTATTTAGAGGCAAAAAAGCAGAAATTCCCCATATTTTGGAGCAAAATTGCAGAAATTCTCCTAATTGTGGGGCAAAAAGGCAGAAATTCCCTATATGTTAGGGCAAAACGACAGAAATTCTCCTCATTTGGGGGCAAAATTCAGAAATTCCATTTATTTTGGGGCAAAATTCCCAAAATTCCCCTTATTTTGGGGCAAAATTGCAGAAATTTCAATTATTTTGGGGCAAAATTGCAGAAATTTCACTTTTTTCAGGGAAAAAAGGCCGAAAATTTCCGTTTTTAGGGGCAAAAAGTCAGAAATTCCTAATATTTTTAGGCAAAAATGCAGAAATTCCTCTTATTTTGAAGTAAAAAGGCTGAAATTCCCCTTATTTGGGGGCAAAAATGCAGAAATTTCTCTTATACTGGGGCAAAATTGCAGAAATTTCACTTATTTCAGGGTAATAATTCAGAAATTTTCCTTATTTTGGGGCAAAAAATACAGAAATTCCATTTGTATGGGTGGAAAAAGACAGAAATTCCATTTATTTAGAGGCAAAAAAGCAGAAATTCCCCTTATTTTGAGGTAAAAAGGCTGAAATTCCCCTTATTTTGAGGTAAAAAGGCTGAAATTCCCCTTATTTGGGGGCAAAAAGGCAGAAATTTCCCATATTTTGGGGCAAAATTGCAGAAATTTCACTTATTTCAGGGTACTAAGTCAGAAATTTTTCTTACTTTGGGGCAAAAAAGACAGAAATTCCCTTTGTTTTCAGGGAAAAAGACAGAAATTCCACTTATTTAGAGGCAAAAATGCAGAAATTCCCCTTATTTTGGAGCAAAAATGAAGAAATTTCCCTTTTTTATGGCAAAAAGGTATGCATTCTTCTTATTTTCAGGCAAAAAGGCAGAAATTCCCCCTATTTTAGAGCAAAATTGCAGAAATTCCCTATATGTTGGGGCAAAAAGACAGAAATTCTCCTTATTTTGGGGCAAAACTCAGAAATTCCACTTATTTTGGGGCAAAATTCCAGAAATTTCCCTTATTTTGGGGCAAAATTGCAGAAATTTCACTTATTTTCAGGCAAAATTACATAAATTTCACTTATTTCAGAAAAAAAGCAGAATTTTCTTATTTTGGTGCAAAAAGGCAGAAATTTCTTTTATTTTGTTACAAAATTGCAGAAATTTTTCTTATTTTGGGGCAAAAAGGCAGAAATCTCCCATATTTTGGGGCAAAAATGCAGAAATTCCTCTTATTTTGAGGTAAAAAGGCTGAAATTCCCCTTATTTGGGGGCAAAAGGGCAGAAATTTCCCTTATTTTGAGGCAAAATTGCAGAAATTTCACTTATTTCAGAGAAAAAAAGCAAAAACTTTTCTTATTTTAGGGCAAAATGCAGAAATTCCCATTATTTTGGGGCAAAAGGCAGAAATTCACCTTATTTTGTGGTAAAATTGCAGACATTTCACATATTTCAGGGCAAAAAGGTAGAAATTCCCCTTATTTGGGGGCAAAAAGGCAGAAATTCCCCTTATTTTGGGATAAAATTGCAGAAATGTCCCTTGTTTGGGGGCAAAAAGGCAGAAAATCCCCTTAATTTTTGGCAAAAAAGCAGAAATTTCCCGTATTTTGGAGCAAAATTGCAGAAATTCCCCTAATATTGGGGCAAAAATGCAGAAATTCCTATTATTTGGGGCAAATCGGCAGAAGTTCCCCTTATTTTCGGAAAAAGAGGCAGAAATTCCCTGTATTTTGAAGCAAAATTGCAGAAACTCCCCTAATTTTGGGGCAAAAAGGCATAAATTTCTCATATTTTGGGGCAAAAATGCAGAAATTTTTCTTATTTTGAGGTAAAAAGGCTGAAATTCCCCTTATTTGGGGGCAAAAAAGAAGAATTTCTCTTATTTTGGGGCAAAATTGCAGAAATTTCACTTATTTCAGAGTAATAAGTCAGAAATTTTCATTATTTTGGGGCAAAAAAAAACAGAAATTCCCTTTGTTTTGGGGGGAAAAGACAGAAATTCCACTTTTTTAGAGGCAAAAAAGCAGAAATAACTTTTATTTTGGAGTAAAAATGTAGAAATTTCCCTTTTTTATGGCAAAAAGGTATGCATTCTTCTTATTTTCGGGCAAAAAGGCAGAAATTCCCCGTATTTTCGAGCAAAATTGCAAAAATTCCCCTAATTTTAGGGCAAAAAGGCAGAAATTCCCTATATGTTGGGGCAAAAAGACAGAAATTCTCCTTATTTTGGGGCAAAACTCAGAAATTCCACTTATTTTGGGGCAAAATTCTAGAAATTTTTCTTATTTTAAAGCAAAATTGCAAAAATTTCACTTATTTTGGGGTAAAATTGCAGAAATTTCACTTATTTCAGGGATAAAAGGCAGAAATTTTTCTTATTTTGGGGCAAAAAGGAAAAATTTCCTAATATTTTGTGGCAAAAATGCCGAAATTCCCCTTATTTTGAGGTAAAAAAGCTGAAATTTCCCTTATTTGGGGGCAAAAAGGCAGAAATTTCCCTTATTTTGGGGCAAAATTGCAGAAATTTCACTTATTTCAGGGTAATAAGTCAGAAATTTTTCTTATTTTGGGGCCAAAAGGACAGAAATTCCCTTTGTTTTGGGGGAAAAAGACAGAAATTCCACTTATTTAGAGGCAAAAATGCAGAAATTCCCCTTATTTTGGAGCAAAAATGAAGAAATTTCCCTTTTTTATGGCAAAAAGGTATGCATTCTTCTTATTTTTGGGCAAAAAGGCAGAAATTCCCCGTATTTTGAAGCAAAATTGCAGAAATTCCCCTAATTGTGGGGCAAAAAAACAGAAATTCCCTATATGTTGGGGCAAAAAGACAGAAATTCTCCTTATTTTGGGGTAAAACTCAGAAATTCCACTTATTTTGGGGGCAAAATTCCAGAAATTTCCCTTATTTTGGGGCAAAATTGCAGAAATTTTACTTATTTTGGGGCAAAATTGCAGAAATTTCACTTATTTCAGAAAAATAAGCAGAATTTATTTATTTTGGTGCAAAAAGGCAGAAATTTCTTTTATTTTGGTACAAATTGCAGAAATTTTTCTTATTTTGGGGCAAAAAGGCAGAAATCTTCATATTTTGGGGCAAAAATGCAGAAATTCCTCTTATTTTGAGGTAAAAAGTCTGAAATTTCCCTTATTTGGGGGCAAAAAGGAAGAAATTTCCCTTATTTTGAGGCAAAATTGCAGAAATTTCACTTATTTCAGGATAATAAGTCAGAAATTTTCGTTATTTTGGGGCAAAAGAGACAGAAATTTCTTTTGTTTTGGGGGAAAAAAACAGAAATTCCACTTTTTTAGAGGCAAAAAAAGCAGAAATTCCTTTTATTTTGGAGTAAAAATGAAGAAATTTCCCTTTTTTGTGGCAAAAGGTATACATTCCACTTATTTTTGGGCTAAAAAGCAGAAATTACCCGTATTTTGGAGCAAAATTGCAGAAATTCCCCTAATTGTAGGGCAAGAAGGGAGAAATTCCCTATATGTTGGGGCAAAAAGAAACAAATTCTCCTTATTTTGGGTCAAAACTCAGAAATTCTACTGATATTGGGGCAAAATTCCAGAAATTTCCCTTATTTTGGGGCAAAATTGCAGAAATTTCACTTATTTTTGGGCAAAATTGCAGAAATTTCACTTATTTCAGAAAAAAAAGCAGAAATTTTCTTATTTTGGTGCAAAAAGGCGGAAATTTCTTTTAAATTGGTACAAAATTGCAGAAATTTTTCTTATTTTGGGGCAAAAAGGCAGAAATCTCCCATATTTTGGGGCAAAAATGCAGAAATTTCTCTTATTTTGAGGTAAAAAGGCTGAAATTCCCCTTATTTGGGGGCAAAAAGGCAGAAATTTCCCTTATTTTGGGGCAAAATTGCAGAAATTTCACTTATTTCAGGGTACCAAGTCAGAAATTTTTCTTACTTTGGGGCAAAAAAGACAGAAATTCCCTTTGTTTTCAGGGAAAAAGACAGAAATTCCACTTATTTAGAGGCAAAAATGCAGAAATTCCCCTTATTTTGGAGCAAAAATGAAGAAATTTCCCTTTTTTATGGCAAAAAGGTATGCATTCTTCTTATTTTCGGGCAAAAAGGCAGAAATTCCCCCTATTTTAGAGCAAAATTGCAGAAATTACCCTAATTGTGGGGCAAAAAGTCAGAAAGTCCCTATATGTTGGGGCAAAAAGACAGAAATTCTCCTTATTTTAAAGCAAAACTCAGAAATTTCACTTATTTTGGGGCAAAATTACAGAAATTTCACTTATTTCAAAAAAAAGCAGAAATTTTCTTATTTTGGGGCAAAAAGGCAAAAATTTCTTTTATTTTGGTACAAAATTGCAGAAATTATTCTTATTTTGAAGCAAAAAAGCAGAAATTTCTCATATTTTGGGGCAAAATTGCAGAAAATTTCCTTATTTTGAGGTAAAAAGGCTAAAATTCCCCTTATTTGGTTGCAAAAAGGCAGAAATTTTCCTTATTTTGGGGAAAAATTGCAGAAATTTCACTTATTTCAGGGAAATAAGTCAGAAGTTTTTCTTACTTTGGGGCAAAAAAGACAGAAATTCCCTTTGTTTTCAGGGAAAAAGACAGAAATTCCACTTATTTAGAGGCAAAAATGCAGAAATTCCCCTTATTTTGGAGCAAAAATGAAGAAATTTCCCTTTTTTATGGCAAAAAGGTATGCATTCTTCTTATTTTCGGGCAAAAAGGCAGAAATTCCCTTTGTTTTGGGGGAAAAAGACAGAAATTCCACTTATTTAGAGGCAAAAAAGCAGAAATTCCCCATATTTTGGAGCAAAATTGCAGAAATTCTCCTAATTGTGGGGCAAAAAGGCAGAAATTCCCTATATGTTAGGGCAAAACGACAGAAATTCTCCTCATTTGGGGGCAAAATTCAGAAATTCCATTTATTTTGGGGCAAAATTCCCAAAATTCCCCTTATTTTGGGGCAAAATTGCAGAAATTTCAATTATTTTGGGGCAAAATTGCAGAAATTTCACTTTTTTCAGGGAAAAAAGGCCGAAAATTTCCGTTTTTAGGGGCAAAAAGTCAGAAATTCCTAATATTTTTAGGCAAAAATGCAGAAATTCCTCTTATTTTGAAGTAAAAAGGCTGAAATTCCCCTTATTTGGGGGCAAAAATGCAGAAATTCCTCTTATACTGGGGCAAAATTGCAGAAATTTCACTTATTTCAGGGTAATAATTCAGAAATTTTCCTTATTTTGGGGCAAAAAATGCAGAAATTCCATTTGTATGGGTGGAAAAAGACAGAAATTCCATTTATTTAGAGGCAAAAAAGCAGAAATTCCCCTTATTTTGAGGTAAAAAGGCTGAAATTCCCCTTATTTTGAGGTAAAAAGGCTGAAATTCCCCTTATTTGGGGGCAAAAAGGCAGAAATTTCCCATATTTTGGGGCAAAATTGCAGAAATTTCACTTATTTCAGGGTACTAAGTCAGAAATTTTTCTTACTTTGGGGCAAAAAAGACAGAAATTCCCTTTGTTTTCAGGGAAAAAGACAGAAATTCCACTTATTTAGAGGCAAAAATGCAGAAATTCCCCTTATTTTGGAGCAAAAATGAAGAAATTTCCCTTTTTTATGGCAAAAAGGTATGCATTCTTCTTATTTTCAGGCAAAAAGGCAGAAATTCCCCCTATTTTAGAGCAAAATTGCAGAAATTCCCTATATGTTGGGGCAAAAAGACAGAAATTCTCCTTATTTTGGGGCAAAACTCAGAAATTCCACTTATTTTGGGGCAAAATTCCAGAAATTTCCCTTATTTTGGGGCAAAATTGCAGAAATTTCACTTATTTTCAGGCAAAATTACATAAATTTCACTTATTTCAGAAAAAAAGCAGAATTTTCTTATTTTGGTGCAAAAAGGCAGAAATTTCTTTTATTTTGTTACAAAATTGCAGAAATTTTTCTTATTTTGGGGCAAAAAGGCAGAAATCTCCCATATTTTGGGGCAAAAATGCAGAAATTCCTCTTATTTTGAGGTAAAAAGGCTGAAATTCCCCTTATTTGGGGGCAAAAGGGCAGAAATTTCCCTTATTTTGAGGCAAAATTGCAGAAATTTCACTTATTTCAGAGAAAAAAAGCAAAAACTTTTCTTATTTTAGGGCAAAATGCAGAAATTCCCATTATTTTGGGGCAAAAGGCAGAAATTCACCTTATTTTGTGGTAAAATTGCAGACATTTCACATATTTCAGGGCAAAAAGGTAGAAATTCCCCTTATTTGGGGGCAAAAAGGCAGAAATTCCCCTTATTTTGGGATAAAATTGCAGAAATGTCCCTTGTTTGGGGGCAAAAAGGCAGAAAATCCCCTTAATTTTTGGCAAAAAAGCAGAAATTTCCCGTATTTTGGAGCAAAATTGCAGAAATTCCCCTAATATTGGGGCAAAAATGCAGAAATTCCTATTATTTGGGGCAAATCGGCAGAAGTTCCCCTTATTTTCGGAAAAAGAGGCAGAAATTCCCTGTATTTTGAAGCAAAATTGCAGAAACTCCCCTAATTTTGGGGCAAAAAGGCATAAATTTCTCATATTTTGGGGCAAAAATGCAGAAATTTTTCTTATTTTGAGGTAAAAAGGCTGAAATTCCCCTTATTTGGGGGCAAAAAAGAAGAATTTCTCTTATTTTGGGGCAAAATTGCAGAAATTTCACTTATTTCAGAGTAATAAGTCAGAAATTTTCATTATTTTGGGGCAAAAAAAAACAGAAATTCCCTTTGTTTTGGGGGGAAAAGACAGAAATTCCACTTTTTTAGAGGCAAAAAAGCAGAAATAACTTTTATTTTGGAGTAAAAATGTAGAAATTTCCCTTTTTTATGGCAAAAAGGTATGCATTCTTCTTATTTTCGGGCAAAAAGGCAGAAATTCCCCGTATTTTCGAGCAAAATTGCAAAAATTCCCCTAATTTTAGGGCAAAAAGGCAGAAATTCCCTATATGTTGGGGCAAAAAGACAGAAATTCTCCTTATTTTGGGGCAAAACTCAGAAATTCCACTTATTTTGGGGCAAAATTCTAGAAATTTTTCTTATTTTAAAGCAAAATTGCAAAAATTTCACTTATTTTGGGGTAAAATTGCAGAAATTTCACTTATTTCAGGGATAAAAGGCAGAAATTTTTCTTATTTTGGGGCAAAAAGGAAAAATTTCCTAATATTTTGTGGCAAAAATGCCGAAATTCCCCTTATTTTGAGGTAAAAAAGCTGAAATTTCCCTTATTTGGGGGCAAAAAGGCAGAAATTTCCCTTATTTTGGGGCAAAATTGCAGAAATTTCACTTATTTCAGGGTAATAAGTCAGAAATTTTTCTTATTTTGGGGCCAAAAGGACAGAAATTCCCTTTGTTTTGGGGGAAAAAGACAGAAATTCCACTTATTTAGAGGCAAAAATGCAGAAATTCCCCTTATTTTGGAGCAAAAATGAAGAAATTTCCCTTTTTTATGGCAAAAAGGTATGCATTCTTCTTATTTTCGGGCAAAAAGGCAGAAATTCCCCGTATTTTGAAGCAAAATTGCAGAAATTCCCCTAATTGTGGGGCAAAAAAACAGAAATTCCCTATATGTTGGGGCAAAAAGACAGAAATTCTCCTTATTTTGGGGTAAAACTCAGAAATTCCACTTATTTTGGGGGCAAAATTCCAGAAATTTCCCTTATTTTGGGGCAAAATTGCAGAAATTTTACTTATTTTGGGGCAAAATTGCAGAAATTTCACTTATTTCAGAAAAATAAGCAGAATTTATTTATTTTGGTGCAAAAAGGCAGAAATTTCTTTTATTTTGGTACAAATTGCAGAAATTTTTCTTATTTTGGGGCAAAAAGGCAGAAATCTTCATATTTTGGGGCAAAAATGCAGAAATTCCTCTTATTTTGAGGTAAAAAGTCTGAAATTTCCCTTATTTGGGGGCAAAAAGGAAGAAATTTCCCTTATTTTGAGGCAAAATTGCAGAAATTTCACTTATTTCAGGATAATAAGTCAGAAATTTTCGTTATTTTGGGGCAAAAGAGACAGAAATTTCTTTTGTTTTGGGGGAAAAAAACAGAAATTCCACTTTTTTAGAGGCAAAAAAAGCAGAAATTCCTTTTATTTTGGAGTAAAAATGAAGAAATTTCCCTTTTTTGTGGCAAAAGGTATACATTCCACTTATTTTTGGGCTAAAAAGCAGAAATTACCCGTATTTTGGAGCAAAATTGCAGAAATTCCCCTAATTGTAGGGCAAGAAGGGAGAAATTCCCTATATGTTGGGGCAAAAAGAAACAAATTCTCCTTATTTTGGGTCAAAACTCAGAAATTCTACTGATATTGGGGCAAAATTCCAGAAATTTCCCTTATTTTGGGGCAAAATTGCAGAAATTTCACTTATTTTTGGGCAAAATTGCAGAAATTTCACTTATTTCAGAAAAAAAAGCAGAAATTTTCTTATTTTGGTGCAAAAAGGCGGAAATTTCTTTTAAATTGGTACAAAATTGCAGAAATTTTTCTTATTTTGGGGCAAAAAGGCAGAAATCTCCCATATTTTGGGGCAAAAATGCAGAAATTTCTCTTATTTTGAGGTAAAAAGGCTGAAATTCCCCTTATTTGGGGGCAAAAAGGCAGAAATTTCCCTTATTTTGGGGCAAAATTGCAGAAATTTCACTTATTTCAGGGTACCAAGTCAGAAATTTTTCTTACTTTGGGGCAAAAAAGACAGAAATTCCCTTTGTTTTCAGGGAAAAAGACAGAAATTCCACTTATTTAGAGGCAAAAATGCAGAAATTCCCCTTATTTTGGAGCAAAAATGAAGAAATTTCCCTTTTTTATGGCAAAAAGGTATGCATTCTTCTTATTTTCGGGCAAAAAGGCAGAAATTCCCCCTATTTTAGAGCAAAATTGCAGAAATTACCCTAATTGTGGGGCAAAAAGTCAGAAAGTCCCTATATGTTCGGGCAAAAAGACAGAAATTCTCCTTATTTTAAAGCAAAACTCAGAAATTTCACTTATTTTGGGGCAAAATTACAGAAATTTCACTTATTTCAAAAAAAAGCAGAAATTTTCTTATTTTGGGGCAAAAAGGCAAAAATTTCTTTTATTTTGGTACAAAATTGCAGAAATTATTATTATTTTGAAGCAAAAAAGCAGAAATTTCTCATATTTTGGGGCAAAATTGCAGAAAATTTCCTTATTTTGAGGTAAAAAGGCTAAAATTCCCCTTATTTGGTTGCAAAAAGGCAGAAATTTTCCTTATTTTGGGGAAAAATTGCAGAAATTTCACTTATTTCAGGGAAATAAGTCAGAAGTTTTTCTTACTTTGGGGCAAAAAAGACAGAAATTCCCTTTGTTTTCAGGGAAAAAGACAGAAATTCCACTTATTTAGAGGCAAAAATGCAGAAATTCCCCTTATTTTGGAGCAAAAATGAAGAAATTTCCCTTTTTTATGGCAAAAAGGTATGCATTCTTCTTATTTTCGGGCAAAAAGGCAGAAATTCCCTTTGTTTTGGGGGAAAAAGACAGAAATTCCACTTATTTAGAGGCAAAAAAGCAGAAATTCCCCATATTTTGGAGCAAAATTGCAGAAATTCTCCTAATTGTGGGGCAAAAAGGCAGAAATTCCCTATATGTTAGGGCAAAACGACAGAAATTCTCCTCATTTGGGGGCAAAATTCAGAAATTCCATTTATTTTGGGGCAAAATTCCCAAAATTCCCCTTATTTTGGGGCAAAATTGCAGAAATTTCAATTATTTTGGGGCAAAATTGCAGAAATTTCACTTTTTTCAGGGAAAAAAGGCCGAAAATTTCCGTTTTTAGGGGCAAAAAGTCAGAAATTCCTAATATTTTTAGGCAAAAATGCAGAAATTCCTCTTATTTTGAAGTAAAAAGGCTGAAATTCCCCTTATTTGGGGGCAAAAATGCAGAAATTTCTCTTATACTGGGGCAAAATTGCAGAAATTTCACTTATTTCAGGGTAATAATTCAGAAATTTTCCTTATTTTGGGGCAAAAAATACAGAAATTCCATTTGTATGGGTGGAAAAAGACAGAAATTCCATTTATTTAGAGGCAAAAAAGCAGAAATTCCCCTTATTTTGAGGTAAAAAGGCTGAAATTCCCCTTATTTTGAGGTAAAAAGGCTGAAATTCCCCTTATTTGGGGGCAAAAAGGCAGAAATTTCCCATATTTTGGGGCAAAATTGCAGAAATTTCACTTATTTCAGGGTACTAAGTCAGAAATTTTTCTTACTTTGGGGCAAAAAAGACAGAAATTCCCTTTGTTTTCAGGGAAAAAGACAGAAATTCCACTTATTTAGAGGCAAAAATGCAGAAATTCCCCTTATTTTGGAGCAAAAATGAAGAAATTTCCCTTTTTTATGGCAAAAAGGTATGCATTCTTCTTATTTTCAGGCAAAAAGGCAGAAATTCCCCCTATTTTAGAGCAAAATTGCAGAAATTCCCTATATGTTGGGGCAAAAAGACAGAAATTCTCCTTATTTTGGGGCAAAACTCAGAAATTCCACTTATTTTGGGGGCAAAATTCCAGAAATTTCCCTTATTTTGGGGCAAAATTGCAGAAATTTTACTTATTTTGGGGCAAAATTGCAGAAATTTCCCTTATTTTGGGGCAAAATTGCAGAAATTTCACTTATTTTCAGGCAAAATTACATAAATTTCACTTATTTCAGAAAAAAAGCAGAATTTTCTTATTTTGGTGCAAAAAGGCAGAAATTTCTTTTATTTTGTTACAAAATTGCAGAAATTTTTCTTATTTTGGGGCAAAAAGGCAGAAATCTCCCATATTTTGGGGCAAAAATGCAGAAATTCCTCTTATTTTGAGGTAAAAAGGCTGAAATTCCCCTTATTTGGGGGCAAAAGGGCAGAAATTTCCCTTATTTTGAGGCAAAATTGCAGAAATTTCACTTATTTCAGAGAAAAAAAGCAAAAACTTTTCTTATTTTAGGGCAAAATGCAGAAATTCCCATTATTTTGGGGCAAAAGGCAGAAATTCACCTTATTTTGTGGTAAAATTGCAGACATTTCACATATTTCAGGGCAAAAAGGTAGAAATTCCCCTTATTTGGGGGCAAAAAGGCAGAAATTCCCCTTATTTTGGGATAAAATTGCAGAAATGTCCCTTGTTTGGGGGCAAAAAGGCAGAAAATCCCCTTAATTTTTGGCAAAAAAGCAGAAATTTCCCGTATTTTGGAGCAAAATTGCAGAAATTCCCCTAATATTTGGGCAAAAATGCAGAAATTCCTATTATTTGGGGCAAATCGGCAGAAGTTCCCCTTATTTTCGGAAAAAGAGGCAGAAATTCCCTGTATTTTGAAGCAAAATTGCAGAAACTCCCCTAATTTTGGGGCAAAAAGGCATAAATTTCTCATATTTTGGGGCAAAAATGCAGAAATTTTTCTTATTTTGAGGTAAAAAGGCTGAAATTCCCCTTATTTGGGGGCAAAAAAGAAGAATTTCTCTTATTTTGGGGCAAAATTGCAGAAATTTCACTTATTTCAGAGTAATAAGTCAGAAATTTTCATTATTTTGGGGCAAAAAAAAACAGAAATTCCCTTTGTTTTGGGGGGAAAAGACAGAAATTCCACTTTTTTAGAGGCAAAAAAGCAGAAATAACTTTTATTTTGGAGTAAAAATGTAGAAATTTCCCTTTTTTATGGCAAAAAGGTATGCATTCTTCTTATTTTCGGGCAAAAAGGCAGAAATTCCCCGTATTTTCGAGCAAAATTGCAAAAATTCCCCTAATTTTAGGGCAAAAAGGCAGAAATTCCCTATATGTTGGGGCAAAAAGACAGAAATTCTCCTTATTTTGGGGCAAAACTCAGAAATTCCACTTATTTTGGGGCAAAATTCTAGAAATTTTTCTTATTTTAAAGCAAAATTGCAAAAATTTCACTTATTTTGGGGTAAAATTGCAGAAATTTCACTTATTTCAGGGATAAAAGGCAGAAATTTTTCTTATTTTGGGGCAAAAAGGAAAAATTTCCTAATATTTTGTGGCAAAAATGCCGAAATTCCCCTTATTTTGAGGTAAAAAAGCTGAAATTTCCCTTATTTGGGGGCAAAAAGGCAGAAATTTCCCTTATTTTGGGGCAAAATTGCAGAAATTTCACTTATTTCAGGGTAATAAGTCAGAAATTTTTCTTATTTTGGGGCCAAAAGGACAGAAATTCCCTTTGTTTTGGGGGAAAAAGACAGAAATTCCACTTATTTAGAGGCAAAAATGCAGAAATTCCCCTTATTTTGGAGCAAAAATGAAGAAATTTCCCTTTTTTATGGCAAAAAGGTATGCATTCTTCTTATTTTCGGGCAAAAAGGCAGAAATTCCCCGTATTTTCGAGCAAAATTGCAAAAATTCCCCTAATTTTAGGGCAAAAAGGCAGAAATTCCCTATATGTTGGGGCAAAAAGACAGAAATTCTCCTTATTTTGGGGCAAAACTCAGAAATTCCACTTATTTTGGGGCAAAATTCTAGAAATTTTTCTTATTTTAAAGCAAAATTGCAAAAATTTCACTTATTTTGGGGTAAAATTGCAGAAATTTCACTTATTTCAGGGATAAAAGGCAGAAATTTTTCTTATTTTGGGGCAAAAAGGAAAAATTTCCTAATATTTTGTGGCAAAAATGCCGAAATTCCCCTTATTTTGAGGTAAAAAAGCTGAAATTTCCCTTATTTGGGGGCAAAAAGGCAGAAATTTCCCTTATTTTGGGGCAAAATTGCAGAAATTTCACTTATTTCAGGGTAATAAGTCAGAAATTTTTCTTATTTTGGGGCCAAAAGGACAGAAATTCCCTTTGTTTTGGGGGAAAAAGACAGAAATTCCACTTATTTAGAGGCAAAAATGCAGAAATTCCCCTTATTTTGGAGCAAAAATGAAGAAATTTCCCTTTTTTATGGCAAAAAGGTATGCATTCTTCTTATTTTTGGGCAAAAAGGCAGAAATTCCCCGTATTTTGAAGCAAAATTGCAGAAATTCCCCTAATTGTGGGGCAAAAAAACAGAAATTCCCTATATGTTGGGGCAAAAAGACAGAAATTCTCCTTATTTTGGGGTAAAACTCAGAAATTCCACTTATTTTGGGGGCAAAATTCCAGAAATTTCCCTTATTTTGGGGCAAAATTGCAGAAATTTTACTTATTTTGGGGCAAAATTGCAGAAATTTCACTTATTTCAGAAAAATAAGCAGAATTTATTTATTTTGGTGCAAAAAGGCAGAAATTTCTTTTATTTTGGTACAAATTGCAGAAATTTTTCTTATTTTGGGGCAAAAAGGCAGAAATCTTCATATTTTGGGGCAAAAATGCAGAAATTCCTCTTATTTTGAGGTAAAAAGTCTGAAATTTCCCTTATTTGGGGGCAAAAAGGAAGAAATTTCCCTTATTTTGAGGCAAAATTGCAGAAATTTCACTTATTTCAGGATAATAAGTCAGAAATTTTCATTATTTTGGGGCAAAAGAGACAGAAATTTCTTTTGTTTTGGGGGAAAAAAACAGAAATTCCACTTTTTTAGAGGCAAAAAAAGCAGAAATTCCTTTTATTTTGGAGTAAAAATGAAGAAATTTCCCTTTTTTGTGGCAAAAGGTATACATTCCACTTATTTTTGGGCTAAAAAGCAGAAATTACCCGTATTTTGGAGCAAAATTGCAGAAATTCCCCTAATTGTAGGGCAAGAAGGGAGAAATTCCCTATATGTTGGGGCAAAAAGAAACAAATTCTCCTTATTTTGGGTCAAAACTCAGAAATTCTACTGATATTGGGGCAAAATTCCAGAAATTTCCCTTATTTTGGGGCAAAATTGCAGAAATTTCACTTATTTTTGGGCAAAATTGCAGAAATTTCACTTATTTCAGAAAAAAAAGCAGAAATTTTCTTATTTTGGTGCAAAAAGGCGGAAATTTCTTTTAAATTGGTACAAAATTGCAGAAATTTTTCTTATTTTGGGGCAAAAAGGCAGAAATCTCCCATATTTTGGGGCAAAAATGCAGAAATTTCTCTTATTTTGAGGTAAAAAGGCTGAAATTCCCCTTATTTGGGGGCAAAAAGGCAGAAATTTCCCTTATTTTGGGGCAAAATTGCAGAAATTTCACTTAATTCAGGGTAATAAGTCAGAAATTTTCCTTATTTTGGGGCAAAAAAGACAGAAATTCCCTTTGTTTTGGGGGAAAAAGACAGAAATTCCACTTATTTAGAGGCAAAAAAGCAGAAATTCCCCTTATTTTGTAGCAAAACTGAAGAAATTTCTATTTTTTATGGCAAAAAGGTATGCATTCTTCTTATTTTCGGGCAAAAAGGCAGAAATTCCCCGTATTTTGGAGCAAAATTGCAGAAATTTTTCTAATTGTGGGGCAAGAAGGGGGAAATTCCCTATATGTTGGGGCAAAAAGACAGAAATTCTCCTTATTTTGGGGCAAAACTCAGAAATTCCACTTATTTTGGTGCAAAATTCCAGAAATTTCCCTTATTTTAGGGCAAAATTGCAGAAATTTCACTTATTTTGGGGCAAAATTGCAGAAATTTAACTTATTTCAGAAAAAAATTCAGAAATCTTTCTATTTTGGTGCAAAAAGGCAGAAATTTCTTTTATTTTGGTACAAAATTGCAGAAATTTTTCTTATTTTGGGGCAAAAAGGCAGATCCCCCATATTTTGAGGCAAAATTGCAGAAATTCCTCTTATTTTGAGGTAATAAGGCTGAAATTTCCCTTATTTGGGGGCAAAAAGGCAGAAATTTCCCTTATTTTGAGGCAAAATTGCAGAAATTTCACTTATTTCAGGGTAATAAGTCAGAAATTTTCTTTATTTTGGGGCAAAAAAGACAGAAATTCCCTTTGTTTTGGGAGAAAAAGACAGAAATTCCACTTTTTTAGGTGCAAAAAAGCAGAAATTCCTTTTATTTTGGAGTAAAAATGAAGAAATTTCCCTTTTTTATGGCACAAAGGTATGCATTCCACTTATTTTCGGGCAAAAAGGCAGAAATTACCCGTATTTTGGAGCAATATTGCAGAAATTCCCCTAATTGTAGGGCAAAGAGGCAGAAATTCCCTATATGTTAGGGCAAAAAGACAGAAATTCTCCTTATTTTGGGGCAAAACTCAGAAATTCTACTTATTTTGGGGCAAAATTCCAGAAATTTCCCTTATTTTGGGGCAAAATTGCAGAAATTTCACTTATTTTGGGGCAAAATTGCAGAAATTTCACTTATTTCAGGGAAATAAGTCAGAAATTTTCCTTATTTTGGGGCCAAAAAGACAGAAATTCCCTTTGTTTTGGGGGAAAAAGACAGAAATTCCACTTATTTAGAGGCAAAAAAGCAGAAATTCCTCTTATTTTGGAGCAAAATTGCAGAAATTCCCCTAATTGTGGGGCAAAAAGGCAGAAATTCCCTATATGTTGGGGCAAAAAGAAACAAATTCTCCTTATTTTGGGTCAAACTCAGAAATTCCACTGATATTGGGGCAAAATTCCAGAAATTTCCCGTATTTTGGGGCAAAATTGCAGAAATTTCACTTATTTTGGGGCAAAATTGCAGAAATTTCACTTATTTCAGAAAAAAAAGCAGGAATTTTCTTATTTTGGTGCAAAAAGGCGGATATTTCTTTTATTTTGGTACAAAATTGCAGAAATTTTTCTTATTTTGGGGCAAAAAGGCAGAAATCTCCCATATTTTGGGGCAAAAATGCAGAAATTTCTCTTATTTTGAGGTAAAAAGGCTGAAATTCCCCTTATTTGGGGGCAAAAAGGCAGAAATTTCTCTTATTTTGGGGCAAAATTGCAGAAATTTCACTTATTTCAGGCTAATAAGTCAGAAATTTTCCTTATTTTGGGCAAAAAAGACAGAAATTTCCTTTGTTTTGGGGGATAAAAACAGAAATACCACTTATTTAGAGGCAAAAAAGCAGAAATTCCCCTAATTTTGGAGCAAAACTGAAGAAATTTCTATTTTTTATGGCAAAAGGGTATGCATTCTTCTTATTTTCGGGCAAAAAGGCAGAAATTCCCCGTATTTTGGAGCAAAATTGCAGAAAATCCCCTAATTGTGGGGCAAAAAGGCAGAAATTCCCTATATGTTGGGGCAAAAAGACAGAAATTCTCCTTATTTTGGGGCAAAACTCAGAAATTCCACTTATTTTGGTGCAAAATTCCAGAAATTTCCCTTATTTTAGGGCAAAATTGCAGAAATTTCACTTATTTTGGGGCAAAATTGCAGAAATTTAACTTATTTCAGAAAAAAATTCAGAAATTTTTCTATTTTGGTGCAAAAAGGCAGAAATTTCTTTTATTTTGGTACAAAATTGCAGAAATTTTTCTTATTTTGGGGCAAAAAGTCAGAAATCTCCCATATTTAGGGGAAAAATGCAGAAATTCCTCTTATTTTGAGGTAAAAGGCTGAAATTCCTTTTATTTGGGGGCAAAAAGGCAGAAATTTCCCTTATTTTGAGGCAAAATTGCAGAAATTTCACTTATTTCAGGGTAATAAGTCAGAAATTTTCTCTATTTTGGGGCAAAAAAGACAGAAATTCCCTTTGTTTTGGGAGAAAAATACAGATATTTCACTTTTTTAGAGGCAAAAAAGCAGAAATTCCTTTTATTTTGGAGTAAAAATGAAGAAATTTCCCTTTTTTGTGGCAAAAGGTATGCATTCCACTTATTTTTGGGCTAAAAAGCAGAAATTACCCGTATTTTAGAGCAAAATTGCAGAAATTCCCCTAATTGTAAGGCAAAATGGCAGAAATTCCCTATATGTTAGGGCAAAAAGACAGAAATTCTCTTTATTTTTGGGGCAAAACTCAGAAATTCTATTTATTTGGGGCAAAATTCCAGAAATTTCTTTTATTTTGGATCAAAATTGCAGAAATTTCACTTATTTTGGGGCAAAATTGCAGAAATTTCACTTATTTCATGGTAAAAAGGCAGAAATTATCCTTATTTTGATGCAAAAATGCAGAAATTCCAAATATTTTGTGGCAAAAATGAAGAAATTCCCTTTATTTTGAGGTAAAAAGGCAGAAATTCCCCTTATTTGGGGGCAAAAAAAAGAAATTTCACTTATTTTGGGGCAAAAACTCAGAAATTCCACACTTTTTTGGTCAAAATTCCAGAAATTTCCCTTATTTTGGGGCAAAATTGCAGAAATTTCACTTATTTTGGTGCAAAATTGCAGAAATTTAACTTATTTCACAAAAAAATTCAGAAATTTTCGTATTTTGGTGCAAAAAGGCAGAATTATCTTTTATTTTAATACAAAATTGCAGAAATTTTTCTTATTTTGGGGCAAAAAGGCAGAAATCTCCCATATTTTGGGGCAAAAATGAAGATATTCCTCTTATTTTGAGGTAAAAAGGCTGAAATTTCCTTTATTTGGGGGCAAAAAGGCAGAAATTTCCCTTATTTTGAGGAAAATTGCAGAAATTTCACTTATTTCAGGGTAATAAGTCAGAAATTTTCGTTATTTTGGGGCAAAAAACACAGAAATTCCCTTTGTTTTGGGGGAAAAAGACAGAAATTCCACTTTTTTAGAGGCAAAAAAGCAGAAATTCCTTTTATTTTGGAGTAAAAATGAAGAAATTTCTTTTTTTGTGGCAAAAGGTATACATTCCACTTATTTTTGGGCTAAAAAGCAGAAATTACCCGTATTTTGGAGCAAAATTGCAGAAATTCCCCTAATTGTAGGGCAAGAAGGGAGAAATTCCCTATATGTTGGGGCAAAAAGAAACAAATTCTCCTTATTTTGGGTCAAAACTCAGAAATTCTACTGATATTGGGGCAAAATTCCAGAAATTTCCCTTATTTTGGGGCAAAATTGCAGAAATTTCACTTATTTTTGGGCAAAATTGCAGAAATTTCACTTATTTTAGAAAAAAAAGCAGAAATTTTCTTATTTTGGTTCAAAAAGGCGGAAATTTCTTTTAAATTGGTACAAAATTGCAGAAATTTTTCTTATTTTGGGGCAAAAAGGCAGAAATCTCCCATATTTTGGGGCAAAAATGCAGAAATTTCTCTTATTTTGAGGTAAAAAGGCTGAAATTCCCCTTATTTGGGGGCAAAAAGGCAGAAATTTCCCTTATTTTGGGGCAAAATTGCAGAAATTTCACTTAATTCAGGGTAATAAGTCAGAAATTTTCCTTATTTTGGGGCAAAAAAGACAGAAATTTCCTTTGTTTTGGGGGAAAAAGACAGAAATTCCACTTATTTAGAGGCAAAAAAGCAGAAATTCCCCTTATTTTGTAGCAAAACTGAAGAAATTTCTATTTTTTATGGCAAAAAGGTATGCATTCTTCTTATTTTCGGGCAAAAAGGCAGAAATTCCCCGTATTTTGGAGCAAAATTGCAGAAATTTTTCTAATTGTGGGGCAAGAAGGGGGAAATTCCCTATATGTTGGGGCAAAAAGACAGAAATTCTCCTTATTTTGGGGCAAAACTCAGAAATTCCACTTATTTTGGTGCAAAATTCCAGAAATTTCCCTTATTTTAGGGCAAAATTGCAGAAATTTCACTTATTTTGGGGCAAAATTGCAGAAATTTAACTTATTTCAGAAAAAAATTCAGAAATTTTTCTATTTTGGTGCAAAAAGGCAGAAATTTCTTTTATTTTGGTACAAAATTGCAGAAATTTTTCTTATTTTGGGGCAAAAAGGCAGATCCCCCATATTTTGAGGCAAAATTGCAGAAATTCCTCTTATTTTGAGGTAATAAGGCTGAAATTTCCCTTATTTGGGGGCAAAAAGGCAGAAATTTCCCTTATTTTGAGGCAAAATTGCAGAAATTTCACTTATTTCAGGGTAATAAGTCAGAAATTTTCTTTATTTTGGGGCAAAAAAGACAGAAATTCCCTTTGTTTTGGGAGAAAAAGACAGAAATTCCACTTTTTTAGAGGCAAAAAAGCAGAAATTCCTTTTATTTTGGAGTAAAAATGAAGAAATTTCCCTTTTTTATGGCAAAAAGGTATGCATTCCACTTATTTTCGGGCAAAAAGGCAGAAATTACCCGTATTTTGGAGCAATATTGCAGAAATTCCCCTAATTGTAGGGCAAAGAGGCAGAAATTCCCTATATGTTAGGGCAAAAAGACAGAAATTCTCCTTATTTTGGGGCAAAACTCAGAAATTCTACTTATTTTGGGGCAAAATTCCAGAAATTTCCCTTATTTTGGGGCAAAATTGCAGAAATTTCACTTATTTTGGGGCAAAATTGCAGAAATTTCACTTATTTCAGGGTAATAAGTCAGAAATTTTCCTTATTTTGGGGCCAAAAAGACAGAAATTCCCTTTGTTTTGGAGGAAAAAGACAGAAATTCCACTTATTTAGAGGCAAAAAAGCAGAAATTCCTCTTATTTTGGAGCAAAATTGCAGAAATTCCCCTAATTGTGGGGCAAAAAGGCAGAAATTCCCTATATGTTGGGGCAAAAAGAAACAAATTCTCCTTATTTTGGGTCAAAACTCAGAAATTCCACTGATATTGGGGCAAAATTCCAGAAATTTCCCGTATTTTGGAGCAAAATTGCAGAAATTTCACTTATTTTGGGGCAAAATTGCAGAAATTTCACTTATTTCAGAAAAAAAAGCAGGAATTTTCTTATTTTGGTGCAAAAAGGCGGAAATTTCTTTTATTTTGGTACAAAATTGCAGAAATTTTTCTTATTTTGGGGCAAAAAGGCAGAAATCTCCCATATTTTGGGGCAAAAATGCAGAAATTTCTCTTAATTTGAGGTAAAAAGGCTGAAATTCCCCTTATTTGGGGGCAAAAAGGCAGAATTTTCCCTTATTTTGGGGCAAAATTGCAGAAATTTCACTTATTTCAGGCTAATAAGTCAGAAATTTTCCTTATTTTGGGGCAAAAAAGACAGAAATTTCCTTTGTTTTGGGGGATAAAAACAGAAATACCACTTATTTAGAGGCAAAAAGGCAGAAATTCCCTATATGTTGGGGCAAAAAGACAGAAATTCTCCTTATTTTGGGGCAAAACTCAGAAATTCCACTTATTTTGGGGCAAAATTCTAGAAATTTTTCTTATTTTAAAGCAAAATTGCAAAAATTTCACTTATTTTGGGGTAAAATTGCAGAAATTTCACTTATTTCAGGGATAAAAGGCAGAAATTTTTCTTATTTTGGGGCAAAAAGGAAAAATTTCCTAATATTTTGTGGCAAAAATGCCGAAATTCCCCTTATTTTGAGGTAAAAAAGCTGAAATTTCCCTTATTTGGGGGCAAAAAGGCAGAAATTTCCCTTATTTTGGGGCAAAATTGCAGAAATTTCACTTATTTCAGGGTAATAAGTCAGAAATTTTCCTTATTTTGGGGCCAAAAGGACAGAAATTCCCTTTGTTTTGGGGGAAAAAGACAGAAATTCCACTTATTTAGAGGCAAAAATGCAGAAATTCCCCTTATTTTGGAGCAAAAATGAAGAAATTTCCCTTTTTTATGGCAAAAAGGTATGCATTCTTCTTATTTTTGGGCAAAAAGGCAGAAATTCCCCGTATTTTGAAGCAAAATTGCAGAAATTCCCCTAATTGTGGGGCAAAAAAACAGAAATTCCCTATATGTTGGGGCAAAAAGACAGAAATTCTCCTTATTTTGGGGTAAAACTCAGAAATTCCACTTATTTTGGGGGCAAAATTCCAGAAATTTCCCTTATTTTGGGGCAAAATTGCAGAAATTTTACTTATTTTGGGGCAAAATTGCAGAAATTTCACTTATTTCAGAAAAATAAGCAGAATTTATTTATTTTGGTGCAAAAAGGCAGAAATTTCTTTTATTTTGGTACAAATTGCAGAAATTTTTCTTATTTTGAGGCAAAAAGGCAGAAATCTTCATATTTTGGGGCAAAAATGCAGAAATTCCTCTTATTTTGAGGTAAAAAGTCTGAAATTTCCCTTATTTGGGGGCAAAAAGGAAGAAATTTCCCTTATTTTGAGGCAAAATTGCAGAAATTTCACTTATTTCAGGATAATAAGTCAGAAATTTTCGTTATTTTGGGGCAAAAGAGACAGAAATTTCCTTTGTTTTGGGGGAAAAAAACAGAAATTCCACTTTTTTAGAGGCAAAAAAAGCAGAAATTCCTTTTATTTTGGAGTAAAAATAAAGAAATTTCCCTTTTTTGTGGCAAAAGGTATACATTCCACTTATTTTTGGGCTAAAAAGCAGAAATTACCCGTATTTTGGAGCAAAATTGCAGAAATTCCCCTAATTGTAGGGCAAGAAGGGAGAAATTCCCTATATGTTGGGGCAAAAAGAAACAAATTCTCCTTATTTTGGGTCAAACTCAGAAATTCTACTGATATTGGGGCAAAATTCCAGAAATTTCCCTTATTTTGGGGCAAAATTGCAGAAATTTCACTTATTTTTGGGCAAAATTGCAGAAATTTCACTTATTTCAGAAAAAAAAGCAGAAATTTTCTTATTTTGGTGCAAAAAGGCGGAAATTTCTTTTAAATTGGTACAAAATTGCAGAAATTTTTCTTATTTTGGGGCAAAAAGGCAGAAATCTCCCATATTTTGGGGCAAAAATGCAGAAATTTCTCTTATTTTGAGGTAAAAAGGCTGAAATTCCCCTTATTTGGGGGCAAAAAGGCAGAAATTTCCCTTATTTTGGGGCAAAATTGCAGAAATTTCACTTAATTCAGGGTAATAAGTCAGAAATTTTCCTTATTTTGGGGCAAAAAAGACAGAAATTTCCTTTGTTTTGGGGGAAAAAGACAGAAATTCCACTTATTTAGAGGCAAAAAAGCAGAAATTCCCCTTATTTTGTAGCAAAACTGAAGAAATTTCTATTTTTTATGGCAAAAAGGTATGCATTCTTCTTATTTTCGGGCAAAAAGGCAGAAATTCCCCGTATTTTGGAGCAAAATTGCAGAAATTTTTCTAATTGTGGGGCAAGAAGGGGGAAATTCCCTATATGTTGGGGCAAAAAAACAGAAATTCTCCTTATTTTGGGGCAAAACTCAGAAATTCCACTTATTTTGGTGCAAAATTCCAGAAATTTCCCTTATTTTAGGGCAAAATTGCAGAAATTTCACTTATTTTGGGGCAAAATTGCAGAAATTTAACTTATTTCAGAAAAAAATTCAGAAATTTTTCTATTTTGGTGCAAAAAGGCAGAAATTTCTTTTATTTTGGTACAAAATTGCAGAAATTTTTCTTATTTAGGGGCAAGAAGGCAGAAATCCCCCATATTTTGAGGCAAAATTGCAGAAATTCCTCTTATTTTGAGGTAATAAGGCTGAAATTTCCCTTATTTGGGGCAAAAAGGCAGAAATTTCCCTTATTTTGAGGCAAAATTGCAGAAATTTCACTTATTTCAGGGTAATAAGTCAGAAATTTTCTTTATTTTGGGGCAAAAAAGACAGAAATTCCCTTTGTTTTGGGAGAAAAAGACAGAAATTCCACTTTTTTGGAGGCAAAAAAGCAGAAATTCCTTTTATTTTGGAGTAAAAATGAAGAAATTTCCCTTTTTTATGGCAAAAAGGTATGCATTCCACTTATTTTCGGACAAAAAGGCAGAAATTACCCGTATTTTGGAGCAATATTGCAGAAATTCCCCTAATTGTAGGGCAAAGAGGCAGAAATTCCCTATATGTTAGGGCAAAAAGACAGAAATTCTCCTTATTTTGGGGCAAAACTCAGAAATTCTACTTATTTTGGGGCAAAATTCCAGAAATTTCCCTTATTTTGGGGCAAAATTGCAGAAATTTCACTTATTTTGGGGCAAAATTGCAGAAATTTCACTTATTTCAGGGTAATAAGTCAGAAATTTTCCTTATTTTGGGGCCAAAAAGACAGAAATTCCCTTTGTTTTGGGGGAAAAAGACAGAAATTCCACTTATTTAGAGGCAAAAAAGCAGAAATTCCTCTTATTTTGGAGCAAAATTGCAGAAATTCCCCTAATTGTGGGGCAAAAAGGCAGAAATTCCCTATATGTTGGGGCAAAAAGAAACAAATTCTCCTTATTTTGGGTCAAAACTCAGAAATTCCACTGATATTGGGGCAAAATTCCAGAAATTTCCCGTATTTTGGGGCAAAATTGAAGAAATTTCACTTATTTTGGGGCAAAATTGCAGAAATTTCACTTATTTCAGAAAAAAAAGCAGGAATTTTCTTATTTTGGTGCAAAAAGGCGGAAATTTCTTTTATTTTGGTACAAAATTGCAGAAATTTTTCTGATTTTGGGGCAAAAAGGCATAAATCTCCCATATTTTGGGGCAAAAATGCAGAAATTTCTCTTATTTTGAGGTATAAAGGCTGAAATTCCCCTTATTTGGGGGCAAAAAGGCAGAAATTTCCCTTATTTTGGGGCAAAATTGCAGAAATTTCACTTATTTCAGGCTAATAAGTCAGAAATTTTCTTTATTTTGGGGCAAAAAAGACAGAAATTTCCTTTGTTTTGGGGGATAAAAACAGAAATACCACTTATTTAGAGGCAAAAAAGCAGAAATTCCCCTTATTTTGGAGCAAAACTGAAGAAATTTCTATTTTTTATGGCAAAAGGATATGCATTCTTCTTATTTTCTGGCAAAAAGGCAGAAATTCCCCATATTTTGGAGCAAAATTGCAGAAATTCCCCTAATTGTGGGGCAAAAAGGCAGAAATTCCCTATATGTTGGGGCAAAAAGACAGAAATTCTCCTTATTTTGGGGCAAAACTCAGAAATTCCACTTAATTTGATGCAAAATTCCAGAAATTTCCCTTATTTTAGGGCAAAATTGCAGAAATTTCACTTATTTTGGGGCAAAATTGCAGAAATTTAACTTATTTCAGAAAAAAATTCAGAAATTTTTCTATTTTGGTGCAAAAAGGCAGAAATTTCTTTTATTTTGGTACAAAATTGCAGAAATTTTTCTTATTTTGGGGCAAAAAGTCAGAAATCTCCCATATTTAGGGGAAAAATGCAGAAATTCCTCTTATTTTGAGGTAAAAGGCTGAAATTCCTTTTATTTGGGGGCAAAAAGGCAGAAATTTCCCTTATTTTGAGGCAAAATTGCAGAAATTTCACTTATTTCAGGGTAATAAGTCAGAAATTTTCTCTATTTTGGGGCAAAAAAGACAGAAATTCCCTTTGTTTTGGGAGAAAAATACAGATATTTCACTTTTTTAGAGGCAAAAAAGCAGAAATTCCTTTTATTTTGGAGTAAAAATGAAGAAATTTCCCTTTTTTGTGGCATAAGGTATGCATTCCACTTATTTTTGGGCTAAAAAGCAGAAATTACCCGTATTTTAGAGCAAAATTGCAGAAATTCCCCTAATTGTAAGGCAAAATGGCAGAAATTCCCTATATGTTAGGGCAAAAAGACAGAAATTCTCTTTATTTTTGGGGCAAAACTCAGAAATTCTATTTATTGGGGGCAAAATTCCAGAAATTTCTCTTATTTTGGATCAAAATTGCAGAAATTTCACTTATTTTGGGGCAAAATTGCAGAAATTTCACTTATTTCATGGTAAAAAGGCAGAAATTATCCTTATTTTGATGCAAAAATGCAGAAATTCCAAATATTTTGTGGCAAAAATGAAGAAATTCCCTTTATTTTGAGGTAAAAAGGCAGAAATTCCCCTTATTTGGGGGCAAAAAAAAGAAATTTCACTTATTTTGGGGCAAAAACTCAGAAATTCCACACTTTTTTGGTCAAAATTCCAGAAATTTCCCTTATTTTGGGGCAAAATTGCAGAAATTTCACTTATTTTGGTGCAAAATTGCAGAAATTTAACTTATTTCACAAAAAAATTCAGAAATTTTCGTATTTTGGTGCAAAAAGGCAGAATTATCTTTTATTTTAATACAAAATTGCAGAAATTTTTCTTATTTTGGGGCAAAAAGGCAGAAATCTCCCATATTTTGGGGCAAAAATGAAGATATTCCTCTTATTTTGAGGTAAAAAGGCTGAAATTTCCTTTATTTGGGGGCAAAAAGGCAGAAATTTCCCTTATTTTGAGGAAAATTGCAGAAATTTCACTTATTTCAGGGTAATAAGTCAGAAATTTTCGTTATTTTGGGGCAAAAAACACAGAAATTCCCTTTGTTTTGGGGGAAAAAGACAGAAATTCCACTTTTTTAGAGGCAAAAAAGCAGAAATTCCTTTTATTTTGGAGTAAAAATGAAGAAATTTCTTTTTTTGTGGCAAAAGGTATACATTCCACTTATTTTTGGGCTAAAAAGCAGAAATTACCCGTATTTTGGAGCAAAATTGCAGAAAATCCCCTAATTGTGGGGCAAAGAGGCAGAAATTCCCTATATGTTAGGGCAAAAAGACAGAAATTCTCCTTATTTTGGGGCAAAATTCAGAAATTCCACTTATTTTGCGGCAAAATTCTAGAAATTTCCCTTATTTTGGGGCAAAATTGCAGAAATTTCACTTATTTTGGGGCAAAATTGCAGTAATTTCACTTATTTTGGGGCAAAATTGCAGAAATTCCAAATATTTTGTGGCAAAAATGCAGAAATTCCCCTTATTTTAAGGTAAAAAGGCAGAAATTCCCCTTATTTGGGGGTAAAAAACAGAAATTTCCATTATTTTGGGGCAAAATTGCAGAAATTTCACTTATTTCAGAAAAAAATTCAGAAATTTTCCTATTTTGGTGCAAAAAGGCAGAAATTTCTATTTTGGTACAAAATTGCAGAAATTTTTCTTTTTTTGGGGCAAAAAGGCACAAATCTCCCATATTTTGGGGAAAAAATGCAGAAATTCCTCTTATTTTGAGGTAAAAAGGTAGAAATTTCCCTTATTTGGGGGAAAAAGGCAGAAATTTCTTTTATTTTGAGGCAAAATTGCAGAAATTTCACTTATTTCAGTGTAATAAGTCAGAAATTTTCCTTATTTTGGGGCAAAAAAGAAAGAAAATCTTTTTGTTTTGGGGGAAAAAGACAGAAATTCCACTTTTATAGCGGCAAAAAAGCAGAAATTCATTTTATTTTGGAGTAAAAATGAAGAAATTTCTTTTTTTTTTGTGGCAAAAGATATACATTCCCCTTATTTTCAGGCTAAAAAGCAGAAATTCCCCGTATTTTGGAGTAAAATTGCAGAAATTCCCCTAATTGTGGGGCAAAAAGGCAGAAATATCCGATATGTTAGGGCAAAAAGACAGAAATACTTTTTATTTTGGGGCTAAACTCAGAAATTCCACTTATTTTGGGGCAAAATTCCAGAAATTTCCCTTATTTTGGGGCAAAATTGCAGAAATTTCACTTATTTTGGGGCAAAATTGCAGAAATTTCACTTATTTCAGGGTAATAAGTCAGAAATTTTCCTTATTTTGTGGCCAAAAAGACAGAAATTTCCTTTGTTTTGGGGTGAAAAAGATAGAAATTCCACTTATTTAGAGGCAAAAAAGCAGAAATTCCTCTTATTTTGGAGCAAAAATGAAGAAATTTCCTTTTTTTATGGCAAAAAGGTATGCATTCTTCTTATTTTCCGGCAAAAAGGCAGAAATTCCCAGTATTTTGGAGCAAAATTGCAGAAATTCCCCTAATTGTGGGGCAAAAAAGCAGAAATTCCCTATATGTTGGGGCAAAAAGAAACAAATTCTCCTTATTTTGGGGCAAAACTCAGAAATTCCACTGATATTGGGGCAAAATTCCAGAAATTTCCCTTATTTTGGGGCAAAATTGCAGAAATTTCACTTATTTTGGGGCAAAATTGCAGAAATTTCACTTATTTCAGAAAAAAAAGCAGAAATTTTCTTATTTTGGTGCAAAAAGGCGGAAATTTCTTTTATTTTGGTACAAAATTGCAGAAATTTTTCTTATTTTGGGGCAAAAAGGTAGAAATCTCCCATATTTTGGGGCAAAAATGAAGAAATTTCTCTTATTTTGAGGTAAAAAGGCTGAAATTCCCATTTTTGGGGGCAAAAAGGCAGAAATTTCCCTTATTTTGAGGCAAAATTGCAGAAATTTCACTTATTTCAGTGTAATAAGTCAGAAATTTTCTTTATTTTGGGGCAAAAAAGACAGAAATTCTTTTTGTTTTGAGGGAAAAAGGCAGAAATTCCACTTTTTTAGCGGCAAAAAAGCAAAAATTCATTTTATTTTGGAGTAAAAATGAAGAAATTTCTATTTTTTTGTGGCAAAAAGTATACATTCCCCTTATTTTCAGGCTAAAAAGCAGAAATTCCCCGTATTTTGGAGCAAAATTGCAGAAATTCCCCTAATTGTGGGGCAAAAAGGCAGAAATTGCCTATATGTTGGGGCAAAAATACAGAAATTCTCCTAATTTTGGGGCAAAACTCAGAAATTCCACTTATTTTGGGGCAAAATTCCAGAAATTTCCCTTATTTTGGGGCAAAAATGCAGAAATTTCACTTATTTTGGGGCAAAATTGCAAAAATTTCACTTATTTCAGGGTAATAAGTCAGAAATTTTCCTTATTTTGGAGCAAAAAAACAGAAATTCCCTTTGTTTTGGGGGAAAAAGACAGAAATTCCACTTATTTAGAGGCAAAAAAGCTGAAATTCCTCTTATTTTGGAGCAAAAATGAAGAAATTTCCCTTTTTATGGCAAAACGGTATGCATTCTTCTTATTTTCGGGCAAAAAGGCAGAAATTCCCCGTATTTTGGAGCAAAATTGCAGAAATTCCCCTAATTGTGGGGCGAAAAGGCAGAAATTACCTATATGTTGGGGCAAAAAGACAGAAATTCTCCTTATTTTGGGGCAAAACTCAGAAATTCCACTTATTTTAAGGCAAAATTCCAGAAATTTCCTTTATTTGGGAGCAAAATTGCAGAAATTTCTGTTATTTTGGGGCAAAATTGCAGAAATTTCACTTATTTCAGAAAAAAAAGCAGAAATTTTCTTATTTTGGTGCAAAAAGGCGGAAATTTCTTTTATTTTGGTACAAAATTGCAGAAATTTTTCTTATTTTGGGGCAAAAAGGCAGAAATCTCCCATATTTTGGGGCAAAAATGCAGAAATTCCTTTTATTTTGATGTAAAAAGGCTGAAATTCCCCTTATTTGGAGGCAAAAAGGCAGAAATTTTTCTTATTTTGGGGCAAAATTGCAGAAATTTCACTTATTTCAGAGTAGTCAGTCAGAAATTTTTCTTATTTTGGGGCAAAAAAGCAGAAATTCCTTTTATTTTGGAGTAAAATTGAAGAAATTTTTTTTTTGTGGCAAATGGTATACATTCCCCTTATTTTCAGGCTAAAAAGCAGAAATTACCCGTATTTTAGAGCAAAATTGTAAAAATTCCGCTAATTGTGGGGCAAAAAGGCAGAAATTCCCTGTAAGTTAGAGCAAAAAAACAGAAAATCTCCTTATTTTGGGGCAAAACTCAGAAATTCCACTTACTTTGGGGCAAAATTCCAAAAATTTCCCTTATTTTGGGCCAAAATTGCAGAAATTTCACTTATTTTGAGGCAAAATTGCATAAATTTCACTTATTTCAGGGTAATAAGTCAGAAATTTTCCTTATTTTGGGGCAAAAAACACAGAAATTCCCTTTGTTTTGGGGGAAAAAGACAGAAATTCCACATTTTTAGAGGCAAGAAAAGCAGAAATTCCTTTTATTTTGAGTAAAAATGAAGAAATTTCCCTTTTTTGTGGCAAAATGTATACATTCCACTTATTTTTGGGCTAAAAAGCTGAAATTACCCGTATTTTGGAGCAAAATTGCAGAAATTCCCCTAATTGTGGGGCAAAATGCAGAAATTCCCTATATGTTAGGGCAAACAGACAGAAATTCTCCTTATTTTGGGGCAAAACTCAGAAATTCCACTTATTTTGGGGCAAAATTCCAGAAATTTCCCTTATTTTGTGGCAAAATTGCCGAAATTTCACTTATTTTGGGGCAAAATTGCAGAAATTTCACTTACTTCAGGGTAATAAGTCAGAAATTTTTCTTACTTTGGGGCAAAAAACAGAAATTCCCTTTGTTTTGGGGGAAAAAGACAGAAATTCCACTTATTTAGAGGCAAAAAAGCAGAAATTCTTCATTATTGGAGCAAAAATGAAGAAATTTATCTTTTTTTGTGGCAAAAGGTATACATTCCGCTTATTTTCGGGCTAAAAAGCAGAAATTCCCCGTATTTTGTATCAAAATTGCAGAAATTCCCCTTATTTTGGAGCAAAAATAAAGAAATTTCCCTTTTTTATGGCAAAAAGGTATGCATTCTTCTTATTTTCGGGCAAAAAGGTAGAAATTCCCCGTATTTTGGAGCAAAATTGCAGAAATTCCCCTAATTGTGGGGCAAAAAGGCAGAAATTGCCTATATGTTGGGGCAAAAACACAGAAATTCTCCTTATTTTGGGGCAAAACTCAGAAATTCCACTTATTTTGGGGCAAAATTCCAGAAATTTCCCTTATTTTGGGGCAAAATTGCAGAAATTTCACTTATTTTGGGGCAAAATTGCAGAAATTTCACTTATTTCAGAAAAAAAAGCAGAATTTATTTATTTTGGTGCAAAAAGGCAGAAATTTCTTTTATTTTGGTACAAAATTGCAGAAATTTTTTTTTATTTTGGGGCAAAAAGGCAGAAATCTCCCATATTTTGTGGCAAAAATGCAGAAATTTCTCTTATTTTGAGGTAAAAAGGCTGAAATTCCCCTTATTTGGGGGCAAAAAGGCAGAAATTTCCCTTATTTTGGTGCAAAATTGCATAAATTTCACTTATTTCAGGGTAATAAGTCAGAAATTTTCGTTATTTTGGGGCAAAAAACACAGAAATTCCCTTTGTTTTGGGGGAAAAAGACAGAAATTCCACTTTTTTAGAGGCAAAAAAGCAGAAATTCCTTTTATTTTGGAGTAAAAATGAAGAAATTTCCCTTTTTTGTGGCAAAATGTATACATTCCACTTATTTTTGGGCTAAAAAGCAGAAATTACCCGTATTTTGGAGCAAAATTGCAGAAATTCCCCTAATTGTGGGGCAAAAGGCAGAAATTCCCTATATATTGGGGAAAAAGACAGAAATTCTCCTTATTTTGGGGCAAAACTCAGAAATTCCACTTATTTTGCGGCAAAATTCCAGAAATTTCCCTTATTTTGGGGCAAAATTGCAGAAATTTCACTTATTTTGGGGCAAAATTGCAGAAATTTCACTTATTTCATTTTAATAAGTCAGAAATTTTCGTTATTTTGGGGCAAAAAAGACAGAAATTCCCTTTGTTTTGGGGGAAAAAGACAGAAATTCCACTTTTTTAGAGGCAAAAAAGCAGAAATTCCTATTATTTTGGAGTAAAAATGAAGAAATTTCCCTTTTTTGTGGCCAAAGGTATACATTCCACTGATTTTTGGGCTAAAAAGCAGAAATTACCCGTATTTTGGAGCAAGATTGCAGAAATTCCCCTAATTGTGGGGCAAAAAGGCAGAAATTCTCTATATTTTAAGGCAAAAAGACAGAAATTCTCCTTATTTTGGGGCAAAACTCAGAAATTCCACTTATTTTGGGGCAAAATTCCAGAAATTTCCCTTATTTTGGGGCAAAATTGCAGAAATTTCACTTATTTGGGGCAAAATTGCAGAAATTTCACTTATTTCATAGTAAAAAGGCAGAAATTATCCTTATTTTGGGGCAAAAATGCAGAAATTCCAAATATTTTGTAGCAAAAATGCAGAAATTCCCCTTATATTGAGGTAAAAAGGCAGAAATTCCCCTTATTTGGGGGCAAAAAACAGAAATTTCCCTTATTTTGGGGCAAAATTGCAGAAAGTTCACTTATTTTGGGGCAAAATTGCAGAAATTTCACTTATTTCAGAGTAATAAGTCAGAAATTTTCCTTATTTTGGGGCCAAAAAGACAGAAATTTCCTTTGTTTTGGGGTGAAAAAGATAGAAATTCCACTTATTTAGAGGCAAAAAAGCAGAAATTCCTCTTATTTTGGAGCAAAAATGAAGAAATTTTCTTTTTTTATGGCAAAAAGGTATGCATTCTTCTTATTTTCGGACAAAAAGGCAGAAATTCCCAGTATTTTGGAGCAAAATTGCAGAAATTCCCCTAATTGTGGGGCAAAAAGGCAGAAATTCCCTATATGTTGGGGCAAAAAGAAACAAATTCTCCTTATTTTGGGTCAAAACTCAGAAATTCCACTGATATTGGGGCAAAATTCCAGAAATTTCCCGTATTTTGGGGCAAAATTGAAGAAATTTCACTTATTTTGGGGCAAAATTGCAGAAATTTCACTTATTTCAGAAAAAAAAGCAGGAATTTTCTTATTTTGGTGCAAAAAGGCGGAAATTTCTTTTATTTTGGTACAAAATTGCAGAAATTTTTCTGATTTTGGGGCAAAAAGGCATAAATCTCCCATATTTTGGGGCAAAAATGCAGAAATTTCTCTTATTTTGAGGTATAAAGGCTGAAATTCCCCTTATTTGGGGGCAAAAAGGCAGAAATTTCCCTTATTTTGGGGCAAAATTGCAGAAATTTCACTTATTTCAGGCTAATAAGTCAGAAATTTTCTTTATTTTGGGGCAAAAAAGACAGAAATTTCCTTTGTTTTGGGGGATAAAAACAGAAATACCACTTATTTAGAGGCAAAAAAGCAGAAATTCCCCTTATTTTGGAGCAAAACTGAAGAAATTTCTATTTTTTATGGCAAAAGGATATGCATTCTTCTTATTTTCTGGCAAAAAGGCAGAAATTCCCCGTCTTTTGGAGCAAAATTGCAGAAATTCCCCTAATTGTGGGGCAAAAAGGCAGAAATTCCCTATATGTTGGGGCAAAAAGACAGAAATTCTCCTTATTTTGGGGCAAAACTCAGAAATTCCACTTATTTTGGTGCAAAATTCCAGAAATTTCCCTTATTTTAGGGCAAAATTGCAGAAATTTCACTTATTTTGGGGCAAAATTGCAGAAATTTAACTTATTTCAGAAAAAAATTCAGAAATTTTTCTATTTTGGTGCAAAAAGGCAGAAATTTCTTTTATTTTGGTACAAAATTGCAGAAATTTTTCTTATTTTGGGGCAAAAAGTCAGAAATCTCCCATATTTAGGGGAAAAATGCAGAAATTCCTCTTATTTTGAGGTAAAAGGCTGAAATTCCTTTTATTTGGGGGCAAAAAGGCAGAAATTTCCCTTATTTTGAGGCAAAATTGCAGAAATTTCACTTATTTCAGGGTAATAAGTCAGAAATTTTCTCTATTTTGGGGCAAAAAAAGACAGAAATTCCCTTTGTTTTGGGAGAAAAATACAGATATTTCACTTTTTTAGAGGCAAAAAAGCAGAAATTCCTTTTATTTTGGAGTAAAAATGAAGAAATTTCCCTTTTTTGTGGCATAAGGTATGCATTCCACTTATTTTTGGGCTAAAAAGCAGAAATTACCCGTATTTTAGAGCAAAATTGCAGAAATTCCCCTAATTGTAAGGCAAAATGGCAGAAATTCCCTATATGTTAGGGCAAAAAGACAGAAATTCTCTTTATTTTTGGGGCAAAACTCAGAAATTCTATTTATTGGGGGCAAAATTCCAGAAATTTCTCTTATTTTGGATCAAAATTGCAGAAATTTCACTTATTTTGGGGCAAAATTGCAGAAATTTCACTTATTTCATGGTAAAAAGGCAGAAATTATCCTTATTTTGATGCAAAAATGCAGAAATTCCAAATATTTTGTGGCAAAAATGAAGAAATTCCCTTTATTTTGAGGTAAAAAGGCAGAAATTCCCCTTATTTGGGGGCAAAAAAAAGAAATTTCACTTATTTTGGGGCAAAAACTCAGAAATTCCACACTTTTTTGGTCAAAATTCCAGAAATTTCCCTTATTTTGGGGCAAAATTGCAGAAATTTCACTTATTTTGGTGCAAAATTGCAGAAATTTAACTTATTTCACAAAAAAATTCAGAAATTTTCGTATTTTGGTGCAAAAAGGCAGAATTATCTTTTATTTTAATACAAAATTGCAGAAATTTTTCTTATTTTGGGGCAAAAAGGCAGAAATCTCCCATATTTTGGGGCAAAAATGAAGATATTCCTCTTATTTTGAGGTAAAAAGGCTGAAATTTCCTTTATTTGGGGGCAAAAAGGCAGAAATTTCCCTTATTTTGAGGAAAATTGCAGAAATTTCACTTATTTCAGGGTAATAAGTCAGAAATTTTCGTTATTTTGGGGCAAAAAACACAGAAATTCCCTTTGTTTTGGGGGAAAAAGACAGAAATTCCACTTTTTTAGAGGCAAAAAAGCAGAAATTCCTTTTATTTTGGAGTAAAAATGAAGAAATTTCTTTTTTTGTGGCAAAAGGTATACATTCCACTTATTTTTGGGCTAAAAAGCAGAAATTACCCGTATTTTGGAGCAAAATTGCAGAAAATCCCCTAATTGTGGGGCAAAGAGGCAGAAATTCCCTATATGTTAGGGCAAAAAGACAGAAATTCTCCTTATTTTGGGGCAAAATTCAGAAATTCCACTTATTTTGCGGCAAAATTCTAGAAATTTCCCTTATTTTGGGGCAAAATTGCAGAAATTTCACTTATTTTGGGGCAAAATTGCAGTAATTTCACTTATTTTGGGGCAAAATTGCAGAAATTCCAAATATTTTGTGGCAAAAATGCAGAAATTCCCCTTATTTTAAGGTAAAAAGGCAGAAATTCCCCTTATTTGGGGGTAAAAAACAGAAATTTCCCTTATTTTGGGGCAAAATTGCAGAAATTTCACTTATTTCAGAAAAAAATTCAGAAATTTTCCTATTTTGGTGCAAAAAGGCAGAAATTTCTATTTTGGTACAAAATTGCAGAAATTTTTCTTTTTTTGGGGCAAAAAGGCACAAATCTCCCATATTTTGGGGAAAAATGCAGAAATTCCTCTTATTTTGAGGTAAAAAGGTAGAAATTTCCCTTATTTGGGGGAAAAAGGCAGAAATTTCTTTTATTTTGAGGCAAAATTGCAGAAATTTCACTTATTTCAGTGTAATAAGTCAGAAATTTTCCTTATTTTGGGGCAAAAAAGAAAGAAAATCTTTTTGTTTTGGGGGAAAAAGACAGAAATTCCACTTTTATAGCGGCAAAAAAGCAGAAATTCATTTTATTTTGGAGTAAAAATGAAGAAATTTCTTTTTTTTTGTGGCAAAAGATATACATTCCCCTTATTTTCAGGCTAAAAAGCAGAAATTCCCCGTATTTTGGAGTAAAATTGCAGAAATTCCCCTAATTGTGGGGCAAAAAGGCAGAAATTTCCGATATGTTAGGGCAAAAAGACAGAAATACTTTTTATTTTGGGGCTAAACTCAGAAATTCCACTTATTTTGGGGCAAAATTCCAGAAATTTCCCTTATTTTGGGGCAAAATTGCAGAAATTTCACTTATTTTGGGGCAAAATTGCAGAAATTTCACTTATTTCAGGGTAATAAGTCAGAAATTTTCCTTATTTTGTGGCCAAAAAGACAGAAATTTCCTTTGTTTTGGGGTGAAAAAGATAGAAATTCCACTTATTTAGAGGCAAAAAAGCAGAAATTCCTCTTATTTTGGAGCAAAAATGAAGAAATTTCCTTTTTTTATGGCAAAAAGGTATGCATTCTTCTTATTTTCGGGCAAAAAGGCAGAAATTCCCAGTATTTTGGAGCAAAATTGCAGAAATTCCCCTAATTGTGGGGCAAAAAAGCAGAAATTCCCTATATGTTGGGGCAAAAAGAAACAAATTCTCCTTATTTTGGGGCAAAACTCAGAAATTCCACTGATATTGGGGCAAAATTCCAGAAATTTCCCTTATTTTGGGGCAAAATTGCAGAAATTTCACTTATTTTGGGGCAAAATTGCAGAAATTTCACTTATTTCAGAAAAAAAAGCAGAAATTTTCTTATTTTGGTGCAAAAAGGCGGAAATTTCTTTTATTTTGGTACAAAATTGCAGAAATTTTTCTTATTTTGGGGCAAAAAGGCAGAAATCTCCCATATTTTGGGGCAAAAATGAAGAAATTTCTCTTATTTTGAGGTAAAAAGGCTGAAATTCCCATTTTTGGGGGCAAAAAGGCAGAAATTTCCCTTATTTTGAGGCAAAATTGCAGAAATTTCACTTATTTCAGTGTAATAAGTCAGAAATTTTCTTTATTTTGGGGCAAAAAAGACAGAAATTCTTTTTGTTTTGAGGGAAAAAGGCAGAAATTCCACTTTTTTAGCGGCAAAAAAGCAAAAATTCATTTTATTTTGGAGTAAAAATGAAGAAATTTCTATTTTTTTGTGGCAAAAAGTATACATTCCCCTTATTTTCAGGCTAAAAAGCAGAAATTCCCCGCATTTTGGAGCAAAATTGCAGAAATTCCCCTAATTGTGGGGCAAAAAGGCAGAAATTGCCTATATGTTGGGGCAAAAATACAGAAATTCTCCTAATTTTGGGGCAAAACTCAGAAATTCCACTTATTTTGGGGCAAAATTCCAGAAATTTCCCTTATTTTGGGGCAAAAATGCAGAAATTTCACTTATTTTGGGGCAAAATTGCAAAAATTTCACTTATTTCAGGGTAATAAGTCAGAAATTTTCCTTATTTTGGAGCAAAAAAACAGAAATTCCCTTTGTTTTGGGGGAAAAAGACAGAAATTCCACTTATTTAGAGGCAAAAAAGCTGAAATTCCTCTTATTTTGGAGCAAAAATGAAGAAATTTCCCTTTTTATGGCAAAACGGTATGCATTCTTCTTATTTTCGGGCAAAAAGGCAGAAATTCCCCGTATTTTGGAGCAAAATTGCAGAAATTCCCCTAATTGTGGGGCGAAAAGGCAGAAATTACCTATATGTTGGGGCAAAAAGACAGAAATTCTCCTTATTTTGGGGCAAAACTCAGAAATTCCACTTATTTTAAGGCAAAATTCCAGAAATTTCCTTTATTTGGGAGCAAAATTGCAGAAATTTCTGTTATTTTGGGGCAAAATTGCAGAAATTTCACTTATTTCAGAAAAAAAAGCAGAAATTTTCTTATTTTGGTGCAAAAAGGCGGAAATTTCTTTTATTTTGGTACAAAATTGCAGAAATTTTTTTTATTTTGGGGCAAAAAGGCAGAAATCTCCCATATTTTGGGGCAAAAATGCAGAAATTCCTCTTATTTTGAGGTAAAAAGGCTGAAATTCCCCTTATTTGGAGGCAAAAAGGCAGAAATTTTTCTTATTTTGGGGCAAAATTGCAGAAATTTCACTTATTTTGGGGCAAAATTGCAGAAATTTCACTTATTTCAGAAAAAAAAGCAGAAATTTTCTTATTTTGGTGCAAAAAGGCGGAAATTTCTTTTATTTTGGTACAAAATTGCAGAAATTTTTCTTATTTTGGGGCAAAAAGGCAGAAATCTCCCATATTTTGGGGCAAAAATGAAGAAATTTCTCTTATTTTGAGGTAAAAAGGCTGAAATTCCCATTTTTGGGGGCAAAAAGGCAGAAATTTCCCTTATTTTGAGGCAAAATTGCAGAAATTTCACTTATTTCAGTGTAATAAGTCAGAAATTTTCTTTATTTTGGGGCAAAAAAGACAGAAATTCTTTTTGTTTTGAGGGAAAAAGGCAGAAATTCCACTTTTTTAGCGGCAAAAAAGCAAAAATTCATTTTATTTTGGAGTAAAAATGAAGAAATTTCTATTTTTTTGTGGCAAAAAGTATACATTCCCCTTATTTTCAGGCTAAAAAGCAGAAATTCCCCGTATTTTGGAGCAAAATTGCAGAAATTCCCCTAATTGTGGGGCAAAAAGGCAGAAATTGCCTATATGTTGGGGCAAAAATACAGAAATTCTCCTAATTTTGGGGCAAAACTCAGAAATTCCACTTATTTTGGGGCAAAATTCCAGAAATTTCCCTTATTTTGGGGCAAAAATGCAGAAATTTCACTTATTTTGGGGCAAAATTGCAAAAATTTCACTTATTTCAGGGTAATAAGTCAGAAATTTTCCTTATTTTGGAGCAAAAAAACAGAAATTCCCTTTGTTTTGGGGGAAAAAGACAGAAATTCCACTTATTTAGAGGCAAAAAAGCTGAAATTCCTCTTATTTTGGAGCAAAAATGAAGAAATTTCCCTTTTTATGGCAAAACGGTATGCATTCTTCTTATTTTCGGGCAAAAAGGCAGAAATTCCCCGTATTTTGGAGCAAAATTGCAGAAATTCCCCTAATTGTGGGGCGAAAAGGCAGAAATTACCTATATGTTGGGGCAAAAAGACAGAAATTCTCCTTATTTTGGGGCAAAACTCAGAAATTCCACTTATTTTAAGGCAAAATTCCAGAAATTTCCTTTATTTGGGAGCAAAATTGCAGAAATTTCTGTTATTTTGGGGCAAAATTGCAGAAATTTCACTTATTTCAGAAAAAAAAGCAGAAATTTTCTTATTTTGGTGCAAAAAGGCGGAAATTTCTTTTATTTTGGTACAAAATTGCAGAAATTTTTCTTATTTTGGGGCAAAAAGGCAGAAATCTCCCATATTTTGGGGCAAAAATGCAGAAATTCCTCTTATTTTGATGTAAAAAGGCTGAAATTCCCCTTATTTGGAGGCAAAAAGGCAGAAATTTTTCTTATTTTGGGGCAAAATTGCAGAAATTTCACTTATTTCAGAGTAGTCAGTCAGAAATTTTTCTTATTTTGGGGCAAAAAAGCAGAAATTCCTTTTATTTTGGAGTAAAATTGAAGAAATTTTTTTTTTGTGGCAAATGGTATACATTCCCCTTATTTTCAGGCTAAAAAGCAGAAATTACCCGTATTTTGGAGCAAAATTGCAAAAATTCCGCTAATTGTGGGGCAAAAAGGCAGAAATTCCCTGTAAGTTAGAGCAAAAAAACAGAAAATCTCCTTATTTTGGGGCAAAACTCAGAAATTCCACTTACTTTGGGGCAAAATTCCAAAAATTTCCCTTATTTTGGGCCAAAATTGCAGAAATTTCACTTATTTTGAGGCAAAATTGCATAAATTTCACTTATTTCAGGGTAATAAGTCAGAAATTTTCCTTATTTTGGGGCAAAAAACACAGAAATTCCCTTTGTTTTGAGGGAAAAAGACAGAAATTCCACATTTTTAGAGGCAAGAAAAGCAGAAATTCCTTTTATTTTGAGTAAAAATGAAGAAATTTCCCTTTTTTGTGGCAAAATGTATACATTCCACTTATTTTTGGGCTAAAAAGCTGAAATTACCCGTATTTTGGAGCAAAATTGCAGAAATTCCCCTAATTGTGGGGCAAAATGCAGAAATTCCCTATATGTTAGGGCAAACAGACAGAAATTCTCCTTATTTTGGGGCAAAACTCAGAAATTCCACTTATTTTGGGGCAAAATTCCAGAAATTTCCCTTATTTTGTGGCAAAATTGCCGAAATTTCACTTATTTTGGGGCAAAATTGCAGAAATTTCACTTACTTCAGGGTAATAAGTCAGAAATTTTTCTTACTTTGGGGCAAAAAACAGAAATTCCCTTTGTTTTGGGGGAAAAAGACAGAAATTCCACTTATTTAGAGGCAAAAAAGCAGAAATTCTTCATTATTGGAGCAAAAATGAAGAAATTTATCTTTTTTTGTGGCAAAAGGTATACATTCCGCTTATTTTCGGGCTAAAAAGCAGAAATTCCCCGTATTTTGTATCAAAATTGCAGAAATTCCCCTTATTTTGGAGCAAAAATAAAGAAATTTCCCTTTTTTATGGCAAAAAGGTATGCATTCTTCTTATTTTCGGGCAAAAAGGTAGAAATTCCCCGTATTTTGGAGCAAAATTGCAGAAATTCCCCTAATTGTGGGGCAAAAAGGCAGAAATTGCCTATATGTTGGGGCAAAAACACAGAAATTCTCCTTATTTTGGGGCAAAACTCAGAAATTCCACTTATTTTGGGGCAAAATTCCAGAAATTTCCCTTATTTTGGGGCAAAATTGCAGAAATTTCACTTATTTTGGGGCAAAATTGCAGAAATTTCACTTATTTCAGAAAAAAAAGCAGAATTTATTTATTTTGGTGCAAAAAGGCAGAAATTTCTTTTATTTTGGTACAAAATTGCAGAAATTTTTTTTATTTTGGGGCAAAAAGGCAGAAATCTCCCATATTTTGTGGCAAAAATGCAGAAATTTCTCTTATTTTGAGGTAAAAAGGCTGAAATTCCCCTTATTTGGGGGCAAAAAGGCAGAAATTTCCCTTATTTTGGTGCAAAATTGCATAAATTTCACTTATTTCATGGTAATAAGTAAGAAATTTTCGTTATTTTGGGGCAAAAAACACAGAAATTCCCTTTGTTTTGGGGGAAAAAGACAGAAATTCCACTTTTTTAGAGGCAAAAAAGCAGAAATTCCTTTTATTTTGGAGTAAAAATGAAGAAATTTCCCTTTTTTGTGGCAAAATGTATACATTCCACTTATTTTTGGGCTAAAAAGCAGAAATTACCCGTATTTTGGAGCAAAATTGCAGAAATTCCCCTAATTGTGGGGCAAAAGGCAGAAATTCCCTATATATTGGGGAAAAAGACAGAAATTCTCCTTATTTTGGGGCAAAACTCAGAAATTCCACTTATTTTGCGGCAAAATTCCAGAAATTTCCCTTATTTTGGGGCAAAATTGCAGAAATTTCACTTATTTTGGGGCAAAATTGCAGAAATTTCACTTATTTCATTGTAATAAGTCAGAAATTTTCGTTATTTTGGGGCAAAAAAGACAGAAATTCCCTTTGTTTTGGGGGAAAAAGACAGAAATTCCACTTTTTTAGAGGCAAAAAAGCAGAAATTCCTATTATTTTGGAGTAAAAATGAAGAAATTTCCCTTTTTTGTGGCCAAAGGTATACATTCCACTTATTTTTGGGCTAAAAAGCAGAAATTACCCGTATTTTGGAGCAAGATTGCAGAAATTCCCCTAATTGTGGGGCAAAAAGGCAGAAATTCTCTATATTTTAAGGCAAAAAGACAGAAATTCTCCTTATTTTGGGGCAAAACTCAGAAATTCCACTTATTTTGGGGCAAAATTCCAGAAATTTCCCTTATTTTGGGGCAAAATTGCAGAAATTTCACTTATTTGGGGCAAAATTGCAGAAATTTCACTTATTTCATAGTAAAAAGGCAGAAATTATCCTTATTTTGGGGCAAAAATGCAGAAATTCCAAATATTTTGTAGCAAAAATGCAGAAATTCCCCTTATATTGAGGTAAAAAGGCAGAAATTCCCCTTATTTGGGGGCAAAAAACAGAAATTTCCCTTATTTTGGGGCAAAATTGCAGAAAGTTCACTTATTTTGGGGCAAAATTGCAGAAATTTCACTTATTTCAGAGTAATAAGTCAGAAATTTTCCTTATTTTGGGGCCAAAAAGACAGAAATTTCCTTTGTTTTGGGGTGAAAAAGATAGAAATTCCACTTATTTAGAGGCAAAAAAGCAGAAATTCCTCTTATTTTGGAGCAAAAATGAAGAAATTTTCTTTTTTTATGGCAAAAAGGTATGCATTCTTCTTATTTTCGGACAAAAAGGCAGAAATTCCCAGTATTTTGGAGCAAAATTGCAGAAATTCCCCTAATTGTGGGGCAAAAAGGCAGAAATTCCCTATATGTTAGGGCAAAAAGAAACAAATTCTCCTTATTTTGGGGCAAAACTCAGAAATTCCACTGATATTGGGGCAAAATTCCAGAAATTTCCCTTATTTTGGGGCAAAATTGCAGAAATTTCACTTATTTTGGGGCAAAATTGCAGAAATTTCACTTATTTCAGAAAAAAAAGAAGAAATTTTCTTATTTTGGTGCAAAAAGGCGGAAATTTCTTTTATTTTGGTACAAAATTGCAGAAATTTTTCTTATTTGGGGGCAAAAAGGCAGAAATCTCCCATATTTTGGGGCAAAAATGAAGAAATTTTTCTTATTTTGAGGTAAAAAGGCTGAAATTCCCATTATTTGGGGGCAAAAAGGCAGAAATTTCCCATATTTTGAGGCAAAATTGCAGAAATTTCACTTATTTCAGTGTAATAAGTCAGAAATTTTCTTTATTTTGGGGCAAAAAGACAGAAATTCTTTTTGTTTTGAGGGAAAAAGGCAGAAATTCCACTTTTTTAGCGGCAAAAAAGCAAAAATTCATTTTATTTTGGAGTAAAAATGAAGAAATTTCTTTTTTTTTGTGGCAAAAAGTATACATTCCCCTTATTTTCAGGCTAAAAAGCAGAAATTCCCCGTATTTTGGAGCAAAATTGCAGAAATTCCCCTAATTGTGGGGCAAAAAGTCAGAAATTGCCTATATGTTGGGGCAAAAAGACAGAAATTCTCCTAATTTTGGGGCAAAACTCAGAAATTCCACTTATTTTGGGGCAAAATTCCAGAAATTTCCCTTATTTTGGGGCAAAATTGCAGAAATTTCACTTATTTTGGGGCAAAATTGCAGAAATTTCACTTATTTCAGGGTAATAAGTCAGAAATTTTCCTTATTTTGGAGCAAAAAAACAGAAATTCCCTTTGTTTTGGGGGAAAAAGACAGAAATTCCACTTATTTAGAGGCAAAAAAGCTGAAATTCCCCTTATTTTGGAGCAAAAATGAAGAACTTTCCCTTTTTTATGGCAAAAAGGTATGCATTCTTCTTATTTTCGGGCAAAAAGGCAGAAATTCCCCGTATTTTGGAGCAAAATTGCAGAAATTCCCCTAATTGTGGGGTGAAAAGGCAGAAATTCCCTATATGTTGGGGCAAAAAGACAGAAATTCTCCTTATTTTGGGGCAAAACTCAGAAATTCCACTTATTTTAAGGCAAAATTCCAGAAATTTCCTTTATTTGGGAGCAAAATTGCAGAAATTTCTGTTATTTTGGGGCAAAATTGCAGAAATTTCACTTATTTCAGAAAAAAAAGCAGAAATTTTCTTATTTTGGTGCAAAAAGGCGGAAATTTCTTTTATTTTGGTACAAAATTGCAGAAATTTTTCTTATTTTGGGGCAAAAAGGCAGAAATCTCCCATATTTTGGGGCAAAAATGCAGAAATTCCTCTTATTTTGAGGTAAAAAGGCTGAAATTCCCCTTATTTGGAGGCAAAAAGGCAGAAATTTTTCTTATTTTGGGGCAAAATTGCAGAAATTTCACTTATTTCAGAGTAGTCAGTCAGAAATTTTTCTTATTTTGGGGCAAAAAAGCCGAAATTCCTTTTATTTTGGAGTAAAAATGAAGAAATTTCTTTTTTGTGGCAAATGGTATACATTCCCCTTATTTTCAGGCTAAAAAGCAGAAATTACCCGTATTTTGGAGCAAAATTGCAAAAATTCCGCTAATTGTGGCGCAAAAAGGCAGAAATTCCCTGTAAGTTAGAGCAAAAAAACAGAAAATCTCTTTATTTTGGGGCAAAACTCAGAAATTCCACTTACTTTGGTGCAAAATTCCAAAAATTTCCCTTATTTTGGGCCAAAATTGCAGAAATTTCACTTATTTTGAGGCAAAATTGCATAAATTTCACTTATTTCAGGGTAATAAGTCAGAAATTTTCCTTATTTTGGGGCAAAAAACACAGAAATTCCCTTTGTTTTGGGGGAAAAAGACAGAAATTCCACTTTTTTAGAGGCAAGAAAAGCAGAAATTCCTTTTATTTTGGAGTAAAAATGAAGAAATTTCCCTTTTTTGTTGCAAAATGTATACATTCCACTTATTTTTGGGCTAAAAAGCTGAAATTACCCGTATTTTGGAGCAAAATGGCAGAAATTCCCCTAAATGTGGGGCAAAATGCAGAAATTCCCTATATGTTAGGGCAAACAGACAGAAATTCTCCTTATTTGGGGGGAAAACTCAGATATTCCACTTATTTTGGGGCAAAATTCCAGAAATTTCCCTTATTTTGTGGCAAAATTGCCGAAATTTCACTTATTTTGGGGCAAAATTGCAGAAATTTCACTTATTTCATCGTAAAAAGGCAGAAATTTTCCTCATTTTGGGGCAAAAATGCAGAGATTCCAAATATTTTGTGGTAAAATTGCAAAAATTCCCCTTATTTTGAGGTAAAAAGGCAGAAATTCCCCTTATTTGGGGGCAAAAAGCAGAAATTTCCCTTATTCTGGGACAAAATTGCAGAAATTTCACTTATTTCAGGGTAATAAGTCAGAAATTTTCCTTATTTGGGGCAAAAAAGACAGAAATTCCTTTTGTTTTGGGGGAAAAAGTCAGAAATTCCACTTATTTAGAAGCAAAAAAGCAGAAATTCCCCTTATTTTGGAGCAAAAATGAAGAAATTTCCTTTTTTTGTGGCAAAAGGTATGCATTCTTCTTATTTTCAGGCTAAAAAGCAGAAATTCCCCGTATTTTGGAGCAAAATTGCAGAAATTCCCCTAATTGTGGGACAAAAAGGCAGAAATTTGCTATATGTTGGGGCAAAAAGACAGAAATTCTTTTTATTTTGGGGCAAAACTCAGAAATTCCACTTATTTTGGGACAAAATTCCAGAAATTTCACTTATTTTGGGGCAAAATTGCAGAAATTTCACTTATTTTGGCAAAATTGCAGAAATTTCAATTATTTCAGAAAAAAAGCAGAAATTTTCTTATTTTGGTGCAAAAAAGGCAGAAATTTCTTTTATTTTGGTACAAAATTGCAGAAATTTTTCTTATTTGGGGGCAAAAAGCAGAAATCCCCTATATTTTGGGGAAAATGCATAAATTCCTCTTATTTTGAGGTAAAAAGGCTGAAATTTCCCTTATTTGGTGGAAAAAAGACAGAAATTTCCCTTATTTTGAGGCAAAATTGCAGAAATTTCACTTATTTCTGGGTAATAAGTCAGAAATTTTTCTTACTTTGGGGCAAAAAACAGAAATTCCCTTTGTTTTGGGGGAAAAAGACAGAAATTCCACTTATTTAGAGGCAAAAAAGCAGAAATTCTTCATTATTGGAGCAAAAATGAAGAAATTTATCTTTTTTTGTGGCAAAAGGTATACATTCCGCTTATTTTCGGGCTAAAAAGCAGAAATTCCCCGTATTTTGTATCAAAATTGCAGAAATTCCCCTTATTTTGGAGCAAAAATAAAGAAATTTCCCTTTTTTATGGCAAAAAGGTATGCATTCTTCTTATTTTCGGGCAAAAAGGCAGAAATTCCCCGTATTTTGGAGCAAAATTGCAGAAATTCCCCTAATTGTGGGGCAAAAAGGCAGAAATTCCCTATATGTTGGGGCAAAAAGACAGAAATTCTCCTTATTTTGGGGCAAAACTCAGAAATTCCACTTATTTTGGGGCAAAATTCCAGAAATTTCCCTTATTTTGGGGCAAAATTGCAGAAATTTCACTTATTTCAGAAAAAAAGCAGAATTTATTTATTTTGGTGCAAAAAGGCAGAAATTTCTTTTATTTTGGTACAAAATTGCAGAAATTTTTTTTATTTTGGGGCAAAAAGGCAGAAATCTCCCATATTTTGTGGCAAAAATGCAGAAATTTCTCATATTTTGAGGTAAAAAGGCTGAAATTCCCCTTATTTGGGGGCAAAAAGGCAGAAATTTCCCTTATTTTGGTGCAAAATTGCATAAATTTCACTTATTTCAGGGTAATAAGTCAGAAATTTTCCTTATTTTGGGGCAAAAAACACAGAAATTCCCTTTGTTTTGGGGGAAAAAGACAGAAATTCCACTTTTTTAGAGGCAAAAAAGCAGAAATTCCTTTTATTTTGGAGTAAAAATGAAGAAATTTCCCTTTTTTGTGGCAAAATGTATACATTCCACTTATTTTTGGGCTAAAAAGCAGAAATTACCCGTATTTTGAGGCAAAATTGCAGAAATTCCCCTAATTGTGGGGCAAAAGGCAGAAATTCCCTATATATTGGGGAAAAAGACAGAAATTCTCCTTATTTTGGGGCAAAACTCAGAAATTCCACTTATTTTGCGGCAAAATTCCAGAAATTTCCCTTATTTTGGGGCAAAATTGCAGAAATTTCACTTATTTTGGGGCAAAATTGCAGAAATTTCACTTATTTCATTGTAATAAGTCAGAAATTTTCGTTATTTTGGGGCAAAATAGACAGAAATTCCCTTTGTTTTGGGGGAAAAAGACAGAAATTCCACTTTTTTAGAGGCAAAAAAGCAGAAATTCCTATTATTTTGGAGTAAAAATGAAGAAATTTCCCTTTTTTGTGGCCAAGGGTATACATTCCACTTATTTTTGGGCTAAAAAGCAGAAATTACCCGTATTTTGGAGCAAGATTGCAGAAATTCCCCTAATTGTGGGGCAAAAAGGCAGAAATTCTCTATATTTTAAGGCAAAAAGACAGAAATTCTCCTTATTTTGGGGCAAAACTCAGAAATTCCACTTATTTTGGGGCAAAATTCCAGAAATTTCCCTTATTTTGGGGCAAAATTGCAGAAATTTCACTTATTTGGGGCAAAATTGCAGAAATTTCACTTATTTCATAGTAAAAAGGCAGAAATTATCCTTATTTTGGGGCAAAAATGCAGAAATTCCAAATATTTTGTAGCAAAAATGCAGAAATTCCCCTTATATTGAGGTAAAAAGGCAGAAATTCCCCTTATTTGTGGGCAAAAAACAGAAATTTCCCTTATTTTGGGGCAAAATTGCAGAAATTTCACTTATTTCAGAGTAATAAGTCAGAAATTTTCCTTATTTTGGGGCCAAAAAGACAGAAATTTCCTTTGTTTTGGGGTGAAAAAGATAGAAATTCCACTTATTTAGAGGCAAAAAAGCAGAAATTCCTCTTATTTTGGAGCAAAAATGAAGAAATTTCCTTTTTTTATGGCAAAAAGGTATGCATTCTTCTTATTTTCGGACAAAAAGGCAGAAATTCCCAGTATTTTGGAGCAAAATTGCAGAAATTCCCCTAATTGTGGGGCAAAAAGGCAGAAATTCCCTATATGTTAGGGCAAAAAGAAACAAATTCTTATTTTGGGTCAAAACTCAGAAATTCCACTGATATTAGGGTAAAATTCCAGAAATTTCCCTTATTTTGGGGCAAAATTGCAGAAATTTCACTTATTTTGGGGCAAAATTGCAGAAATTTCACTTATTTTGGGGCAAAATTGCAGAAATTTCACTTATTTCAGAAAAAAAAAGCAGAATTTATTTATTTTGGTGCAAAAAGGCAGAAATTTCTTTTATTTTGGTACAAAATTGCAGAAATTTTTCTTATTTGGGGGCAAAAAGGCAGAAATCTCCCATATTTTGGGGCAAAAATGAAGAAATTTTTCTTATTTTGAGGTAAAAAGGCTGAAATTCCCATTATTTGGGGGCAATAAGGCAGAAATTTCCCTTATTTTGAGGCAAAATTGCAGAAATTTCACTTACTTCAGTGTAATAAGTCAGAAATTTTCTTTATTTTGGGGCAAAAAAGACAGAAATTCTTTTTGTTTTGAGGGAAAAAGGCAGAAATTCCACTTTTTTAGCGGCAAAAAAGCAAAAATTCATTTTATTTTGGAGTAAAAATGAAGAAATTTCTTTTTTTTTTGTGGCAAAAAGTATACATTCCCCTTATTTTCAAGCTAAAAAGCAGAAATTCCCCGTATTTTGGAGCAAAATTGCAGAAATTCCCCTAATTGTGGGGCAAAAAGGCAGAAATTGCCTATATGTTGGGGCAAAAAGACAGAAATTCTCCTAATTTTGGGGCAAAACTCAGAAATTCCACTTATTTTGGGGCAAAATTCCAGAAATTTCTCTTATTTTGGGGCAAAATTGCAGAAATTTCACTTATTTTGGGGCAAAATTTCAGAAATTTCACTTATTTCAGGGTAATATGTCAGAAATTTTCCTTATTTTGGAGCAAAAAAACAGAAATTCCCTTTGTTTTGGAGGAAAAAGACAGAAATTCCACTTATTTAGAGGCAAAAAAGCTGAAATTCCCCTTATTTTGGAGCAAAAATGAAGAACTTTCCTTTTTTATGGCAAAAAGGTATGCATTCTTCTTATTTTCGGGCAAAAAGGCAGAAATTCCCCGTATTTTGGAGCAAAATTGCAGAAATTCCCCTAATTGTGGGGTGAAAAGGCAGAAATTCCCTATATGTTGGGGCAAAAAGACAGAAATTCTCCTTATTTTGGGGCAAAACTCAGAAATTCCACTTATTTTAAGGCAAAATTCCAGAAATTTCCTTTATTTGGGAGCAAAATTGCAGAAATTTCTGTTATTTTGGGGCAAAATTGCAGAAATTTCACTTATTTCAGAAAAAAAAGCAGAAATTTTCTTATTTTGGTGCAAAAAGGCGGAAATTTCTTTTATTTTGGTACAAAATTGCAGAAATTTTTCTTATTTTGGGGCAAAAAGGCAGAAATCTCCCATATTTTGGGGCAAAAATGCAGAAATTCCTCTTATTTTGAGGTAAAAAGGCTGAAATTCCCCTTATTTGGAGGCAAAAAGGCAGAAATTTTTCTTATTTTGGGGCAAAATTGCAGAAATTTCACTTATTTCAGAGTAGTCAGTCAGAAATTTTTTTTATTTTGGGGCAAAAAAGCAGAAATTCCTTTTATTTTGGAGTAAAAATGAAGAAATTTCTTTTTTGTGGCAAATGGTATACATTCCCCTTATTTTCAGGCTAAAAAGCAGAAATTACCCGTATTTTGGAGCAAAATTGCAAAAATTCCGCTAATTGTGGGGCAAAAAGGCAGAAATTCCCTGTAAGTTAGAGCAAAAATACAGAAAATCTCCTTATTTTGGGGCAAAACTCAGAAATTCCACTTACTTTGGGGCAAAATTCCAAAAATTTCCCTTATTTTGGGCCAAAATTGCAGAAATTTCACTTATTTTGAGGCAAAATTGCATAAATTTCACTTATTTCAGGGTAATAAGTCAGAAATTTTCCTTATTTTGGGGCAAAAAACACAGAAATTCCCTTTGTTTTGGGGGAAAAAGACAGAAATTCCACTTTTTAGAGGCAAAAAAGCAGAAATTCCTTTTATTTTGGAGTAAAAATGAAGAAATTTCCCTTTTTTGTGGCAAAATGTATACATTCCACTTATTTTTGGGCTAAAAAGCTGAAATTACCCGTATTTTGGAGCAAAATTGCAGAAATTCCCCTAATTGTGGGGCAAAATGCAGAAATTCCCTATATGTTAGGGCAAACAGACAGAAATTCTCCTTATTTTGGGGCAAAACTCAGAAATTCCACTTATTTTGGAGCAAAATTCCAGAAATTTCCCTTATTTTGTGGCAAAATTGCAGAAATTTCCTTTACATTGGGGCAAAATTGCAGAAATTTCACTTATTTTGGGGCAAAATTGCAGAAATTTCACTTATTTCATGGTAAAAAGGGAGAAATTTTCCTCATTTTGGGGCAAAAATGCAGAGATTCCAAATATTTTGTGGTAAAATTGCAAAAATTCCCCTTATTTTGAGGTAAAAAGGCAGAAATTCCCCTTATTTGGGGGCAAAAAGCAGAAATTTCCCTTATTCTGGGACAAAATTGCAGAAATTTCACTTATTTCAGGGTAATAAGTCAGAAATTTTCCTTATTTGGGGCAAAAAAGACAGAAATTCCTTTTGTTTTGGGGGAAAAAGTCAGAAATTCCACTTATTTAGAAGCAAAAAAGCAGAAATTCCCCTTATTTTGGAGCAAAAATGAAGAAATTTCCTTTTTTTGTGGCAAAAGTTATGCATTCTTCTTATTTTCAGGCTAAAAAGCAGAAATTCCCCGTATTTTGGAGCAAAATTGCAGAAATTCCCCTAATTTTGGGAACAAAAAGGCAGAAATTTGCTATTTGTTGGGGCAAAAAGAAAGAAATTCTTTTTATTTATGGGCAAAACTCAGAAATTCCACTTATTTTGGGACAAAATTCCAGAAATTTCACTTATTTTGGGGCAAAATTGCAGAAATTTCACTTATTTTGGCAAAATTGCAGAAATTTCAATTATTTCAGAAAAAAAGCAGAAATTTTCTTATTTTGGTGCAAAAAGGCAGAAATTTCTTTTATTTTGGTACAAAATTGCAGAAATTTTTCTTATTTGGGGGCAAAAAGCAGAAATCCCCTATATTTTGGGGCAAAAATGCATAAATTCCTCTTATTTTGAGGTAAAAATGCTGAAATTTCCCTTATTTGGGGGCAAAAAGACAGAAATTTCCCTTATTTTGAGGCAAAATTGCAGAAATTTCACTTATTTCAGGGTAATAAGCAGAAATTTTTCTTACTTCGGGGCAAAAAACAGAAATTCCCTTTGTTTTGGGGGAAAAAGACAGAAATTCCACTTATTTAGAGGCAAAAAAGCAGAAATTCTTCTTTATTGGAGCAAAAATGAAGAAATTTATCTTTTTTTGTGGCAAAAGGTATACATTCCGCTTATTTTCGGGCTAAAAAGCAGAAATTTCCCGTATTTTGGATCAAAATTGCAGAAATTCCCCTTATTTTGGAGCAAAAATAAAGAAATTTCCCTTTTTTATGGTAAAAAGTTATGCATTCTTCTTATTTTCGGGCAAAAGGAAGAAATTCCCCGTATTTTGGAGCAAAATTGCAGAAATTCCCCTAATTGTGGGGCAAAAAGGCAGAAATTCCCTATATGTTGGGGCAAAAAGATAGAAATTCTCCTTATTTTGGGGCAAAACTCAGAAATTCCACTTATTTTGGTGCAAAATTCCATAAATTTCCCTTATTTTAGGGCAAAATTGCAGAAATTTCACATATTTTGGGGCAAAATTGCAGAAATTTCACTTATTTCAGAAAAAAAAGCAGAATTTATTTATTTTGGTGCAAAAAGGCAGAAATTTCTTTTATTTTGGTACAAAATTCCAGAAATTTCCCTTATTTGGGGGCAAAAAAGCAGAAATTTTCCTTATTTTGAGGCAAAATTGCAGAAATTTCACTTATTTCAGGGTAATAAGTCAGAAATTTTCCTTATTTTGGGGCAAAAAACACAGAAATTCCCTTTGTTTTGGGGGAAAAAGACAGAAATTCCACTTTTTTAGAGGCAAAAAAGCAGAAATTCCTTTTATTTTGGAGTAAAAATGAAGAAATTTCCCTTTTTTGTGGCAAAATGTATACATTCCACTTATTTTTGGGCTAAAAAACAGAAATTACCCGTATTTTGGAGCAAAATTGCAGAAATTCCCCTAATTGTGGGGCAAAAGGCAGAAATTCCCTATATGTTGGGGAAAAAGACAGAAATTCTCCTTATTTTGGGGCAAAACTCAGAAATTCCACTTATTTTGCGGCAAAATTCCAGAAATTTCCCTTATTTTGGGGCAAAATTGCAGAAATTTCACTTATTTTGGGGCAAAATTGCAGAAATTTCACTCATTTCATTGTAATAAGTCAGAAATTTTCGTTATTTTGGGGCAAAAAAGACAGAAATTCCCTTTGTTTTGGGGGAAAAAGACAGAAATTCCACTTTTTTAGAGGCAAAAAAGCAGAAATTCCTATTATTTTGGAGTAAAAATGAAGAAATTTCCCTTTTTTGTGGCCAAAGGTATACATTCCACTTATTTTTGGGCTATAAAGCAGAAATTACCCGTATTTTGGAGCAAGATTGCAGAAATTCCCCTAATTGTGGGGCAAAAAGGCAGAAATTCTCTATATGTTAAGGCAAAAAGACAGAAATTCTCCTTATTTTGGGGCAAAACTCAGAAATTCCACTTATTTTGGGGCAAAATTCCAGAAATTTCCCTTATTTTGGGGCAAAATTGCAGAAATTTCACTTATTTGGGGCAAAATTGCAGAAATTTCACTTATTTCATAGTAAAAAGGCAGAAATTATCCTTATTTTGGGGCAAAAATGCAGAAATTCCAAATATTTTGTAGCAAAAATGCAGAAATTCCCCTTATATTGAGGTAAAAAGGCAGAAATTCCCCTTATTTGGGGGCAAAAAACAGAAATTTCCCTTATTTTGGGGCAAAATTGCAGAAAGTTCACTTATTTTGGGGCAAAATTGCAGAAATTTCACTTATTTCATACAAAAATTCAGAAATTTTCCTATTTTGGTTCAAAAAGGCAGAAATTTCTATTTTGGTACAAAATTGCAGAAATTTTTTTTATTTTGGGGCAAAAGGGCAGAAATCTCCCATATTTTTGGGCAAAAATGCAGAAATTCTGCTTATTTTGAGGTAAAAAGGTAGAAATTTCCCTTATTTAGGGGCAAAATGCAGAAATTTCCATTATTTTGATGCAAAATTGCAGGAATTTCACTTATTTCAGTGTAATAAGTCAGAAATTTTCGTTATTTTGGGGCAAAAAAGACAGAAATTCCCTTTGTTTTGGGGGAAAAAAACGAAATTCCACTTTTTTAGCGGTAAAAAAGCAGAAATTCATTTTATTTTGGAGTAAAAATGAAGAAATTTCTTTTTTTTTTTGTGGCAAAAGGTATACATTCCCCTTATTTTCAGGCTAAAAAGAAGAAATTCCCCGTATTTTGGAGCAAAACTGCAGAAATTCCCCTAATTGTGGGGCAAAAAGGCAGAAATTTCCTTTATGTTAGGGCAAAAAGACAGAAGTTCTCCTTATTTTGGGGCAAAACTCAGAAATTCCACTTATTTTCGGGCAAAATTCCAGAAATTTCCCTTATTTTCGGGCAAAAGGGCAGAAATTTCCCTTATTTTGAGGCAAAATTGCAGAAATTTCACTTATTTCAGTGTAATAAGTCAGAAATTTTCGTTATTTTGGGGCAAAAAAGAGAGAAATTCCCTTTGTTTTGGGGGAAAAAGACAGAAATTCCACTTTTTTAGAGGCAAAAAAGCAGAAATTCCTTTTACTTTGGAGTAAAAATGAACAAATTTCCCTTTTTTGTGGCAAAAGGTATATATTCCACTTATTTTTGGGCTAAAAAGCAGAAATTACCCGTATTTTGGAGCAAAATTGCAGAAATTTCCCTAATTGTGGGGCAAAAAGGCAGAAATTCCCTATATGTTGGGGCAAAAAGACAGAAATTCTCCTTATTTTGGGGCAAAACTCAGAAATTCCACTTATTTTGGGGGCAAAATTCCAGAAATTTCCCTTATTTTGGGGCAAAATTGCAGAAATTTCACTTATTTTGTGGCAAAATTGCAGAAATTTCACTTATTTCAAGGTAAAAAGGCAGAAATTATCCTTATTTTGGGGGCAAAAATGCAGCAATTCCAAATATTTTGTGGCAAAAATGCAGAAATTCCCCTTATTTTGAGGTAAAAAGGCTGAAATTCCCCTTATTTGGGGGCAAAAAAGAAGAATTTCTTATTTTGGGGCAAAATTGCAGAAATTTTACTTATTTCAGAGTAATAAGTCAGAAATTTTCCTTATTTTGCGGCAAAAAAATCCAGAAATTCCACTTATTTAGAGGCAAAAAAGCAGAAATTCCGCTTATTTTGGAGCAAAAATTTAGAAATTTTCCTTTTTTATGGCAAAAAGGTATGCATTCTTCTTGTTTTCGGTCAAAAAGGCAGAAATTCCCCGTTTTTTGGAGCAAAATTGCAGAAATTCCCCTAATTTGGGGGCAAAAAGGCAGAAATTCCCTATATGTTGGGGCAATAAGACAGAAATTCTCCTTATTTTGGGGCAAAATTCAGAAATTCCATTTCTTTTGGTGCAAAATTCCCAAAATTTCCCTTATTTTGGGGCAAAATTGCAGAAATTTTACTTATTTAGGGGCAAAATTGCAGAAATTTCACTTTTTTCAGGAAAAAAAGGCCGAAATTTTCCATTTTTGGGAGCAAAAAGGCAGAAATTCCTAATATTTTGTGGCAAAAATGCAGAAATTTCCCTTATTTTGAGGTAAAAAGGCTGAAATTCCCCTTATTTGGGGGCAAAAATGCAGAAATTTCTATTATACTGGGGCAAAATTGCAGAAATTTCACTTATTTCAGGGTAATAAATCAGAAATTTTCCTTATTTTGGGGCAAAAAATACAGAAATTCCATTTGTATGTGGGGAAAAAGACAGAAATTCCATTTATTTAGAGTCAAAAAAGCAGAAATTCCCCTTATTTTGGGGCAAAATTGCAGAAATTTCCTTTACATTGGGGCAAAATTGCAGAAATTCCCCTTATTTTGGGGCAAAATTGCAGAAATTTCACTTATTTCAGAGAAAAAGCACAGAAATTTCTCTTATTTTGGGGAAAAAGGCAGAAATTTCTTTTATTTTGGTACAAAATTGCAGAAATTTTCTTTATTTTGGGGAAAATGCTGAAATTCCCCTTATTTTGAGGCAAAAAGGCAGAAATTCCCTTTCTTTTGTGGCAAAAAGGCAGAAATTCCTCTTATTTTGCGGCAAAAATGAAGAAATTTCCCTTTTTTGTGGCAAAAGGTATACATTCCCCTTATTTTCGGGCAAAAAGGCAGAAATTCCCCGTATTTTGGAGCACTATTGCAGAAAATCCCCAAATTGTGGGGCAAATAGGCAGAAATTCCCTATATGTTGGGGCAAAAAGACAAAAATTCTCCTTATTTTGGGACAAAACTCAGAATTTCCACTTATTTTGGGGCAAAATTCCAGAAATTTCCCTTATTTTGGGGAAAAATTGCAGAAATTTCACTTATTTTGGGGCAAAATTGCAGAAATTTCACTTATTTCAGGTAAAAATGGCAGAAATTTTTCTTATTTTGGGGCAAAATGGCAGAAATTCCTAATATTTTTTGGCAAAAATGTAGAAATTCCCCTTATTTTGAAGTAAAAAGGCTGAAATTCCCCTTATTTGGGTGCAAAAAGGCAGAAATTTATCTTATTTTGGGGCAAAATTGCAGACATTTCACTTATTTCAGGGTAATAAGTCAGAAATTTTCCTTATTTTGGGGCAAAAAAGACAGAAATTCCCCTAATTGTGGGGCAAAAAGGCAGAAATTCCCTATATGTTGGGGCAAAAAGACAGAAATTCTCTTTATTTTGGGGCAAAACTCAAAAATTCCACTTATTTTGGGGCAAAATTGCAGGAATTTACATTATTTTGAGGCAAAATTGCAGAAATTTTCTTTATTTGGGGCAAAATTGCAGAAATTTCACTTATTTTCAGGTAAAAAGACTGAAATATCCTTTATTTTGGGGCAAAAAGGAAGAAATTCCCCTTATTTTGGGGCAAAATTGCAGAAATTTTTCTTATTTTGGGGCAAAAAGGCTGAAATTCTTCTTATTTTGAGGTAAAATGCTGAAATTCCCCATATTTTGGGGCAAAAGGCAAAAATTCTTCTTATTTTGGGGCAAAAAGGCACAAATTTCCCTTATTTTCGGGCAAAATTGCAGAAATTTCATTTATTTCAGGGCAAAAATTCAGAAATTCCTTTTATTTTGGGGCAAAGAGCAGAAATTTCTTTTATTATGGTACAAAATTGAAGAAATTTTTCTTATTTTGAAACAAAAAGGCAGAAAATTCCCCTTATTTTGAGGCAAAAGGCAGAAACTATTCTTATTTTGTGGTAAAATGCAGAAATTCCCTTTATTTTGGGGCTAGAAAGCAGAAATTCCCCATATTTTGAAGCAAAATTGCAGAAATTCTCATAATTTTCGGGCAAAAGGCAAAAATTCTCCTTATTTTGGGGCAAAAAGACAGAAAATCTCCTTTTTTGGGAGCAAACAGTCAGAAATTTTCCTTATTTTGGGGCAAAATTGCAGAAATTTCCTTTACATTGGGGCAAAATTGCAGAAATTTACATATTTTGGGGCAAAATTGCAGAAATTTCACTTATTTCAGGGAAAAAAGGCGAAAATTTTTTTGGGGGGGCAAAAAGGCAGGAATTTTTTTTATTTTGGTACAAAATTGCAGAAATTTTTCTTATTTTGGGGCAAAAAGTCAGAAATTCCTCATATTTTGGGGCAAAAAGGCAGAAATTCCCCTTATTTTGAGGTAAAAAGGCTGAAATTCCCCTTATTTTGGGGCAAAAAGACAGAAATTTCGTTTATTTTGGGGAAAAGGCAGAAATTGCACTTATTTTGAGTCAAAAAGGTGGAAAATCCCCTTATTTTGGGGCAAAAATGAAGAAATTTGCTTTTTTTATGGCAAAAAGGTATACATTCCCTTTATTTTTGGGCAAAATGGCACAAATTCCCCGTATTTTGGAGCAACATTGCAGAAATTCCCCTAATTTTTGGGCAAAAAGGCAGAAATTCCCTATATGTTGGGGCAAAAAGACAGAAATTCTCATTATTTTGGGGCAAAACTCAGAAATTCCACTTATTTTGGCGCAAAATTCCAGAAATTTCCCTTATTTTGAGGCAAAATTGCAGAAATTTCACTTATTTTGGGGCAAAATTGCAAAAATTTCACTTATGTCAGAAAAAAAAGCAGAAATTTTCTTATTTTGGTGCAAAAAGGCAGAAATTTCTAATATTTTGGTACAAAATTGCAGAAATTTTTCTTATTTTAGGGCAAAAAGGCAGAAATTCCTAATATTTTGGGGCAAAAATGCAGAAATTCCTCTTATTTTTAGGTAAAAAGGCTGAAATTCCCCTTATTTGGGGGCAAAAAGGCAGAAATTTCCCTTATTTTGAGGCAAAATTGCAGAAATTTCACTTATTTCAGAGAACAAAAGCAGAAATTTTCTTATTTTGGGGCAAAAAGGCAGAAATTTCTTTTATTTTGGTACAAAATTGCAGAAATGTTTCTTATTTTGGGGCAAAAAGGCAGAAATCTCCCATATTTTGGGGCAAAAAAGCAGAAATTTCCCTTATTTTGAGGTAAAAACGCTGAAATTCCCCTTATTTGGGGGCAAAAAGGCAGAAATTTCCCTTATTTTGAGGCAAAATTGCAGAAATTTCACTTATTTCAGAATAATAAGTCAGAAATTTTCCTTATTTTGGGGCAAAAAACAGAAATTCTTTTTGTTTTAAAGGAAAAAGACTGATATTCCACTTATTTAGAGGCTAAAAAGCAGAAATTCTTATTATTTTTGAGCAAAAATGAAGAAATTTTCCTTTTTTTGTGGAAAAAGGTATGCATTCCTCTAATTTTCGGGCTAAAAAGAAGAAATTCCCCGTATTTTGGAGCAAAATTGCAGAAATTCCCCTAATTGTGGGGCAAAAAGGCAGAAATTCCCTATATGTTGGAGCAAAAAGACAGAAATTCTCCTTATTTTGTGGCAAACCTCAGAAATTCCACTTATTTTGGGGCAAAATTCCAGAAATTTCCCTTATTTTGGGGCAAAATTGCAGAAATTTCACTTATTTTGGGGCGAAATTGCAGAAATTTAACTTTTTTAATGGAAAAAAAGGCAGAAATTTTCCTTATTTTGGGGCAAAATGGCAGAAATTTTTAATATTTTGTGGCAAAAATTCAGAAATTCCTCTTATTTTGAGGTAAAAAGGCTGAAATTCCCCTTATTTGGGGGCAAAAAGGCATAAATTTCCCTTATTTTGGGTCAAAATTGCATAAATTTCACTTATTTCAGAGAAAAAAACAAAAATCTTTTTTATTTTTGGCAAAATGCAGAAATTCCCAATATTTTGGGGCAAAAAGGCAGAAATTCACCTTATTTTGGGGTAAAATTGAAGACATGTCACATATTTCAGGGCATAAAGGCAGAAATTGCCCTTATTTGGGGGCAAAAAGGCAGAAATTCCCCTTATTTTGGGATAAAATTGCAGAAATTACCCTTGTTTGGGGGCAAAAAGGCAGAAAATCCCCTTAATTTCGGGCAAAAAGTCAGAAATTCCCTGTATTTTGGAGCAAAATTGCAGAAATTCTCCTAATATTGGGGCAAAAATGCAGAAATTCCCTTTATTTGGGGCAAATTGGCAGAAGTTCCCCTTATTTTCAGGAAAAGAGGCAGAAATTCCCATTATTTTGAAGCAAAATTGCAGAAACTCACCTAATTTTGGGGCAAAAAGGCAGAAATTCCCTTTATTTTGGGGCAAAAATACAGAAATTCTCCTTATATCTGGGCAAAAATCAGAAATTTCTCTTATTTTGGAGCAAAATTTTAGAAATTTCTTTTATTTTGGTACAGAATTGGAGAAATTTTTCTTATTCTGTGGCAAAAAGGCAGAAATTTCTTTTATTTTGGTGCAAAATTGCAGAAATTTTTCTTATTTTGGGGCAAAAAGGCATAAATTTCCCATATTTTGGGGCAAAAATGTAGAAATTTTCTTTATTTTGAGGTAAAAAGGCTGAAATTTCCCTTATTTGGGGGCAAAAAGGCAGAAATTTCTCTTATTTTGGGGCAAAATTGCAGAAATTTCACTTATTTCAGAAAAAAAGGAAAAATTTTCTTATTTGGGGGCAAAAAGGCAGAAATTTCTTTTATTTTGGTGCAAAATTACAGAAATTTTCTTTATTTTGGGGCAAAAAAGACAGAAATTCCCTTTGTTTTGGGGGAAAAAGACAGAAATTCCACTTATTTAGAGGCAAAAAAGCAGAAATTCCTCTTATTTTGGAGCAAAATTGCAGAAATTCCCCTAATTTTGGGGCAAAAAGGCAGATATTCCCTATATGTTGGGGCAAAAAGACAGAAATTCTCTTTATTTTTGGGGCAAAACTCAGAAATTCCATTTATTTTGGGGCAAAATTCCAGAAATTTCTCTTATTTTGGGGCAAAATTCCAGAAATTTCTCTTATTTTGGGGCAAAATTGCAGAAATTCCCCTTATTTGGGGGCAAAAAAAAGAAATTTCACTTATTTTGGGGCAAAAACTCAGAAATTCCACACTTTTTTGGTCAAAATTCCAGAAATTTCCCTTATTTTGGGGCAAAATTCCAGAAATTTCTCTTATTTTGGGGCAAAATTGCAGAAATTTCACTTATTTTGGGGCAAAATTGCAGAAATTTCAATTATTTCAAGGTAAAAAGGCAGAAATTATCCTTATTTTGATGCAAAAATGCAGAAATTCCAAATATTTTGTGGCAAAAATGAAGAAATTCCCTTTATTTTGAGGTAAAAAGGCAGAAATTCCCCTTATTTGGGGGCAAAAAAAAGAAATTTCACTTATTTTGGGGCAAAAACTCAGAAATTCCACACTTTTTTGGTCAAAATTCCAGAAATTTCCCTTATTTTGGGGCAAAATTGCAGAAATTTCACTTATTTTGGTGCAAAATTGCAGAAATTTAACTTATTTCAGAAAAAAATTCAGAAATTTTCCTATTTTGGTGCAAAAAGGCAGAATTATCTTTTATTTTGGTACAAAATTGCAGAAATATTTCTTATTTTGGGGCAAAAAGGCAGAAATTTCACTTATTTTGGGGCAAAATTGCAGTAATTTCACTTATTTGGGGGCAAAATTGCAGAAATTCCAAATATTTTGTGGCAAAAATGCAGAAATTCCCCTTATTTTAAGGTAAAAAGGCAGAAATTCCCATTATTTGGGGGTAAAATACAGAAATTTCCCTTATTTTGGGGCATAATTGCAGAAATTTCACTTATTTTTGGGGCAAAATTGCAGAAATTTCACTTATTTCAGAAAAAAATTCAGAAATTTTCCTATTTTGGTGCAAAAAGGCAGAAATTTCTATTTTGTTACAAAATTGCAGAAATTTTTCTTTTTTTGGGGCAAAAAGGCACAAATCTCCCATATTTTGGGGAAAAAATGCAGAAATTCCTCTTATTTTGAGGTAAAAAGGTAGAAATTTCCCTTATTTGGGGGAAAAAGGCAGAAATTTTCTTTATTTTGAGGCAAAATTGCAGAAATTTCACTTATTTCAGGGTAATAAGTCAGAAATTTTCCTTATTTTGGGGCAAAAAAGACAGAAATTCCCTTTGTTTTGGGGGAAAAAGACAGAAATTCCACTTTTTTAGCGGCAAAAAAGCAGAAATTCATTTTATTTTGGAGTAAAAATGAAGAAATTTCTTTTTTTTGTGGCAAAAGATATACATTCCCCTTATTTTCAGGCTAAAAAGCAGAAATTCCCCGTATTTTGGAGCAAAATTGCAGAAATTCCCCTAATTGTGGGGCAAAAAGGCAGAAATTTCCGATATGTTAGGGCAAAAAGACAGAAATTCTTTTTATTTTGGGGCTAAACTCAGAAATTCCACTTATTTTGGGGCAAAATTCCAGAAATTTCCCTTATTTTGGGGCAAAATTGCAGAAATTTCACTTATTTTGGTGCAAAATTGCAGAAATTTCACTTATTTCAGGGAAAAAAGGCAGAAATTTTCCTTATTTTGGGGCCAAAAAGACAGAAATTTCCTTTGTTTTGGGGTGAAAAAGATAGAAATTCCACTTATTTAGAGGCAAAAAAGCAGAAATAACTTTTATTTTGGAGTAAAAATGTAGAAATTTCCCTTTTTTATGGCAAAAAGGTATGCATTCTTCTTATTTTCGGGCAAAAAGGCAGAAATTCCCAGTATTTTGGAGCAAAATTGCAGAAATTCCCCTAATTGTGGGGCAAAAAGGCAGAAATTCCCTATATGTTGGGGCAAAAAGAAACAAATTCTCCTTATTTTGGGTCAAAACTCAGAAATTCCACTGATATTGGGGCAAAATTCCAGAAATTTCCCTTATTTTGGGGCAAAATTGCAGAAATTTCACTTATTTTGGGGCAAAATTGCAGAAATTTCACTTATTTCAGAAAAAAAAGCAGAAATTTTCTTATTTTGGTGCAAAAAGGCAGAAATTTCTTTTATTTTGGTACAAAATTGCAGAAATTTTTCTTATTTTGGGGCAAAAAGGCAGAAATCTCCCATATTTTGGGGCAAAAATGAAGAAATTTCTCTTATTTTGAGGTAAAAAGGCTGAAATTCCCATTATTTGGGGGCAAAAAGGCAGAAATTTCCCTTATTTTGAGGCAAAATTGCAGAAATTTCACTTATTTCAGTGTAATAAGTCAGAAATTTTCTTTATTTTGGGGCAAAAAAGACAGAAATTCTTTTTGTTTTGAGGGAAAAAGGCAGAAATTCCACTTTTTTAGCGGCAAAAAAGCAAAAATTCATTTTATTTTGGAGTAAAAATGAAGAAATTTCTTTTTTTTGTGGCAAAAAGTATACATTCCCCTTATTTTCAGGCTAAAAAGCAGAAATTCCCCATATTTTGGAGCAAAATTGCAGAAATTCCCCTAATTGTGGGGCAAAAAGGCAGAAATTGCCTATATGTTGGGGCAAAAAGACAGAAATTCTCCTAATTTTGGGGCAAAACTCAGAAATTCCACTTATTTTGGGGCAAAATTCCAGAAATTTCCCTTATTTTGGGGCAAAATTGCAGAAATTTCACTTATTTTGGGGCAAAATTGCAGAAATTTCACTTATTTCAGGGTAATAAGTCAGAAATTTTCCTTATTTTGGAGCAAAAAAACAGAAATTCCCTTTGTTTTGGGGGAAAAAGACAGAAATTCCACTTATTTAGAGGCAAAAAAGCTAAAATTCCCCTTATTTTGGAGCAAAAATGAAGAACTTTCCCTTTTTTATGGCAAAAAGTTATGCATTCTTCTTATTTTCGGGCAAAAAGACAGAAATTCCCCGTATTTTGGAGCAAAATTGCAGAAATTCCCCTAATTGTGGGGCGAAAAGGCAGAAATTCCCTATATGTTAGGGCAAAAAGACAGAAATTCTCCTTTTTTTGGGGCAAAACTCAGAAATTCCACTTATTTTAAGGCAAAATTCCAGAAATTTCCTTTATTTGGGAGCAAAATTGCAGAAATTTCTGTTATTTTGGGGCAAAATTGCAGAAATTTCACTTATTTCAGAAAAGAAAGCAGAAATTTTCTTATTTTGGTGCAAAAAGGCGGAAATTTCTTTTATTTTGGTACAAAATTGCAGAAATTTTTCTTATTTTGGGGCAAAAAGGCAGAAATCTCCCATATTTTGGGGCAAAAATGCAGAAATTCCTCTTATTTTGAGGTAAAAAGGCTGAAATTCCCCTTATTTGGAGGCAAAAAGGCAGAAATTTTTCTTATTTTGGGGCAAAATTGCAGAAATTTCACTTATTTCAGAGTAGTCAGTCAGAAATTTTTCTTATTTTGGGGCAAAAAAGCAGAAATTCCTTTTATTTTGGAGTAAAAATGAAGAAATTTCTTTTTTGTGGCAAATGGTATACATTCCCCTTATTTTCTGGCTAAAAAGCAGAAATTACCCGTATTTTGGAGCAAAATTGCAAAAATTCCGCTAATTGTGGGGCAAAAAGGCAGAAATTCCCTGTAAGTGAGAGCAAAAAAACAGAAAATCTCCTTATTTTGGGGCAAAACTCAGAAATTCCACTTACTTTGGGGCAAAATTCCAAAAATTTCCCTTATTTTGGGCCAAAATTGCAGAAATATCACTTATTTTGAGGCAAAATTGCATAAATTTCACTTATTTCAGGGTAATAAGTCAGAAATTTTTTTTATTTTGGGGCAAAAAACACAGAAATTCCCTTTGTTTTGGGGGAAAAAGACAGAAATTCCACTTTTTTAGAGGCAAAAAAGCAGAAATTCCTTTTATTTTGGAGTAAAAATGAAGAAATTTCCCTTTTTTGTGGCAAAATGTATACATTCCACTTATTTTTGGGCTAAAAAGCTGAAATTACCCGTATTTTGGAGCAAAATTGCAGAAATTCCCCTAATTGTGGGGCAAAATGCAGAAATTCCCTATATGTTAGGGCAAAAAGACAGAAATTCTCCTTATTTTGGGGCAAAACTCAGAAATTCCACTTATTTTGGGGCAAAATTCCAGAAATTTCCCTTATTTTGTGGCAAAATTGCAGAAATTTCACTTATTTTGGGGCAAAATTGCAGAAATTTCACTTATTTCATGGTAAAAAGGCAGAAATTTTCCTCATTTTGGGGCAAAAATGCAGAGATTCCAAATATTTTGTGGTAAAATTGCAAAAGTTCCCCTTATTTTGAGGTAAAAAGGCAGAAATTCCCCTTATTTGGGGGCAAAAAGCAGAAATTTCCCTTATTCTGGGACAAAATTGCAGAAATTTCACTTATTTCAGGGTAATAAGTCAGAAATTTTCCTTATTTGGGGCAAAAAAGACAGAAATTCCTTTTGTTTTGGGGGAACAAGTCAGAAATTCCACTTATTTAGAAGCAAAAAAGCAGAAATTCCCCTTATTTTGGAGCAAAAATGAAGAAATTTCCTTTTTTTGTGGCAAAAGGTATGCATTCTTCTTATTTTCAGGCTAAAAAGCAGAAATTCCCCGTATTTTGGAGCAAAATTGCAGAAATTCCCCTAATTGTGGGACAAAAAGGCAGAAATTCCCTATATGTTTGGGCAAAAAGACAGAAATTCTCCTTATTTTAGAGCAAAACTCAGAAATTTCACTTATTTTGACGCAAAATTGCAGAAATTTCACTTATTTCAGAAAAAAAAGCAGAAATTTTCTTAATTTGGAGCAAAAAGTCAGAAATTTCTCATATTTTGGGGCAAAAATGCAGAAAATCCCCTTATTTTGAGGTAAAAAGTCTAAAATTCCCCTTATTTGGTTGCAAAAAGCAGAAATTTCCCTTATTTTGGGGCAAAATTGCAGATATTTCATTTATTTCAGGGTAAGTTGTCAGAAATTTTCCTTATTTTGGGGCAAAAAAGACACAAATTCTCTATGTTTTGGGGGAAAAAGACAGAAATTCCACTTATTTAGAGGCAAAAAAGCAGAAATTCCCCTTATTTTGGAGCGAAAATAAAGAAATTTCCCTTTTTTATGGCAAAAAGGTATGCATTCTTCTTATTTTCGGGCAAAAAGACAGAAATTCCCCGTATTTTTGAGCAAAATTGCAGAAATTCCCCTAATTGTGGGGCAAAAATACAGAAATTCCCTATGTGTTGGGGCAAAAAGACAGAAATTCTACTTATTTTGGGGCAAAACTCAGAAATTCCACTTATTTTGGGGCAAAATTCCAAAAATTTCCCTTATTTTGGGGCAAAATTGCAGAAATTTCACTTATTTTGTGGCAAAATTGCAGAAATTTCACTAATTTCAGGGAAAAAAAGACACAAATTTCTTTTATTTTGGTACAAAATTGCAGAAATTTTTTTTATTTTTGGCAAAAAGGCAGAAATTTCCCATATTTTGGGGCAAAAATGCAGAAATTCCCCTTATTTTGAGGTAAAAATGCTGAAATTCCCCTTATTTTGGGGCAAAAAGCAGACATTTCCCTTATTTTGGGCAAAAATTGCAGAAATTTCACTTATTTTGAGTCAAAAAGGCAGAAAATCCAATTATTTTGGGGTAAAAATGAAGAAATTCCCCTTTTTTTGAGGTAAAAAGGCTGAAATTCCCCTTTTTTGGAGGCAAAAAAGGCAGAAATTTCCCGTATTTTGGGGCAAAATTGCAGAAATTTCACTTATTTCAGAATAATAATTCAGAAATTTTTTTTATTTGGGGGGAAAAAAAGACAGAAATTCTTTTTGTTTGGGGGAAAAACAAAAATTCCACTTATTTAGAGGCAAAAAAGCAGAAATTCCCCTTATTTTGGAGCAAAAATTAAGAAATTTCATTTTTTTATGGCAAAAAGGTATGCACTCTTATTATTTTCGGGCAAAAAGGCAGAAATTCCCCGTATTTTAGAGCAAAATTGCAGAAATTCCCCTAATTGTGGGGCAAAAAGGCATAAATTCCCTACATGTTGGAGCAAAAAAACAGAAATTCATCTTATTTTGGGGCAAAACTCAGAAATTCCACTTATTTTGGGGCACAATTCAGAAATTTCCCTTCTTTTGGGGCAAAATTGCAGAAATTTCACTTATTTTGAGGCAAAATTGCAGAAATTTTACTTATTTCAGAAAAAAAAGCAGAAATTTTCTTATTTTGGGGCAAAAAGGCAGAAATTTTTTTTATTTTGGTACTAAATTGCAGAAATTTTTCTTATTTTGGGGCAAAAAGTCAGAAATTCCCCTTATTTTGGGGCAAAAAGCAGATATTTCCCTTATTTTTGGGGAAAAATTTTAGAAATTTAACTTATTTCAGGGCAAAAAGTCAGAAATTCCGTTTATTTTTGGGGAAAATTCAGAAATTGCACTTATTTTGAGTCAAAAAGGCGGAAAATCCCCTTATTTTGGAGTAAAAATGAAGAAATTTCCCTTTTTTATGGCAAATGGTATACATTCTTTTTATTTTCGGGCAAAAAGGCAGAAATTCCCTGTATTTTGGAGCAAAATTGCAGAAATTCCTCTAATTTTGGGGCAAAAACGCAGAACTTCCCCTTATTTTGGGGTAAAACTGCAGAAATTTCACTTATTTCGCGGCAAAATGGCAGAAATTCACTTCATTTTCGGCGAAAAGGGAGAAAATTCCCGTATTTTGGAGAAAAATTGCAGAAATTCACCTAATTTTGGGGTAAAACATGCAGTAATTTTCTTTATTTTAAGGCAAAAAGGCAGAAATTCCCCTTATTTTGTGGCAAAAATCAGAAATTCCCCTTATTTTAGAAAAAATTGCAGAAATTTCCTTTATTATGGGGAAAAATTGCAGAAATTTCTTTTATTGTAAGGCAAAATTGCAGAAATTTCATTTATTTCAGAGAAAAAAACAAAATTTTTTTTTATTTTAGGGCAAAATGCAGAAATTTCCATTATTTTGGGGCACAAAGACAGAAATTCACCTTCTTTTGGGGTAAAATCTCAAACATTTCACATATTTCAGGGCAAAAAGGCAGAAATTCCCCTTATTTGGGGGTAAAAAGGCAGAAATTCTTCATATTTTGGGTTAAAATTGCAGAAATTTCCCTTGTTTGGGGGCAAAAAGGCAGAAAATCCCCTTAATTTCGGGCAAAAAGGCAGAAATTCCCCGTATTTTGGAGCAAAATTGCAGAAATTCCCCTAATTGTGGGGCAAAAAGGCAGAAATTCCCGATATGTTGGGGCAAAAAGACAGAAATTCTCCTTATTTTCGGGCAAAACTCAGAAATTCCATTTATTTTGGGGCAAAATTCCAGAAATTTCCCTTATTTTGGGGCAAAATTGCAGAAATTTCACTTATTTCAGGGCAAAATTCAAAAATTGCTTTTATTTTGGGGCAAAAAGACAGAAATTCCGTTTACTTTTGGGTAAAAAGGCAGAAATTTCACTTATTTTGAGGTAAGAAGGCAGAAATTCCTCTTATTTTGCGGCAAAAATGAAGAAATTTCCCTTTTTTGTGGCAAAAGGTATATATTCCCCTTATTTTCGGGCAAAAAAGCAGAAATTCCCCGTATTTTGGAGCACAATTGCAGAAAATCCCCTAATTGTGGGGCAAAAAGGCAGAAATTCCCATTATTTTGATGGCAAAAAGGCAGGAATTCACCTTATTTTGGGCTAAAATTGCAGAAATTTCACATATTTCCAGGCAAAAAGGCAGAAATTTCCCTTCATTTGGGGCAAAAATGAAGAAATTTCCCTTTTTTATGGCAAAAAGGTATGCATTCCTCTTATTTTCGGCAAAAAGGCAGAAATTCCCTGTATTTTGGAGCAAAATTGCAGAAATTCCCCTAATTGTGGGGCAAAAAGGCAGAAATTCTCTTTATTTTGGGGCAAAACTCAGAAATTCCACTTATTTTAGGGCAAAATTCCAGAAATTTCCCTTATTTTGGGGCAAAATTGCAGAAATTTCACTTATTTTGGGGCAAAATTGCAGAAATTTCACTTATTTCAGGTAAAAATGGCAGAAATTTTTCTTATTTTGGGGCAAAAAGGCAGAATTTCCTAATATTTTTGGCAAAAATGCAGAAATTCCCCTTATTTTGAGGTAAAAAGGCTTAAATTCCCCTTATTTGGGGGCAAAAAGGCAGAAATTTTTCTTATTTTGGGGCAAAATTGCAGACATTTCACTTATTTCAGGGTAATAAGTCAGAAATTTTCCTTATTTTGGGGCAAAAAAGACAGAAATTCCCTTTGTTTTGGGGGGAAAATACAGAAATTCCACTTCTTTGAAGGCAAAAACGCAGAAATTCCCCTTATTTTGGAGCAAAAATGAAGAAATTCCCCTAATTGTTGGGCAAAAAGGCAGAAATTCCCTATATGTTGGGGCAAAAAGACAGAAATTCTCCTTATTTTGGGGCAAAACTCAGAAATTCCACTTATTTTGGGGCAAAATTGCAGGAATTTACCTTATTTTGGGGCAAAATTGCAGAAATTTCCCTTATTTGGGGCAAAATAGCAGAAATTTCACTTATTTTCAGGTAAAAAGGCTGAAATATCCTTTATTTTGGGGCAAAAAGGAAGAAATTCCCCTTATTTTGGGGCAAAATTGCCGAAATTTTCCTTATTTTGGGGCAAAAAGGCTGAAATTCTTATTTTGAGGTAAAATGCTGAAATTCCCCATATTTTGGGGCAAAAGGCAAAACTTCTTCTTATTTTGGGGCAAAGAGGCACAAATTTCCCTTATTTTCGGGCAAAATTGCAGAAATTTCATTTATTTCAGGGCAAAAAGTCAGAAATTCCTTTCATTTTGGTGCAAAGAGCAGAAATTTCTTTTATTATGGTACAAAATTGAAGAAATTTTTCTTATTATGAAACAAAAAGGCAGAAAATTCCCCATATTTTAGGCAAAAAGCAAAAATTATTCTTATTTTGAGGTAAAATGCAGAAATTCTTTTTATTTTGGGCCTAAAAAGCAGAAATTCCCCGTATTTTGAAGCAAAATTGCAGAAATTCTCATAATTTTCGGGCAAAAAGGCAGAAATTCCCCTTATTTTGGGGCAAAAATACAGAAAATCTCCTTTATCGGGAGCAAACAGTCAGAAATTCCCCTTATTTTGGGGCAAAAAGACAGAAATTTCGTTTATTTTGGGGAAAAGGCAGAAATTGCACTTATTTTGAGTCAAAAAGGTGGAAAATCCCCTTATTTTGGGGTAAAAATGAAGAAATTTGCTTTTTTTATGGCAAAAAGGTATACATTCCCTTTATTTTCGGGCAAAAAGGCAGAAATTACCTGTATTTTGGAGCAAAATTGCAGAAATTCCTCTAATTTTTGGGCAAAAAGGCAGAAATTCCCCTTATTTTGGGGTAAAACTGCAGAAATTTCACTTATTTTACGGCAAAATGTCAGAAATTCCCCTTATTTTCGGCAAAAAAGGCAGAAAATCCCCTTATTTTAGGGCAAAATTGCAGAAATTTCCCTTATTTGGGGGCAAAAACAGAAATTCCCCTTCTTTTGAGGCAAAATTGCAGAAATTTCCCTTATTATGGGGAAAAATTGCAGAAATTTCCCTTATTTTATGACAAAATTGCAGAAATTTCACTTATTTCAGAGAAAAAATGCAAAAATTTTTCTTATTTTGGGGCAAAAAGGCAGAAATTCCAATTATTTTTGGGCAAAAAGGCAGAAATTCACCTTATTTTGGGTTAAAATATCAGAAATTTCACATATTTCAGGGCAAAATGGCAGAAATTTGCCTTATTTTGGGGCAAAAAGCAGAAATTCCCCTAATTTTGGGGCCAAAAACAGAAATTCCCCTTATTTTGGGGTAAAATTGCAGAAATTTCAAATATTTCAGGGCAAAAAGGCAGAAATTCCACTTTATTTCGGACAATAACGCAGAAATTCCCCGTATTTTAAAGCTAAATTTCAGAAATTCCCCTTATATTGGTGCAAAAATGCAGAAATTCCTTTTATTTTTGTGCAATAAGGCAGATTTCTCCGTATTTTGAAGCAAAATTGCACATATTCCCCTAATTTTGAGGGAAAATGCAGAAATTCACATTATTTTGGAACAAAAAGACAGAAATTCTTCTTATTTCAGTACAAGAAGTCAGAAATTCCCCTTATTTTGGGGCAAAATTGCAGAAATTTCACTTATTTCAGAGAAAAAGCACAGAAATTTCTCTTATTTTGGGGAAAAAGGCAGAAATTTCTTTTATTTTGGTACAAAATTGCAGAAATTTTCTTTATTTTGGGGAAAATGGAGAAATTCCCCATGTTTTTGGGCAAAAAGGCAGAGAAACCCTTATTTTGAGGCAAAAAGACAGAAATTCCCTTTCTTTTGTGGCAAAAAGGCAGAAATTTCCCTTATTTTGGGGCAAAATTGCAGAAATTTCACCTATTTCAGGGAAATATTCAAAAATTCCTTTTATTTTGGAACAAAAAGAGAGAAATTCCGTTTATTTTTGGGTAAAAAGGCAGAAATTTCAGTTATTTTGAGGTAAGAAGGCAGAAATGCCTCTTATTTTGCGGCAAAAATGAAGAAATTTCCCTTTTTTGTGGCAAAAGGTATACATTCCCCTTATTTTTGGGCAAAAAGGCAGAAATTCCCCGTATTTTGGAGCACAATTGCAGAAAATCCCCAAATTGTGGGGCAAAAAGGCAGAAATTCCCTATATGTTGGGGCAAAAAGACAAAAATTCTCCTTATTTTGGGACAAAACTCAGAATTTCCACTTATTTTGGGGCAAAATTCCAGAAATTTCCCTTATTTTGGGGCAAAATTGCAGAAATTTCACTTATTTTGGGGCAAAATTGCAGAAATTTCCTTTATTTCAGGTAAAAATGGCAGAAATTTTTCTTATTTTGGGGCAAAAAGGCAGAAATTCCTAATATTTTGTGGCAAAAATGCAGAAATTCCCCTCATTTTGAGGTAAAAAGGCTGAAATTCCCCTTATTTGGGTGTAAAAAGGCAGAAATTTTTCTTATTTTGGGGCAAAATTGCAGACATTTCACTTATTTCAGGGTATTAAGTCAGAAACTTTCCTTATTTTTTGGCAAAAAAGACAGAAATTCCCCTAATTGTGGGGCAAAAAGGAAGAAATTCCCTATATGTTGGGGCAAAAAGACAGAAATTCTCCTTATTTTGGGGCAAAACTCAAAAATTCCACTTATTTTGGGGCAAAATTGCAGGAATTTACCTTATTTTGGGGCAAAATTGCAGAAATTTTCCTTATTTGGGGCAAAATTGCAGAAATTTCACTTATTTTCAGGTAAAAAGACTGAAATATCCTTTATTTTGGGGCAAAAAGGAAGAAATTCCCCTTATTTTGGGGCAAAATTGCAGAAATTTTTCTTATTTTGGGGCAAAAAGGCTGAAATTCTTCTTATTTTGAGGTAAAATGCTGAAATTCCCCATATTTTGGGGCAAAAGGCAAAAATTCTTCTTATTTTGGGGCAAAAAGGCACAAATTTCCCTTATTTTCGAGCAAAATTGCAGAAATTTCATTTATTTCAGGGCAAAAATTCAGAATTTCCTTTTATTTTGGGGCAAAGAGCAGAAATTTCTTTTATTATGGTACAAAATTGAAGAAATTTTTCTTATTTTGAAACAAAAAGGCAGAAAATTCCCCTTATTTTGAGGCAAAAGGCAGAGACTATTCTTATTTTGTGGTAAAATGCAGAAATTCCTTTTATTTTGGGGCTAGAAAGCAGAAATTCCCCGTATTTTGAAGCAAAATTGCAGAAATTCTCATAATTTTCGGGCAAAAGGCAAAAATTCTCCTTATTTTGGGGCAAAAAGACAGAAAATCTCCTTTTTTGGGAGCAAACAGTCAGAAATTTTCCTTATTTTGGGGCAAAATTGCAGAAATTTCCTTTACATTGGGGCAAAATTGCAGAAATTTCACTTATTTCAGGGAAAAAAGGCGAAAATTTTTTTTGGGGGGCAAAAAGGCAGAAATTTTTTTTTATTTTGGTACAAAATTGCAGAAATTTTTCTAATTTTGGGGCAAAAAGTCAGAAATTCCTCATATTTTGGGGCAAAAATGCAGAAATTCCCCTTATTTTGAGGCAAAAAGGCTGTAATTCCCCTTATTTTGGGGCAAAAAGACAGAAATTTCGTTTATTTTGGGGAAAAGGCAGAAATTGCACTTATTTTGAGTCAAAAAGGTGGAAAATCCCCTTATTTTGGGGCAAAAATGAAGAAATTTGCTTTTTTTATGGCAAAAAGGTATGCATTCTTCTTATTTTTGGGCAAAATGGCACAAATTCCCCGTATTTTGGAGCAACATTGCAGAAATTCCCCTAATTTTTGGGCAAAAAGGCAGAAATTCCCCTTATTTTGGGGTAAAACTGCAGAAATTTCACTTTTTTGCGGCAAAATGTCAGAAATTCCCCTTATTTTCGGCAAAAAAAGCAGATAATCCCCTTATTTTAGGGAAAAATTGCAGAAATTTCTCTTATTTTGGGGCAAAATTGCAGAAATTTCACTTATTTCGCGGCAAAATGTCAGAAATTCCCCTTATTTTCGGCAAAATGCAGAAAATTCCCGTATTTTGGAGAATAAATTGCAGAAATTCACCTAATTTTAGGGTAAAAAAATACAATAATTTTCTTTATTTTTGAGCAAAAAGGCAGAAATTCTCCTTATTTTAGGGCAAAAAGGCAGAAATTCTTCTTATTTTAGGGCAAAATTGCAGAAATTTCCTTATTTGGGGGCAAAAAACAGAAATTCCCCTTATTTTGGGGCAAAATTGCAGAAATTTCACTTATTTCAGAGAAAAAAAGCAAAATTTTTCTTATTTTGGGGCAAAAAGGCAGAAATTCCCATTATTTTGGGGCAAAAAGGCAGAAATTCACCTTATTTTGGGGTAAAATTGCAGAAATTTCACATATTTCAGGGCAAAAAGACAGAAATTCCCCTTATATTAAGGCAGAAAGGCAGAAATTCCCCTTATTTTGGAATAAAGTTGCAGAAATTTTTTTTCTTTAGGGGCAAAAAGGCAGAAAATCCACTTAATTTCGGGTAAAAAAGCAGAAATTCCTCTTATTTTGGAGCAAAATTGCAGAAACTCCCCTAATTTTGGGGCATAAAGGCAGAAATTCCCTTTATTTTGGGGCAAAAATAGAGAAATTCTCATTATTTTGGGGCAAAAATCAGAAATTTCCCTTATTTCGGGTCAAAATTTTAGAAATTTCTTTTATATTGTTACAGACTTGCAGAAATTTTTCTTATTTTGTGGCAAAAAGGCAGAAATTTCCCATATTTTGGTGCAAAAAGCCTAAAATTTCCTTTATTATGAGGTAAAATCCTGAAATTCCCCATATTTTGGGGCAAAAAGGCAGAAATTCCCCTCATTTGGAGGCAAAAATACACAAATTTCCCTTATTTTCGGGCATAATTGCAGGAATTTCATTTATTTCAGGGCAAAAAGTCAGAAATTCCTTTTATTTTGGGGCAAAAAGCAGAAATTTCTTTTATTTTGATACAAAATTATAGAAATTTTCCTTATTTTGGAACAAAAAGGCAAAAATTACCCATATTTTGGGGAAAAAGGCAGAAATTCCCCTTATTTTGAGGTAAAAAGGCTGAAATTCCCGTTATTTTGGGGTAAAAAGGCAGAAATTCCCTTTACTTTGTGGCAAAAAGGCAGAAATTCCCGTTAATTGGGGCAGAAAAGCAGAAATTTTCCTTATTTAAGGGCAATAGGGCAGATATTCCCCATATTTTGTGGCAAAAAGGCAGAAATTCCCCTTATTTGGAGGTAAAATGATGAAATTCCCCTTTTTTTCGGCAAAAAGGCAGAAATTCCTATTATTTTGGGGCAAAATTGCAGAAATTTCCTTTATTTTGGGGCAAAATTGCAGAAATTTCCCTTATTTTGGGGCAAAATTGCAGAAATTTCACTTATTTCAGGGAAAAAGCACAGAAATTTCTCTTATTTTGGGGCAAAAAGGCAGAAATTTCTTTTATTTTGGTACAAAATTGCAGAAATTTTCTTTATTTTGGGGCAAAAATGAAGAAATTCCCCATATTTTGAGGCAAAAAGGAAGAGATTCCTCTTATCATGAGGTAAAGTGCTGAAATATCCCTTATTTTGGGGCAAAAAGACAGAAATTCCCTTTATTTTGTGGCAAAAAAGGCAAAAATTTCCCTTATTTTGGGGCAAAATTGCAGAAATTTCACTTATTTCAGGGCAAAATTCAAAAATTCCTTTTATTTTTGGGCAAAAAGAGAAATTTTGTTTATTTTTGGGTAAAAAGGCAGAAATTTCACTTATTGTGAATTAAGAAGGCAGAATTTCCTCTTATTTTGGGGCAAAAATGAAGAAATTTCCCTTTTTTGTGGCAAAAGGTATATATTCCCCTTATTTTCGGGCAAAAAGCAGAAATTCCCGTTTTTTGGAGCACAATTGCAGAAAATCCCCTAATTGTGGGGCAAAAAGGCAGAAATTCCGTATATGTTGGGGCAAAAAGACAGAAATTCTCCTTATTTTGGGGCAAAACTCAGAAATTCCACTTATTTTGGGGCAAAATTCCAGAAATTTCCCTTATTTTGGGGCAAAATTGCAGAAATTTTACTTATTTTGGGGCAAAATTGCAGAAATTTCACTTATTTCAGGTAAAAATGGCAGAAATTTTTCTTATTTTGGGGCAAAAAGGCAGAAATTCCTAATATTTTGTGGCAAAAATGCAGAAATTCCCCTTATTTTGAGGTAAAAAGGCTGAAATTCCCCTTATTTGGGGGCAAAAAGGCAGAAATTTCCCTTATTTTGGGGCAAAATTGCAAACATTTCACTTATTTCAGGGTAATAAGTCAGAAATTTTCCTTATTTTGGGGCAAAAAACACAGAAATTCCCTTTGTTTTGGAAGGAAAATACAGAAATTCCACTTCTTTAGAGGCAAAAAGGCAGAAATTCCCCTTATTTTGAAGCAAAAATGAAGAAATTCCCCTAATTGTTGGGCAAAAAGGCAGAAATTCCCTATATGTTGGGGCAAAAAGACAGAAATTCTTCTTATTTTGGGACAAAACTCAGAAATTCCACTTATTTTGGGGCAAAATTGCAGGAATTTACCTTATTTTGAGGCAAAATTGCAGAAATTTCCCTTATTTGGGGCAAAATTGCAGAAATTTCACTTATTTTCAGGTAAAAAGGCTGAAATATCCTTTATTTTGGGGCAAAAAGGAAGAAATTCCCCTTATTTTGGGGCAAAATTGCAGAAATTTTCCTTATTTTGGGGCAAAAAGGCTGAAATTCTTATTTTGAGGTAAAATGCTGAAATTCCCCATATTTTGGGGCAAAAGGCAAAACTTCTTCTTATTTTGGGGCAAAGAGGCACAAATTTCTCTTATTTTCGGGCAAAATTGCAGAAATTTCATTTATTTCAGGGCAAAAAGTCAGAAATTCCTTTTATTTTGGGGCAAAGAGCAGAAATTTCTTTTATTATGGTACAAAATTGAAGAAATTTATCTTATTTTGAAACAAAAAGGCAGAAAATTCCCCTTATTTTGAGGCAAAAGGCAGAAATTATTCTCAATTTGAGGTAAAATGCAGAAATTCCCTTTATTTTGGGGCTAAAAAACAGAAATTCCCTGTATTTTGAAGCAAAATTGCAGAAATTCTCATAATTTTTGGGCAAAAAGGCAGAAATTCTCCTTATTATGGGGCAAAAAGACAGAAAATCTCCTTTTTCGGGAGCAAACAGTCAGAAATTCCCCTTATTTTGGGGCAAAATTGCAGAAATTTCCTTTACATTGGGGCAAAATTGCAGAAATTTCCCTTATTTTGGGGCAAAACTGAAGAAATTTTCTTTTTTTATGGCAAAAAGGTATGCATTCTTCTTATTTTCGGGCAAAAAGGCAGAAATTCCCCTATTTTGGAGCAAAATTGCAGAAATTCCCCTAATTGTGGGGCAAAAAGGGAGAAATTCCCTATATGTTGTGGCAAAAAGACAGAAATTCTCCATATTTTGGGGCAAAACTCAGAAATTCCACTTATTTTAGGGCAAAATTCCAGAAATTTCCCTTATTTTGGGGCAAAATTGCAGAAATTTCACTTATTTTGGAGCAAAATTGCAGAAATTTCACTTATTTCAGAAAAAAAGCAGAAATTTTCTTATTTTGTTGCAAAAAGGCAGAAATTTCTTTTATTTTGGTACTAAATTGCATAAATTATTCTTATTTTGGAAGAAAAAGGCAGAAATCTCCCATATTTTGGGGCAAAAATGCAGCAATTCCTCTTATTTTGAGGTAACAAGGCTTAAATTCCCCTTATTTGGGGTAAAAAAGGCAGAAATTTCCCTTATTTTCGAGCAAAATTGCAGAAATTTCACTTATTTCAGGGTAATAAGTCAGAAATTTTCCTTATTTTGGGGCAAAAAAGACAGAAATTCCCTTTGTTTTTGGGGATAAAGACAGAAATTCCACTTATTTAGAGGCAAAAAAGCAGAAATTCCCCTTATTTTGGAGCAAAACTGAAGAAATTTCCCTTTTTTATGGCAAAAAGGTATGCATTATTCTTATTTTCGGGCAAAAAGGCAGAAATTCCCCTATTTTGAAGCAAAATTGCAGAAATTCCCCTAATTGTGGGGCAAAAAGGGAGAAATTCCCTATATGTTGGGGCAAAAAGACAGAAATTCTCCTTATTTTGGGGCAAAACTCTGAAATTCCACTTATTTTGGTGCAAAATTCCAGAAATTTCCCTTATTTTGGGAAAAAATTGCAGAAATTTCACTTATTTTGGGGCAAAATTGCAGAAATTTAACTTATTTCAGAAAAAAATTCAGAAATTTTCCTATTTTGGTGAAAAAGGCAGAAATTTCTTTTATTTTGGTACAAAATTGCAGAAATTTTTCTTATTTTGTGGCAAAAAGGCAGAAATCCCCATATTTTGGGGCAAAAAAGCAGAAATTCCTCTTATTTTGAGGTAAAAAGGCTGAAATTTCCCTTATTTGGGGGCAAAAAGGCAGAAATTTCCTTTATTTTGAGGCAAAATTGCAGAAATTTCACTTATTTCAGAGTAATAAGTCAGAAATTTTCCTTTTTTTGGGGCAAAAAACACAGAAATTCCCTTTGTTTTGGGAGAAAAAGACAGAAATTCCACTTTTTTAGAGGCAAAAAAGCAGATATTCCTTTTATTTTGGAGTAAAAATGAAGAAATTTCCCTTTTTTGTGGCAAAATGTATACATTCCACTTATTTTTGGGCTAAAAAGCTGAAATTCCCCGTATTTTGGAGCAAAATTGCAGAAATTCCCCTAATTGGGTGCAAAATGCAGAAATTCCCTATATGTTAGGGCAAAAAGACAGAAATTCTCCTTATTTTGGGGCAAAACTCAGAAATTCCCCTTATTTTGGGGCAAAATTCCAGAAATTTCCCTTATTTTGTGGCAAAATTGCCGAAATTTCACTTATTTTGGGGCAAAATTGCAGAAATTTCACTTATTTCATGGTAAAAAGGCAGAAATTTTCCTCATTTTGGGGCAAAAATGAAGAAATTCCAAATATTTTGTGGCAAAAATGCAAAAATTCCACTTATTTTGTGATAAAAGGCAGAAATTTCCCTTATTTGGGGGCAAAAAGCAGAAATTTCCCTTATTTGGGGGCAAAATTGAAGAAATTTCACTTATTTCAGGGTAATAAGTCAGAAATTTTCCTTATTTGGGGCAAAATAGACAGAAATTCCTTTTGTTTTGGGGGAAAAAGTCAGAAATTCCACTTATTTAGAAGCAAAAAAGAAGAAATTACCCTTATTTTGGAGCAAAAATGAAGAAATTTTTTTTTGTGGCAAAAGGTATGCATTCTTCTTATTTTCAGGCTAAAAAGCAGAAATTCCCCGTATTTTGGAGCAAAATTGCAGAAATTCCCCTAATTGTGGGACAAAAAGGCAGAAATTCTTTTTATTTTGTGGCAAAACTCAGAAATTCCACTTATTTTGGGACAAAATTCCAGAAATTTCACTTATTTTGGGGCAAAATTGCAGAAATTTCACTTATTTTGGCAAAATTGCAGAAATTTCAATTATTTCAGAAAAAAAGCAGAAATTTTCTTATTTTGGTGCAAAAAGGCAGAAATTTCTTTTATTTTGGTACAAAATTGCAGAAATTTTTCTTATTTGGGGGCAAAAAGCAGAAATCCCCTATATTTTGGGGCAAAAATGCATAAATTCCTCTTATTTTGAGGTAAAAAGGCTGAAATTTCCCTTATTTGGGGGCAAAAAGACAGAAATTTCCCTTATTTTGAGGCAAAATTGCAGAAATTTCACTTATTTCAGGGTAATAAGTCAGAAATTCATCTTACATTGGGGCAAAAAACAGAAATTCCCTTTGTTTTGGGGGAAAAAGACAGAAATTCCACTTATTTAGAGGCAAAAAAGCAGAAATTCTTCTTTATTGGAGCAAAAATGAAGAAATTTATCTTTTTTTGTGGCAGAAGGTATACATTCCGCTTATTTTCGGGCTAAAAAGCAGAAATTAACTGTATTTTGGATCAAAATTGCAGAAATTCCCCTTATTTTGGAGCAAAAATAAAGAAATTTCCCTTTTTTATGGCAAAAAGCGATGCATTCTTCTTATTTTCGGGCAAAAATGCAGAAATTCCCCGTATTTTGGAGCAAAATTGCAGAAATTCCCCTAATTGTGGGGCAAAAAGGCAGAAATTCCCTATATGTTGGGGCAAAAAGACAGAAATTCTCCTTATTTCGGGGCAAAACTCAGAAATTCCACTTATTTTGGGGCAAAATTCCAGAAATTTCCCTTATTTTAGGGCAAAATTGCAGAAATTTCACTTATTTTGGGGCAAAATTGCAGAAATTTCACTTATTTCAGAAAAAAAAGCAGAATTTATTTATTTTGGTGCAAAAAGGCAGAAATTTATTTTATTTTGGTACAAAACTGCAGAAATTTTTCTTATTTGGGGGCAAAAAGGCATAAATCTCTTATATTTTGGGGCAAAAATGCATAAATTCCTCTTATTTTGAGGTAAAAAGCCTGAAATTCCCCTTATTTGGGGGAAAAAAGGCAGAAATTTCCCTTATTTTGAGGCAAAATTGCAGAAATTTCACTTATTTCAGGGTAATAAGTCAGAAATTCCCATTATTTTGGGGCACAATGGCAGAAATTCACCTTATTTTGGGGTGAAATTGCAGACATTTCACATATTTCAGGGCAAAAAGGCAGAAATTTCCCTTATTTTCGAGCAAAATTGCAGAAATTTCAGTTATTTCAGGGTAATAACTCAGAAATTTTCCTTATTTTGGGGCAAAAAAGTCAGAAATTCCCTTTGTTTTTGGGGATAAAGACAGAAATTCCACTTATTTAGAGGCAAAAAAGCAGAAATTCCCCTTATTTTGGAGCAAAACTGAAGAAATTTCCCTTTTTTATGGCAAAAAATTATGCATTCTTCTTATTTTCGGGCAAAAAGGCAGAAATTCCCCATATTTTGGAGCAAAAATGCAGAAATTCCCCTAATTGTGGGGCAAAAATGCAGAAATTCCCTATATGTTGGGGCAAAAAGACAGAAATTCTCATTATTTTGGGGCAAAACTCAGAAATTCCACTTATTTTGGGGCAAAATTCCAGAAATTTCCCTTATTTTGGGGCAAAATTACAGAAATTTCACTTATTTTGGGGCAAAATTGCAGAAATTTCACTTATTTCAGAAAAAAATTCAGAAATTTTCCTATTTTGGTGCAAAAAAGGCAGAAATTTCTTTTATTTTGGTACAAAATTGCAGAAATTTTTCTTATTTTGGGGCAAAAGGCAGAAATCTCCCATATTTAGGGGAAAAATGCAGAAATTCCTCTTATTTTGACGTAAAAAGGCTGAAATTTCTCTTATTTGGGGGAAAAAAGCAAAAATTTTTCTTATTTTGAGGCAAAATTGCAGAAATTTCACTTATTTCATTGTAATAAGTCAGAAATTTTCCTTATTTTGGGGCAAAAAAGACAGAAATTCCCTTTGTTTTGGGTAAAAAACACAGAAATTCCACTTTTTTAGAGGCAAAAAAGCAGAAATTCCTTTTATTTTGGAGTAAAAATGAAGAAATTTCCCTTTTTGTGGCAAAAGGTATACATTCCAATTATTTTTGGGCTAAAAAGCAGAAATTCCTTGTATTATGGAGCAAAATTGCAGAAATTCCTCTAATTGTGGGGCAAAAAAGCAGAAATTCCCTATATGTTAGGGCAAAAAGACAGAAATTCTCCTTATTTTGGGGCAAAATTCAGAAATTCCACTTATTTTGGGGCAAAATTGCAGAAATTTCTTTTATTTTGTGGCAAAATTGCAGAAATTTCACTTATTTGGGGGCAAAATTGCAGAAATTTCACTTATGTCAGGGAAAAAAGGCAGAAATTTTCCTTATTTTGGGGCAAAAAAACAGAAATTTCTTTTATTTTGTGGCAAAAATGCAGAAATTCCCCTTATTTTGAGGTAAAAAGGCTGAAATTTCCCTTATTTGGGGGCAAAAAAACAGAAATTTTCCTTATTTTGGGGCAAAATTGGAGAAATTTCACTTATTTCAGGGTAATAAGTCAGAAATTTACCTTATTTTGGGGCAAAAAAGACAGAAATTCCCTTTGTTTTGGGGGAAAAGGACAGAAATTCCACTTATTTAGAGGCAAAAAAGCAGAAATTCCCATTATTTTGAAGCAAAAATGAAGAAATTTCGCTATTTTATGGCAAAAAGTTATGCATTCTTCTTATTTTCGGGCAAAAAGGCAGAAATTCCCCGTATTTTGGAGCAAAATTGCAGAAATTCCTTGTGTTGTGGGGCAAAAAGGCAGAAATTCCCTATATGTTGGGGCAAAAAGGCAAAAATTCCCAATATGTTGGGGCAAAAAGACAGAAATACTCCTTATTTTGGGGCAAAACCCAGAAATTCCACTTATTTTGGGGCAAAATTCCAGAAATTTCCCTTACTTTGGGGCAAAATTGCAGAAATTCCACTTATTTTGGGGCAAAATTGCAGAAATTACCCGTATTTTGGAGCAAAATTGCAGAAATTCCCCTAATTGTGGGGCAAAAATGCAGAAATTCCCTATATGTTGGGGCAAAAAGGCAAAAATTCCCAATATGTTGGGGCAAAAAGACAGAAATTCTCCTTATTTTAGGGCAAAATTCAGAAATTTCACTTATTTTTGGGCAAAATTGCAGAAATTTCACTTATTTCAGAAAAAAAGGAGAAATTTTCTTATTTTGGGGCAAAAGGCCGAAATTCCCCTTATTTTAGGGCAAAATTGCAGAAATTTCCCTTATTTTGAAACAAAAAACAGAAATTCCCTTTATTTTGTGGCAAAATTGCAGAAAATACCTTTATTATGGGGGAAAATTGCAGATATTTCTTTTATTTTAAGGCAAAATTGCAGAAATTTCACTTATTTCAGAGAAAAAAAGCAAAAATTTATCTTATTTTAGGGCAAAATGCAGAAATTCCCATTATTTTGGGGCACAATAGCAGAAATTCACCTTATTTTGGGGTAAAATTGCAGACATTTCACATATTTCAGGGCAAAAAGGCAGAAATTACCCTTTTTTGGGGCAAAAAGGCTGAAATTCCCCTTATTTTCTATAAAATTGCAGAATTTCCCCTTTTTTGGGGGCAAAAAGGCAGAAAATCTTCTTAATTTTGGGCAAAAAGGCAGAAATTCCCCGTATTTTGGAGAAAAATTGCAGAAATTCCCGTAATATTGGGGCAAAAAGGCAGAAATTCCCTTTATTTTGGGGCAAAAATACAGAAATTCTCCTTATTTCGGGACAAAAATCAACAATTTCCTTTATTTTGGGGCAAAATTTTAGAAATTTCTTTTATTTTGGTACAGAATTGCAGAATTTTTTCTTATTTGGTGACAAAAAGGCAGAAAATTCCCATATTTTGGAACAGAAATGCAGAAATTGCCCTTATTTTGAGGTAAAAAGGCTGAAATTCCCCTTATTTTGGGGAAAAAAGGAAGAAATTTCATTTATTTTGGGGCAAAATTGCAGAAATTTCACTTATTTAAAAAAATAAAGGAGAAATTTTCTTATTTTGGGGCAAAATGCAGAAATTTCTTTTATTTTGGTACAAAATTGCAGAAATTTTTCTTATTTTGGGGCAAAAATTCATAAATTTTCCATATTTTGGGGCAAAAATGCAAAAATTCCCCTTATTTTGAGGTAAAAAGGCTGAAATTCCCCTTATTTGGGGGCAAAAAGGCGGAAATTTTCCTTATTTTGGGGCTAAATTGCAGAAATTTTACTTATTTCAGGGTAATAAGTCAGAAATTTTCCTTATTTTGGGGCAAAAAAGACAGAAATTCCCTTTGTTTTGGGGGAAAAAGACAGAAATTCCACTTATATAGAGGCAAAAAAAGCAGAAATTCCCATTATTTTGAAGCAAAAATTAAGAAATTTCCTTTTTTTATGGCAAAAAGGTATGCATTCTTTTTATTTTCGGGCAAAAAGGCAGAAATTCCCCGTATTTTGGAGCAAAATTGCAGAAATTTTACTTATTTCAGAAAAAAAAGGAGAAATTTTCTTATTTTGGGGCAAAAGGCAGAAATTCCCCTTATTTTAGGGCAAAATTGCAGAAATTTTCCATATTTGGGGACAAAAAACAGAAATTCCCTTTATTTTGGGGCAAAATTGCAGAAAATTCCTTTATTATGAGGAAAAATTGCAGATATTTCTTTTATTTTAATGCAAAATTGCAGAAATTTCACTTATTTCAGAATAAAAAAGCAAAAATTTTTCTTATTTTAGGGCAAAATGCAGAAATTCCCATTATTTTGGGACAAAAAGGCAGAAATTCACCTTCTTTTTGGGTAAAATTGAAGACATGTCACATATTTCAGGGCAAATAGGCAGAAATTCCCCTTATTTGGGGGCAAAAAGGCAGAAATTCCCCTTATTTTGGGATAAAATTGCAGAAATTTCCCTTGTTTGGGGGCAAAAAGGCAAAATATCCCCTTTATTTCGAGCAAAAAGGCAGAAATTCCCCGTATTTTGGAGCAAAATTGCAGAAATTCCCCTAATATTGGGGCAAAAATGCAGTAATTCCCTTTATTTGGGGCAAATCGGCAGAAGTTCTTTTTATTTTTGGGAAAAGAGGCAGAAATTCCCTGTATTTTGAAGCAAAATTGCAGAAACTCCCCTAATTTTGGGGCAAAAAGGCAGAAATTCCCTTTATTTTGGGGCAAAAATACAGAAATTCTCCTTATATCGGGGCAAAAATCAGAAATTTCCCTAATTTTGGAGCAAAATTTTAGAAATTTCTTTTATTTTGGTACAGAATTGCAGAAATTTTTCTTATTTTGTGGCAAAAATACAGAAATTTCCCATATTTTGGGGCAAAAATGCAGAAATTCTTCTTATTTTGAGGTAAAAATGCTGAAATTCCCCTTATTTGGGGGCAAAAAGGCAGAAATTTCCCATATTTTGGGGCAAAATTGCAGAAATTTCACTTATTTCAGGGTACTAAGTCAGAAATTTTTCTTACTTTGGGGCAAAAAAGACAGAAATTCCCTTTGTTTTCAGGGAAAAAGACAGAAATTCCACTTATTTAGAGGCAAAAATGCAGAAATTCCCCTTATTTTGAAGCAAAAATGAAGAAATTTCTATTTCTTATGGCAAAAAGGTATGCATTCTTCTTATTTTCGGGCAAAAAGGCAGAAATTCTTTGTATTTTGGAGCAAGATTGCAGAAATTCCCCTAATTGTGGGGCAAAAAGGCAGAAATCCCCTATATGTTGGGGCAAAAAGAAAGAAATTCTCCTTATTTTGGGGCAAAACTCAGAAATTCCACTTATTTTGGGGCAAAATTTCAGAAATTTCCCTTATTTTGGAGCAAAATTGCAGAAATTTCACTTATTTCAAAAAAAAAAGCACAAATTTTCTTATTTTGGGGCAAAAAGGCAGAAATTTCATTTATTTTGGTACAAAATTGCAGAATTTTTTTTTAATTTGGGCAAAAATGCAGAAATTTCCCATATTTTTCGACAAAAATGCAGAAATTCCCCTTATTTTGAGGTAAAAAGGCTGAAATTCCCCTTATTTTGGGGCAAAAAGTTAGAAATTCCCCTTATTTTAAAGGAAAAAGACAGAAATTCCGTTTATTTTTGTGGAAAAGTCAGAAATTGCACTTATTTTGAGTCAAAAAGGCGGAAAATCCCCTTATTTTGGGGTAAAAAATGAAGAAATTAACCTTTTTTATGGCAAAAAGGTATACATTCTTTTTATTTTCGAGCAAAATTGCAGAAATTCCCCTAATTATGGGGAAAAAAGGCAGAAATTCCCCGTAATTTGGAGCAAAATTGCAGAAATTCCCCTAATTTTGGGGCAAAAACGCAGAACGTCCCTTTATTTTGGGGTAAAACTGCAGAAATTTCACTTATTTCGCGGCAAAATGGCAGAAATTCCCTTTATTTTCGGAGAAAAAGGCAGAAAATCCCCGTATTTTAGAGCAAAATTGCAGAAATTTACCTAATTTTGGGGTAAAACATGCAGTAATTTTCTTTATTTTGGGGCAAAAAGGCAGAAATTCCCCTTATTTTGGGGCAAAAATCAAAAATATCCCTTATTTTGGGGCAAAATTTTAGAAATTTCTTTTATTTTGGTACAGAATTACAGAAATTTTTCTTATTTTGTGGCAAAAAGGAAGAAATTTCCCATATTTTGGAACAAAAATGCAGAAATTCCCCTTATTTTGAGGTAAAAAGGCTGAAATTCCCCTTATTTTGGGGCACAAAGAAAGAAATTTCACTTATTTTGGGGCAAAATTGCAGAAATTTCACTTATTTCAGAAAATAAAGGAGAAATTTTCTTATTTTCGGGCAAAAAGTCAGAAATTTCTTTTTTTTTGGTACAAAATTGCAGAAATTTTTCTTATTTTGGGGCAAAAAGGCATAAATTTCACATATTTTGGGGCAAAAATGCTGAAATTCCCCTTATTTCAGGGCAAAAAGGCAGAAATTTCCCTTATTTTGGGGCAAAATTGCAGAAATTTCACGTATTTCAGGGTAATAAGTCAGAAATTTTCCTTACTTTGGGGCCAAAATGACAAAAATTCCCTTTGTTTTGGGGGAAAAAGACAGAAATTCCACTTATTTTGAGGCAAAAAAGCAGAAATTTCTCTTATTTTGGAGCAAAAATGAAGAAATTTCCCTTTTTTATGGCAAAAAGTTATGCATTCTTCTTATTTTCGGGCAAAAAGGCAGAAATTCCCCGTATTTTGGAGCAAAATTGCAGAAATTCCCCTAATTGTGGGGCAAAAAGGCAGAAATTCCCTATATGTTGGGGCAAAAAGACAGAAATTCTCATTATTTTGGGGCAAAACTCAGAAATTCCACTTATTTTGGCGCAAAATTCCAATAATTTCCCTTATTTTGAGACAAAATTGCAGAAATTTCACTTATTTTGGGGCAAAATTGCAAAAATTTCACTTATGTCAGAAAAAAAAGCAGAAATTTTCTTATTTTGGTGCAAAAAGGCAGAAATTTCTAATATTTTGGTACAAAATTGCAGAAATTTTTCTTATTTTAGGGCAAAAAGGCAGAAATCTCCCATATTTTGGGGCAAAAATGCAGAAATTCCTCTTATTTTTAGGTAAAAAGGCTGAAATTCCCCTTATTTGGGGGCAAAAAGGCAGAAATTTCCCTTATTTTGAGGCAAAATTGCAGAAATTTCACTTATTTCAGAGAACAAAAGCAGAAATTTTCTTATTTCGGGGCAAAAAGGCAGAAATTTCTTTTATTTTGGTACAAAATTGCAGAAATGTTTCTTATTTTGGGGCAAAAAGGCAGAAATCTCCCATATTTTGGGGCAAAAAAGCAGAAATTTCCCTTATTTTGAGGTAAAAACGCTGAAATTCCCCTTATTTGGGGGCAAAAAGGCAGAAATTTCCCTTATTTTGAGGCAAAATTGCAGAAATTTCACTTATTTCAGAATAATAAGTCAGAAATTTTCCTTATTTTGGGGCAAAAAACAGTTATTCTCTTTGTTTTAAAGGAAAAAGACTGATATTCCACTTATTTAGAGGCTAAAAAGCAGAAATTCTTATTATTTTGGAGCAAAAATGAAGAAATTTTCCTTTTTTTGTGGAAAAAGGTATACATTCCTCTAATTTTCGGGCTAAAAAGCAGAAATTCCCCGTATTTTGGAGCAAAATTGCAGATATTCCCCTAATTGTGGAGCAAAAAAGCAGAAATTCCCTATATGTTGGGGCAAAAAGACAGAAATTCTTCTTATTTTGGGGCAAAACTCAGAAATTCCACTTATTTTGAGACAAAATTCCAGAAATTTCCCTTATTTTGGGGCAAAATTGCAGAAATTTTACTTATTTTGGGGCGAAATTGCAGAAATTACACTTTTTTCATGGAAATAAAGGCAGAAATTTTCCTTATTTTGGGGCAAAAAGGCAGAAATTCCTCTTATTTTGAGGTAAAAAGGCTGAAATTCCCCTTATTTGGGGGCAAAAGCATAAATTTCCCTTATTTTGGGGCAAAATTGCAGAAATTTCACTTATTTCAGGGTAATAAGTCAGAAATTTTTTTTATTTTGGGGCAAAAAAGACAGAAATTCCCTTTGTTTTGGGATAAAAAGACAGAAATTCCACTTATTTAGAGGCAAAAAAGCAGAAATTCCACTTATTTTGGAGTAAAAATTAAGAGATTTCCCTTTTTTATGGCAAAAAGGTATGCATTCTTTTTATTTTCGGACAAAAAGGCAGAAATTCCCCGTATTTTGGAGCAAAATTGCAGAAATTTCACTTATTTCAGAATAAAAATGAGAAATTTTCTTATTTTGGGGCAAAAGGCAGAAATTCCCCTTATTTTATGGCAAAATTGCAGAAATTGCCTTTATTTGGGGACAAAAAACAGAAATTCCCTTTATTTTGGGGCAAAATTGCAGAAAATTTTTTTATTATGGGAAAAAATTGAAGATATTTCTTTTATTTTAAGGCAAAATTGCAGAAATTTCACTTATTTCAGAGAAAAAAACAAAAATCTTTCTTATTTTTCTCAAAATGCAGAAATTCCCATTATTTTGGGGCAAAAAGGCAGAAATTCACCTTATTTTGGGGTAAAATTGAAGACATGTCACATATTTCAGGGCATAAAGGCAGAAATTGCCCTTATTTGGGGGCAAAAAGGCAGATATTCCCCTTATTTTTGGATAAAATTGCAGAAATTACCCTTGTTTGGGGGCAAAAAGGCAGAAAATCCCCTTAATTTCGGGCAAAAAGCCAGAAATTCCCTGTATTTTGGAGCAAAATTGCAGAAATTCTCCTAATATTGGGACAAAAATGCAGAAATTCCCTTTATTTGGGGCAAATTGGCAGAAGTTCTTCTTATTTTCAGAAAAAGAGGCAGAAATTCCCATTATTTTGAAGCAAAATTGCAGAAACTCCCCTAATTTTGGGGCAAAAAGGCAGAAATTCCCTTTATTTTGGGGCAAAAATACAGAAATTCTCCTTATATCTGGGCAAAAATCAGAAATTTCCCTTATTTTGGAGCAAAATTTTAGAAATTTCTTTTATTTTGGTACAGAATTGGAGAAATTTTTCTTATTCTGTGGCAAAAAGGCAGAAATTTCTTTTATTTTGGTGCAAAATTGCAGAAATTTTTCTTATTTTGGGGCAAAAAGGCATGAATTTCCCATATTTTGGGGCAAAAATGTAGAAATTTCCTTTATTTTGAGGTAAAAAGGCTGAAATTTCCCTTATTTGGGGGCAAAAAGGCAGAAATTTCTCTTATTTTGGGGCAAAATTGCAGAAATTTCACTTATTTCAGAAAAAAAGGAAAAATTTTCTTATTTGGGGGCAAAAAGGCAGAAATTTCTTTTATTTTGGTGCAAAATTACAGAAATTTTCTTTATTTTGGGGCAAAAAAGACAGAAATTCCCTTTGTTTTGGGGGAAAAAGACAGAAATTCCACTTATTTAGAGGCAAAAAAGCAGAAATTCCTCTTATTTTGGAGCAAAATTGCAGAAATTCCCCTAATTGTGGGGCAAAAAGGCAGATATTCCCTATATGTTGGGGCAAAAAGACAGAAATTCTCTTTATTTTTGGGGCAAAACTCAGAAATTCCATTTATTTTGGGGCAAAATTCCAGAAATTTCTCTTATTTTGGGGCAAAATTCCAGAAATTTCTCTTATTTTGGGGCAAAATTCCAGAAATTTCTCTTATTTTGGGGCAAAATTGCAGAAATTCCCCTTATTTGGGGGCAAAAAGGCAGAAATTTCTCTTATTTTGGGGCAAAATTGCAGAAATTTCACTTATTTCAGAAAAAAAGGAATAATTTTCTTATTTGGGGGCAAAAAGGCAGAAATTTCTTTTATTTTGGTGCAAAATTACAGAAATTTTCTTTATTTTGGGGCAAAAAAGACAGAAATTCCCTTTGTTTTGGGGGAAAAAGACAGAAATTCCACTTATTTAGAGGCAAAAAAGCAGAAATTCCCCTTATTTTGGAGCAAAAATGAAGAAATTTCCCTTTTTCATGGCAAAAAGGTATGCATTCTTCTTATTTTCGGGCAAAAAGGCAGAAATTCCCTATATGTTGGGGCAAAAAGACAGAAATTCTTTTTATTTTGGGGCAAAACTCAGATATTCCACATATTTTGGGGCAAAATTCCATAAATTTCCCTTACTTTGGGGCAAAATTGCAGAAATATCACTTATTTTAAGGCAAAATTGGAGAAATTTCACTTATTTCAGAAGAAAAAAGCAGAAATTTTCTTGTTTTGGGGCAAAAAGGGAGAAATTTCTTTTATTTTTGTACAAAATTGCAGAAATTTTTCTTATTTTGGGGCAAGAAGGCAGAAATTTCCTATATTTTGGGGCAAAAATTCAGAAATTCCCCTTATTTTTAGGTAAAAAGGCTGAAATTCTCTTTATTTGGGAGCAAAAAGGTAGAAATTGCCCTGATTTTGTGGCAAAATTCCAGAAATTTCACTTATTTTAGGGTAATAAGTCAGAAATTTTTTATTTTGGGGCAAAAAGGCAGAAATTTCTTTTATTTTGGTACAAAATTACAGAAATTTTTCTTATTTTGGGGCAAAAAGAAGAAATTTCCCTTATTTTGGGGCAAAATTGCAGAAATTTAACTTATTTTGATGTAAAAAGGCTGAAATTCCCTTATTTTGGGGCAAAATGGCAGAAGTTTTCCTTATTTTGGGGCAAAATTGCAGAAATTTCACTTATTTCAAGGTAATAAGTCAGAAATTTTCCTTATTTTGAGGCAAAAAAACAGAAATTCCTTGTTTTGGGGGAAAAAGACAGAAATTCCACTTATTTAGAGGCAAAAAAGCAGAAATTCCCCATATTTTGGAGCAAAATTGCAGAAATTCCCCTAATTGTGGGGCAAAAAGGCAGAAATTCCCTATATGTTAGGGCAAAATGACAGAAATTCTCCTCATTTGGGGCCAAAATTCAGAAATTCCATTTATTTTGGGGCAAAATTCCCAAAATTCCCCTTATTTTGGGGCAAAATTGCAGAAATTTCAATTATTTTGGGGCAAAATTGCAGAAATTTCACTTTTTTCAGGGAAAAAAGGCTGAAATTTTCCGTTTTTAGGGGCAAAAAGGCAGAAATTCCTAATATTTTGAGGCAAAAATGCAGAAATTCCATTTATTTAGAGGCAAAAAAGCAGAAATTCCTTTTATTTTGGAGCAAAATTGCAGAAATTTCCCTTTTTATAGCCAAAAGGTATGCATTCTTCTTATTTTCAGGCAAAAAGGCAGAAATTCCCCGTATTTTGGAGTAAAATTGCAGAAATTCCCTATATGTTGGGGCAAAAAGACAGAAATTCTCTTTATTTTGGGGCAAAACTCAGAAATTCCACTTATTTTGGAACAAAATTTCAGAAATTTCCCTTATTTTTGGCCAAAATTGCAGAAATTTCACTTATTTTGGGGCAAAATTGCAGAAATTTCACTTATTTCAGGGAAAAAAAGCAGAAATTTTCTTATTTTGGGGCAAAAAGGCAGAAATTTCCCATATTTTGAGGCAAAAATGCAGAAATTCCCCTTATTTTGAGGTAAAAAGGCTGAAATTCCCCTTATTTGGGGGCAAAAAGGCAGAAATTTCCCTTATTTAGGGGCAAAATTGCAGAAACTTCACTTATTTCAGGGTACTAAGTCAGAAATTTTTCTTACTTTGGGGCAAAAAAGACAGAAATTCCCTTTGTTTTTAGGGAAACAGACAGAAATTCCACTTATTTAGAGGCAAAAATGCAGAAATTCCCCTTATTTTGAAGCAAAAATGAAGAAATTTCTATTTCTTATGGCAAAAAGGTATGCATTCTTCTTATTTTCGGGCAAAAAGGCAGAAATTCTTTGTATTTTGGAGCAAGATTGCAGAAATTCCCCTAATTGTGGGGCAAAAAGGCAGAAATCCCCTATATGTTGGGGCAAAAAGAAAGAAATTCTCCTTATTTTGGGGCAAAACTCAGAAATTCCACTTATTTTGGGGCAAAATTTCAGAAATTTCCCTTATTTTGGAGCAAAATTGCAGAAATTTCACTTATTTCAAAGAAAAAAAAGCACAAATTTTCTTATTTTGGGGCAAAAAGGCAGAAATTTCATTTATTTTGGTACAAAATTGCAGAAATTTTTGTTAATTTGGGCAAAAATGCAGAAATTTCCCATATTTTTCGACAAAAATGCAGAAATTCCCCTTATTTTGAGGTAAAAAGGCTGAAATTCCCCTTATTTTGGGGCAAAAAGTTAGAAATTCCCCTTATTTTAAAGGAAAAAGACAGAAATTCCGTTTATTTTTGTGGAAAAGTCAGAAATTGCACTTATTTTGAGTCAAAAAGGCGGAAAATCCCCTTATTTTGGGGTAAAAAATGAAGAAATTAACCTTTTTTATGGCAAAAAGGTATACATTCTTTTTATTTTCGAGCAAAATTGCAGAAATTCCCCTAATTATGGGGAAAAAAGGCAGAAATTCCCCGTAATTTGGAGCAAAATTGCAGAAATTCCCCTAATTTTGGGGCAAAAACGCAGAACGTCCCTTTATTTTGGGGTAAAACTGCAGAAATTTCACTTATTTCGCGGCAAAATGGCAGAAATTCCCTTTATTTTCGGAGAAAAAGGCAGAAAATCCCCGTATTTTAGAGCAAAATTGCAGAAATTTACCTAATTTTGGGGTAAAACATGCAGTAATTTTCTTTATTTTGGGGCAAAAAGGCAGAAATTCCCCTTATTTTGGGGCAAAAATCAAAAATATCCCTTATTTTGGGGCAAAATTTTAGAAATTTCTTTTATTTTGGTACAGAATTGCAGAAATTTTTCTTATTTTGTGGCAAAAAGAAAGAAATTTCCCATATTTTGGAACAAAAATGCAGAAATTCCCCTTATTTTGAGGTAAAAAGGCTGAAATTCCCCTTATTTCGGGGCAAAAAGGCAGAAATTTCCCTTATTTTGGGGCAAAATTGCAGAAATTTCACTTATTTCAGGGTAATAAGTCAGAAATTTTCCTTACTTTGGGGCCAAAAGGACAAAAATTCCCTTTGTTTTGGGGGAAAAAGACAGAAATTCCACTTATTAAGAGGCAAAAAAGCAGAAATTCCCCTTATTTTGGAGCAAAAATGAAGAAATTTCCCTTTTTTATGGCAAAAAGTTATGCATTCTTCTTATTTTCGGGCAAAAAGGCAGAAATTCCCCGTATTTTGGAGCAAAATTGCAGAAATTCCCCTAATTGTGGGGCAAAAAGGCAGAAATTCCCTATATGTTGGGGCAAAAAGACAGAAATTCTCATTATTTTGGGGCAAAACTCAGAAATTCCACTTATTTTGGCGCAAAATTCCAGAAATTTCCCTTATTTTTGGCCAAAATTGCAGAAATTTCACTTATTTTGGGGCAAAATTGCAGAAATTTCACTTATTTCAGGGAAAAAAAGCAGAAATTTTCTTATTTTGGGGCAAAAAGGCAGAAATTTCCCATATTTTGAGGCAAAAATGCAGAAATTCCCCTTATTTTGAGGTAAAAAGGCTGAAATTCCCCTTATTTGGGGGCAAAAAGGCAGAAATTTCCCATATTTTGGGGCAAAATTGCAGAAATTTCACTTATTTCAGGGTACTAAGTCAGAAATTTTTCTTACTTTGGGGCAAAAAAGACAGAAATTCCCTTTGTTTTCAGGGAAAAAGACAGAAATTCCACTTATTTAGAGGCAAAAATGCAGAAATTCCCCTTATTTTGAAGCAAAAATGAAGAAATTTCTATTTCTTATGGCAAAAAGGTATGCATTCTTCTTATTTTCGGGCAAAAAGCTAGAAATTCTTTGTATTTTGGAGCAAGATTGCAGAAATTCCCCTAATTGTGGGGCAAAAAGGCAGAAATCCCCTATATGTTGGGGCAAAAAGAAAGAAATTCTCCTTATTTTGGGGCAAAACTCAGAAATTCCACTTATTTTGGGGCAAAATTTCAGAAATTTCCCTTATTTTGGAGCAAAATTGCAGAAATTTCACTTATTTCAAAAAAAAAAAGCACAAATTTTCTTATTTTGGGGCAAAAAGGCAGAAATTTCATTTATTTTGGTACAAAATTGCAGAAATTTTTCTTAATTTGGGCAAAAATGCAGAAATTTCCCATATTTTTCGACAAAAATGCAGAAATTCCCCTTATTTTGAGGTAAAAAGGCTGAAATTCCCCTTATTTTGGGGCAAAAAGTTAGAAATTCCCCTTATTTTAAAGGAAAAAGACAGAAATTCCGTTTATTTTTGTGGAAAAGTCAGAAATTGCACTTATTTTGAGTCAAAAAGGCGGAAAATCCCCTTATTTTGGGGTAAAAAATGAAGAAATTAACCTTTTTTATGGCAAAAAGGTATACATTCTTTTTATTTTCGAGCAAAATTGCAGAAATTCCCCTAATTATGGGGAAAAAAGGCAGAAATTCCCCGTAATTTGGAGCAAAATTGCAGAAATTCCCCTAATTTTGGGGCAAAAACGCAGAACGTCCCTTTATTTTGGGGTAAAACTGCAGAAATTTCACTTATTTCGCGGCAAAATGGCAGAAATTCCCTTTATTTTCGGAGAAAAAGGCAGAAAATCCCCGTATTTTAGAGCAAAATTGCAGAAATTTACCTAATTTTGGGGTAAAACATGCAGTAATTTTCTTTATTTTGGGGCAAAAAGGCAGAAATTCCCCTTATTTTGGGGCAAAAATCAAAAATATCCCTTATTTTGGGGCAAAATTTTAGAAATTTCTTTTATTTTGGTACAGAATTGCAGAAATTTTTCTTATTTTGTGGCAAAAAGAAAGAAATTTCCCATATTTTGGAACAAAAATGCAGAAATTCCCCTTATTTTGAGGTAAAAAGGCTGAAATTCCCCTTATTTCGGGGCAAAAAGGCAGAAATTTCCCTTATTTTGGGGCAAAATTGCAGAAATTTCACTTATTTCAGGGTAATAAGTCAGAAATTTTCCTTACTTTGGGGCCAAAAGGACAAAAATTCCCTTTGTTTTGGGGGAAAAAGACAGAAATTCCACTTATTAAGAGGCAAAAAAGCAGAAATTCCCCTTATTTTGGAGCAAAAATGAAGAAATTTCCCTTTTTTATGGCAAAAAGTTATGCATTCTTCTTATTTTCGGGCAAAAAGGCAGAAATTCCCCGTATTTTGGAGCAAAATTGCAGAAATTCCCCTAATTGTGGGGCAAAAAGGCAGAAATTCCCTATATGGCAAAAAGATAGAAATTCTCCATATTTTGGGGCAAAACTCAGAAATTCCACTTATTTTGGGGCAAAATTCCAAAAATTTCCCTTATTTTGGGGCAAAATTGCAGAAATTTCACTTATTTAGGGGCAAAATTGCAGAAATTTCACTTATTTCAGGGGAAAAAGACAGAAATTTTTTTTATTTTGGTACAAAATTGCAAAAATTTTTCTTATTTTGGGCAAAAAGGCAGATTTCCCATATTTTGAGGCAAAAATGCAGAAATTTCACTTATTTCAGGGTAATAAGTCAGAAATTTTCCTTACTTTGGGGCAAAAAAGACAGAAATTCTTTTTGTTTTGGTGGAAAAAGACAGAAATTCCACTTATTTAGAGGCAAAAATGCAGAAATTCCCCTTATTTTGGAGCAAAAATGAAGAAATTTCCTTTTTTTATGGCAAAAAGGTATGCATTCTTCTTATTTTCGGGCAAAAAGGCAGAAATTCCCTTTGTTTTGGGGGAAAAAGACAGAAATTCCACTTATTTAGAGGCAAAAAAGCAGAAATTCCCCATATTTTGGAGCAAAATTGCAGAAATTCCCCTAATTGTGGGGCAAAAAGGCAGAAATTCCCTATATGTTAGGGCAAAACGACAGAAATTCTCCTCATTTGGGGGCAAAATTCAGAAATTCCATTTATTTTGGGGCAAAATTCCCCAAATTCCCCTTATTTTGGGGCAAAATTGCAGAAATTTCAATTATTTTTGGGGCAAAATTGCAGAAATTTCACTTTTTTCAGGGAAAAAAGGCCGAAATTTTCCGTTTTTAGGGGCAAAAAGTCAGAAATTCCTAATATTTTGAGGCAAAAATGCAGAAATTCCTCTTATTTTGAGGTAAAAAGGCTGAAATTCCCCTTATTTGGTGGCAAAAATGCAGAAATTTCTCTTATACTGGGGCAAAATTGCAGAAATTTCACTTATTTCAGGGTAATAATTCAGAAATTTTCCTTATTTTGGGGCAAAAAATACAGAAATTCCATTTGTATGGGTGGAAAAAGACAGAAATTCCATTTATTTAGAGGCAAAAAAGCAGAAATTCCCCTTATTTTGGAGCAAAATTGCAGAAATTTCCCTTTTTATAGCCAAAAGGTATGCATTCTTCTTATTTTCAGGCAAAAAGGCAGAAATTCCCCGTATTTTGGAGTAAAATTGCAGAAATTCCCTATATGTTGGGGCAAAAAGAAAGAAATTCTCCTTATTTTGGGGCAAAACTCAGAAATTCCACTTATTTTGGAACAAAATTTCAGAAATTTCCCTTATTTTTGGCCAAAATTGCAGAAATTTCACTTATTTTGGGGCAAAATTGCAGAAATTTCACTTATTTCAGGGAAAAAAAGCAGAAATTTTCTTATTTTGGAGCAAAAAGGCAGAAATTTCCCATATTTTGAGGCAAAAATGCAGAAATTTTCCTTATTTTGAGGTAAAAAGGCTGAAATTCCCCTTATTTGGGGGCAAAAAGGCAGAAATTTCCCATATTTTGGGGCAAAATTGCAGAAATTTCACTTATTTCAGGGAACTAAGTCAGAAATTTTTCTTACTTTGGGGCAAAAAAGACAGAAATTCCCTTTGTTTTCAGGGAAAAAGACAGAAATTCCACTTATTTAGAGGCAAAAATGCAGAAATTCCCCTTATTTTGGAGCAAAAATGAAGAAATTTCCCTTTTTTATGGCAAAAAGGTATGCATTCTTCTTATTTTCGGGCAAAAAGGCAGAAATTCCCCCTATTTTAGAGCAAAATTGCAGAAATTCCCCTAATTGTGGGGCAAAAAGGCAGAAATTCCCTATATGTTGGGGCAAAATACAGAAATTCTCCTTATTTTGGTGAAAAACTCAGAAATTCCACTTATTTTGGGGCAAAATTGCAGAAATTTCCCTTATTTTGGGGCAAAATTGCAGAAATTTCACTTATTTTGGGGCAAAATTGCAGAAATTTCACTTTTTTCAGGGTAATAAGTCAGAAATTTTCCTTATTTTGGGGCAAAAAAGACAGAAATTCCCTATGTTCTGGGGGAAAAAGACAGTAATTCCACTTTTTTAGAGGCAAAAAAGCAGAAATTCCTTTTATTTTGGAGTAAAAATGAAGAAATTTCTTTTTTTTGTGGCAAAAGGTATACATTCCCTTTATTTTCGGGCAAAAAGGCAGAAATTCCCCGTATTTCGGAGCAAACTTGCAGATATTCCCCTAATTGTGGGGCAAAAAGGCAGAAATTCCCTATATGTTGGGGCAAAAAGACAGAAATTCTCCTTATTTTGGGGCAAAACTCAGAAATTCCACTTATTTTGGGGCAAAATTCCAGAAATTTCCCTTATTTTGGGGCAAAATTGCAGAAATTTCACTTATTTTCAGGCAAAATTACATAAATTTCACTTATTTCAGAAAAAAAGCAGAATTTTCTTATTTTGGTGCAAAAAGGCAGAAATTTCTTTTATTTTGTTACAAAATTGCAGTAATTTTTCTTATTTTGGGGCAAAAAGGCAGAAATCTCCCATATTTTGGGGCAAAAATGCAGAAATTCCTCTTATTTTGAGGTAAAAAGGCTGAAATTCCCCTTATTTGGGGGCAAAAGGGCAGAAATTTCCCTTATTTTGAGGCAAAATTGCAGAAATTTCACTTATTTCAGAGAAAAAAAGCAAAAACTTTTCTTATTTTAGGGCAAAATGCAGAAATTCCCATTATTTTGGGGCAAAAGGCAGAAATTCACCTTATTTTGTGGTAAAATTGCAGACATTTCACATATTTCAGGGCAAAAAGGTAGAAATTCCCCTTATTTGTGGGCAAAAAGGCAGAAATTCCCCTTATTTTGGGATAAAATTGCAGAAATGTCCCTTGTTTGGGGGCAAAAAGGCAGAAAATCCCTTTAATTTTTGGCAAAAAAGCAGAAATTTCCCGTATTTTGGAGCAAAATTGCAGAAATTCCCCTACTATTGGGGCAAAAATGCAGAAATTCCTATTATTTGGGGCAAATCGGCAGAAGTTCCCCTTATTTTCGGAAAAAGAGGCAGAAATTCCCTGTATTTTGAAGCAAAATTGCAGAAACTCCCCTAATTTTGGGGCAAAAAGGCATAAATTTCTCATATTTTGGGGCAAAAATGCAGAAATTTTTCTTATTTTGAGGTAAAAAGGCTGAAATTCCCCTTATTTGGGGGCAAAAAAGAAGAATTTCTCTTATTTTGGGGCAAAATTGCAGAAATTTCACTTATTTCAGAGTAATAAGTCAGAAATTTTCGTTATTTTGGGGCAAAAAAAACAGAAATTCCCTTTGTTTTGGGGGGAAAAGACAGAAATTCCACTTTTTTAGAGGCAAAAAAGCAGAAATAACTCTTATTTTGGAGTAAAAATGTAGAAATTTCCCTTTTTTATGGCAAAAAGGTATGCATTCTTCTTATTTTCGGGGAAAAATGCAGAAATTCCCCGTATTTTCGAGCAAAATTGCAAAAATTCCCCTAATTTTAGGGCAAAAATGCAGAAATTCCCTATATGTTGCGGCAAAAAGACAGAAATTCTCCTTATTTTGGGGCAAAACTCAGAAATTCCACTTATTTTGGAGCAAAATTCTAGAAATTTTTCTTATTTTAAAGCAAAATTGCAGAAATTTCACTTATTTTGGGGTAAAATTGCAGAAATTTCACTTATTTCAGGGAAAAAAGGCAGAAATTTTTCTTATTTTGGGGCAAAAAGGAAAAATTTCCTAATATTTTGTGGCAAAAATGCCGAAATTCCCCTTATTTTGAGGTAAAAAAGCTGAAATTTCCCTTATTTGGGGGCAAAAAGGCAGAAATTTCCCTTATTTTGGGGCAAAATTGCAGAAATTTCACTTATTTCAGGGTAATAAGTCAGAAATTTTCCTTATTTTGGGGCCAAAAGGACAGAAATTCCCTTTGTTTTGGGGGAAAAAGACAGAAATTCCACTTATTTAGAGGCAAAAAAGCAGAAATTCCCCTTATTTTGGAGCAAAAATGAAGAAATTTCCCTTTTTTATGGCAAAAAGGTATGCATTCTTCTTATTTTCGGGCAAAAAGACAGAAATTCCCCGTATTTTGAAGCAAAATTGCAGAAATTCCCCTAATTGTGGGGCAAAAAAACAGAAATTCCCTATATGTTGGGGCAAAAAGACAGAAATTCTCCTTATTTTGGGGTAAAACTCAGAAATTCCACTTATTTTGGGGGCAAAATTCCAGAAATTTCCCTTATTTTGGGGCAAAATTGCAGAAATTTTACTTATTTTGGGGCAAAATTGCAGAAATTTCACTTATTTCAGAAAAATAAGCAGAATTTATTTATTTTGGTGCAAAAAGGCAGAAATTTTTTTTATTTTGGTACAAATTGCAGAAATTTTTCTTATTTTGGGGCAAAAAGGCAGAAATCTTCATATTTTGGGGCAAAAATGCAGAAATTCCTCTTATTTTGAGGAAAAAAGGCTGAAATTTCCCTTATTTGGGGGCAAAAAGGAAGAAATTTCCCATATTTTGAGGCAAAATTGCAGAAATTTCACTTATTTCAGGATAATAAGTCAGAAATTTTCGTTATTTTGGGGCAAAAGAGACAGAAATTTCCTTTGTTTTGGGGGAAAAAAACAGAAATTCCACTTTTTTAGAGGCAAAAAAAGCAGAAATTCCTTTTATTTTGGAGTAAAAATGAAGAAATTTCCCTTTTTTGTGGCAAAAGGTATACATTCCACTTATTTTTGGGCTAAAAAGCAGAAATTACCCGTATTTTGGAGCAAAATTGCAGAAATTCCCCTAATTGTGGGGCAAGAAGGGAGAAATTCCCTATATGTTGGGGCAAAAAGAAACAAATTCTCCTTATTTTGGGTCAAAACTCAGAAATTCTACTGATATTGGGGCAAAATTCCAGAAATTTCCCTTATTTTGGGGCAAAATTGCAGAAATTTCACTTATTTTTGGGCAAAATTGCAGAAATTTAACTTATTTCAGAAAAAAAAGCAGAAATTTTCTTATTTTGGTGCAAAAGGGCGGAAATTTCTTTTATTTTGGTACAAAATTGCAGAAATTTTTCTTATTTTGGGGCAAAAAGGCAGAAATCTCCCATATTTTGGGGCAAAAATGCAGAAATTTCTCTTATTTTGAGGTAAAAAGGCTGAAATTCCCCTTATTTGGGGGCAAAAAGGCAGAAATTTCCCTTATTTTGGGGCAAAATTGCAGAAATTTCACGTATTTCAGGCTAATAAGTCAGAAATTTTCCTTATTTTGGGGCAAAAGAGACAGAAATTTCCTTTGTTTTGGGGGATAAAGACAGAAATACCACTTATTTAGAGGCAAAAAAACAGAAATTCCCCTTATTTTGGAGCAAAACTGAAGAAATTTCTATTTTTTATGGCAAAAGGGTATGCATTCTTCTTATTTTCGGGCAAAAAGGCAGAAATTCCCCGTATTTTGGAGCAAAATTGCAGAAATTCCCCTAATTGTGGGGCAAGAAGGGGGAAATTCCCTATATGTTGGGGCAAAAAGACAGAAATTCTCCTTATTTTGGGGCAAAACTCAGAAATTCCACTTATTTTGGGGCAAAATTCCAGAAATTTCCCTTATTTTGTGGCAAAATTGCAGAAATTTCCTTTACATTGGGGCAAAATTGCAGAAATTTCCCTTATTTTGGGGCAAAATTGCAGAAATTTCACTTATTTCATGGTAAAAAGGCAGAAATTTTCCTCATTTTGGGGCAAAAATGCAGAGATTCCAAATATTTTGTGGTAAAATTGCAAAAATTCCCCTTATTTTGAGGTAAAAAGGCAGAAATTCCCCTTATTTGGGGGCAAAAAGCAGAAATTTCCCTTATTCTGGGACAAAATTGCAGAAATTTCACTTATTTCAGGGTAATAAGTCAGAAATTTTCCTTATTTGGGGCAAAAAAAACAGAAATTCCTTTTGTTTTGGGGGAAAAAGTCAGAAATTCCACTTATTTAGAAACAAAAAAGCAGAAATTCCCCTTATTTTGGAGCAAAAATGAAGAAATTTCCTTTTTTTGTGGCAAAAGTTATGCATTCTTCTTATTTTCAGGCTAAAAAGCAGAAATTCCCTGTATTTTGGAGCAAAATTGCAGAAATTCCCCTAATTGTGGGACAAAAAGGCAGAAATTTGCTATATGTTGGGGCAAAAAGACAGAAATTCTTTTTATTTTGGGGCAAAACTCAGAAATTCCACTTATTTTGGGACAAAATTCCAGAAATTTCACTTATTTTGGGGCAAAATTGCAGAAATTTCACTTATTTTGGCAAAATTGCAGAAATTTCAATTATTTCAGAAAAAAAGCAGAAATTTTCTTATTTTGGTGCAAAAAGGCAGAAATTTCTTTTATTTTGGTACAAAATTGCAGAAATTTTTCTTATTTGGGGGCAAAAAGCAGAAATCCCCTATATTTTGGGGCAAAAATGCATAAATTCCTCTTATTTTGAGGTAAAAAGGCTGAAATTTCCCTTATTTGGGGGCAAAAAGACAGAAATTTCCCTTATTTTGAGGCAAAATTGCAGAAATTTCACTTATTTCAGGGTAATAAGTCAGAAATTTTTGTTACTTTGGGGCAAAAAACAGAAATTCCCTTTGTTTTGGGGGAAAAAGACAGAAATTCCACTTATTTAGAGGCAAAAAAGCAGAAATTCTTCTTTATTGGAGCAAAAATAAAGAAATTTATCTTTTTTTGTGGCAAAAGGTATACATTCCGCTTATTTTCGGGCTAAAAAGCAGAAATTCCCCGTATTTTGTATCAAAATTGCAGAAATTCCCCTTATTTTGGAGCAAAAATAAAGAAATTTCCCTTTTTTATGGTAAAAAGGTATGCATTCTTCTTATTTTCGGGCAAAAAGGCAGAAATTCCCCGTATTTTGGAGCAAAATTGCAGAAATTCCCCTAATTGTGGGGCAAAAAGGCAGAAATTCCTTATATGTTGGGGCAAAAAGACAGAAATTCTCCTTATTTTGGGGCAAAACTCAGAAATTCCACTTATTTTGGTGCAAAATTCCAGAAATTTCCCTTATTTTAGGGCAAAATTGCAGAAATTTCACTTATTTTGGGGCAAAATTGCAGAAATTTCACTTATTTCAGAAAAAAAAGCAGAATTTATTTATTTTGGTGCAAAATGGCAGAAATTTCTTTTATTTTGGTACAAAATTGCAGAAATTTTTCTTATTTTGGGGCAAAAAGGCAGAAATCTCCCATATTTTGTGGCAAAAATGCAGAAATTTCTCTTATTTTGAGGTAAAAAGGCTGAAATTCCCCTTATTTGGGGGCAAAAAGGCAGAAATTTCCCTTATTTTGAGGCAAAATTGCAGAAACTTCACTTATTTCAGGGTAATAAGTCAGAAATTTTCCTTATTTTGGGGCAAAAAACACAGAAATTCCCTTTGTTTTGGGGGAAAAAGACAGAAATTCCACTTTTTTAGAGGCAAAAAAGCAGAAATTCCTTTTATTTTGGAGTAAAAATGAAGAAATTTCCCTTTTTTGTGGCAAAATGTATACATTCCACTTATTTTTGGGCTAAAAAGCAGATATTACCCGTATTTTGGAGCAAAATTGCAGAAATTCCCCTAATTGTGGGGCAAAAGGCAGAAATTCCCTATATGTTGGGGAAAAAGACAGAAATTCTCCTTATTTTGGGGCAAAACTCAGAAATTCCACTAATTTTGGGGCAAAATTCCAGAAATTTCCCTTATTTTGTGGCAAAATTGCCGAAATTTCACTTATTTTGGGGCAAAATTGCAGAAATTTCACTTATTTCATGGTAAAAAGGCAGAAATTTTCCTCATTTTGGGGCAAAAAGGCAGAGATTCCAAATATTTTGTGGTAAAATTGCAAAAATTCCCCTTATTTTGAGGTAAAAAGGCAGAAATTCCCCTTATTTGGGGGCAAAAAGCAGAAATTTCCCTTATTCTGGTACAAAATTTCAGAAATTTCACTTATTTCAGGGTAATAAGTCAGAAATTTTCCTTATTTGGGGCAAAAAAGACAGAAATTCCTTTTGTTTTGGGGGAAAAAGTCAGAAATTCCACTTATTTAGAAGCAAAAAAGCAGAAATTCCCCTTATTTTGGAGCAAAAATGAAGAAATTTCCTTTTTTTGTGGCAAAAGGTATGCATTCTTCTTATTTTCAGGCTAAAAAGCAGAAATTCCCCGTATTTTGGAGCAAAATTGCAGAAATTCCCCTAATTGTGGGACAAAATGGCAGAAATTCCATATATGTTTGGGCAAAAAGACAGAAATTCTCCTTATTTTAGAGCAAAACTCAGAAATTTCACTTATTTTGACGCAAAATTGCAGAAATTTCACTTATTTCAGAAAAAAAAGCAGAAATTTTCTTAATTTGGGGCAAAAAGGCAGAAATTTCTCATATTTTGGGGCAAAAATGCAGAAAATCCCCTTATTTTGAGGTAAAAAGTCTAAAATTCCCCTTATTTGGTTGCAAAAAGCAGAAATTTCCTTTATTTTGGGGCAAAATTGCAGATATTTCATTTATTTCAGGGTAATAAGTCAGAAATTTTCCTTATTTTGGGGCAAAAAAGACACAAATTCTCTATGTTTTGGGGGAAAAAGACAGAAATTCCACTTATTTAGAGGCAAAAAAGCAGAAATTCCCCTTATTTTGGAGCGAAAATGAAGAAATTTCCCTTTTTTATGGCAAAAAGTTATGCATTCTTCTTATTTTCGGGCAAAAAGACAGAAATTCCCCGTATTTTTTAGCAAAATTGCAGAAATTCCCCTAATTGTGGGGCAAAAAGGCAGAAATTCCCTATGTGTTGGGGCAAAAAGACAGAAATTCTACTTATTTTGGGGCAAAACTCAGAAATTCCACTTATTTTGGGGCAAAATTCCAAAAATTTCCCTTATTTTGGGGCAAAATTGCAGAAATTTCACTTATTTTGGGGCAAAATTGCAGAAATTTCACTTATTTCAGGGAAAAAAAGACAGAAATTTCTTTTATTTTGGTACAAAATTGCAGAAATTTTTTTTATTTTTTGCAAATGCAGAAATTTCCCATATTTTGGGGCAAAAATGCAGAAATTCCCCTTATTTTGAGGTAAAAATGCTGAAATTCCCCTTATTTTGGGGCAAAAAGCAGACATTTCCCTTATTTTGGGCAAAAATTGCAGAAATTTCACTTATTTTGAGTCAAAAAGGCAGAAAATCCAATTATTTTGGGGTAAAAATGAAGAAATTCCCCTTGTTTTGAGGTAAAAAGGCTGAAATTCCCCATTTTTGGAGGCAAAAAGGCAGAAATTTCCCGTATTTTGGGGCAAAATTGCAGAAATTCCTCTAATTTTGGGGCAAAAACGCAGAACTTCCCCTTATTTTGGGGTAAAACTGCAGAAATTTCACTTATTTCGCGGCAAAATGGCAGAAATTCACTTCATTTTCGGCGAAAAGGGAGAAAATTCCCGTATTTTGGAGCAAAATTGCAGAAATTCACCTAATTTTGGGGTAAAAGATGCAGTAATTTTCTTTATTTTAAGGCAAAAAGGCAGAAATTCCCCTTATTTTGTGGCAAAAATCAGAAATTCCCCTTATTTTAGAAAAAATTGCAGAAATTTCCTTTATTATGGGGAAAAATTGCAGAAATTTCTTTTATTGTAAGGCAAAATTGCAGAAATTTCATTTATTTCAGTGAAAAAACCAAAATTTTTTTTTTATTTTAGGGCAAAATGCAGAAATTTCCATTATTTTGGGGATCAAAGACAGAAATTCACCTTCTTTTGGGGTAAAATTTCAAACATTTCACATATTTCAGGGCAAAAAGGCAGAAATTCCCCTTATTTGGGGGTAAAAAGGCAGAAATTCTTCATATTTTGGGTTAAAATTGCAGAAATTTCCCTTGTTTGGGGGCAAAAAGGCAGAAAATCCCCTTAATTTTGGGCAAAAAGGCAGAAATTCCCCGTATTTTGGAGCAAAATTGCAGAAATTCCCCTAATTGTGGGGCAAAAAGGCAGAAATTCCCGATATGTTGGGGCAAAGAGACAGAAATTCTCCTTATTTTCTGGCAAAACTCAGAAATTCCATTTATTTTGGGGCAAAATTCCAGAAATTTCCCTTATTTTTGGGCAAAATTGCAGAAATTTCACTTATTTCAGGGCAAAATTCAAAAATTGCTTTTATTTTGGGGCAAAAAGACGGAAATTCCGTTTACTTTGGGGTAAAAAGGCAGAAATTTCACTTATTTTGAGGTAAGAAGGCAGAAATTCCTCTTATTTTGCAGCAAAAATGAAGAAATTTCCCTTTTTTGTGGCAAAAGGTATACATTCCCCTTATTTTCGGGCAAAAAAGCAGAAATTCCCCGTATTTTGGAGCACAATTGCAGAAAATCCCCTAATTGTGGGGCAAAAAGGCAGAAATTCCCATTATTTTGATGGCAAAAAGGCAGGAATTCACCTTATTTTGGGCTAAAATTGCAGAAATTTCACATATTTCAGGGCAAAAAGGCAGAAATTTCCCTTATTTTGGGGCAAAATTGCAGAAATTTCACTTATTTTGGGGCAAAATTGCAGAAATTTCACTTATTTCAGGTAAAAATGGCAGAAATTTTTCTTATTTTGGGGCAAAAAGGCAAAATTTCCTAATATTTTGTGGCAAAAATGCAGAAATTCCCCTTATTTTGAGGTAAAAAGGCTAAAATTCCCCTTATTTGGGGGCAAAAAGGCAGAAATTTTTCTTATTTTGGGGCAAAATTGCAGACATTTCACTTATTTCAGGGTAATAAGTCAGAAATTTTCCTTATTTTGGGGCAAAAAAGACAGAAATTCCCTTTTTTTGGGGGGGAAAATACAGAAATTCCACTTCTTTGAAGGCAAAAAGGCAGAAATTCCCCTTATTTTGGAGCAAAAATGAAGAAATTCCCCTAATTGTTGGGCAAAAAGGCAGAAATTCCCTATATGTTGGGGCAAAAAGACAGAAATTCTCCTTATTTTGGGGCAAAACTCAGAAATTCCACTTATTTTGGGGTAAAATTGCAGGAATTTACCTTATTTTGGGGCAAAATTGCAGAAATTTCCCTTATTTGGGGCAAAATAGCAGAAATTTCACTTATTTTCAGGTAAAAAGGCTGAAATATCCTTTATTTTGGGGCAAAAAGGAAGAAATTCCCCTTATTTTGGGGCAAAATTGCCGAAATTTTCCTTATTTTGAAGCAAAAAGGCTGAAATTTTTATTTTGAGGTAAAATGCTGAAATTCCCCATATTTTGGGGAAAAAGGCAAAACTTCTTCTTATTTTGGGACAAAGAGGCACAAATTTCCCTTATTTTCGGGCAAAATTGCAGAAATTTCATTTATTTCAGGGCAAAAAGTCAGAAATTCCATTTATTTTGGGGCAAAGAGCAGAAATTTCTTTTATTATGGTACAAAATTGAAGAAATTTTTCTTATTATGAAACAAAAAGGCAGAAAATTCCCCTTATTTTGAGGCAAAAAGCAGAAATTATTCTTATTTTGAGGTAAAATGCAGAAATTCTTTTTATTTTGGGGCTAAAAGGCAGAAATTCCCCGTATTTTGAAGCAAAATTGCAGAAATTCTCATAATTTTTGGGCAAAAAGGCAGAAATTCCCCTTATTTTGGGGCAAAAATACAGAAAATCTCCTTTATCGGGAGCAAACAGTCAGAAATTCCCCTTATTTTGGGGCAAAATTGCAGAATTTCCTTTACATTGGGGCAAAATTGCAGAAATTTCCCTTATTTTGGGGCAAATTTGCAGAAATTTCCCTTATTTTGGGGCAAAATTGAAGAAATTTCCTTTATTTTGGGGCAAAATTGCAGAAATTTCACTTATTTCAAGGAAAAAAGGCGGAAATTTTTTTTGGGGGGCAAAAAGGCAGAAATTTCTTTTATTTTGGTAAAAAATTGCAGAAATTTTTCTTATTTTGGGGCAAAAAGTCAGAAATTCCCCATATTTTGGGGCAAAAAGGCAGAAATTCCCCTTATTTTTAGGTAAAAAGGCTGAAATTCCCCTTATTTTGGGGCAAAAAGACAGAAATTTCGTTTATTTTGGGGAAAAGGCAGAAATTGCACTTATTTTGAGTCAAAAAGGTGGAAAATCCCCTTATTTTGGGGCAAAAATGAAGAAATTTGCTTTTTTTATGGCAAAAAGGTATACATTCCCTTTATTTTCGGGCAAAAAGACAGAAATTACCCGTATTTTGGAGCAAAATTGCAGAAATTCCTCTAATTTTTGGGCAAAAAGGCAGAAATTCCCCTTATTTTGGGGTAAAACTGCAGAAATTTCACTTATTTTACGGCAAAAAGTCAGAAATTCCCCTTATTTTCGGCAAAAAAGGCAGAAAATCCCCTTATTTTAGGGCAAAATTGCAGTAATTTCCCTTATTTGGGGGCAAAAACAGAAATTCCCCTTCTTTTGAGGCAAAATTGCAGAAATTTCCCTTATTATGGGGAAAAATTGCAGAAATTTCCCTTATTTTAGGACAAAATTGCAGAAATTTCACTTATTTCAGAGAAAAAATGCAAAAATTTTTCTTATTTTGGGGCAAAAAGGCAGAAATTCCAATTATTTTGGGGCAAAAAGGCAGAAATTCACCTTATTTTGGGTTAAAATATCAGAAATTTCACATATTTCAGGGCAAAATGGCAGAAATTCCCCTTATTTGGGGGCAATAAGGCAGAAATTTCCCTTCTTTTGGGATAAAATTGCAGAAATTTCCCTTATTTGGGGGCAAAAAGGCAGAAAATCCACTTAATTTCGGGTAAAAAGGCAGAAATTCCTCGTATTTTGAAGCAAAATTGCAGAAACTCCCCTAATTTTGGGGCAAAAAGGCAGAAATTCCCTTTATTTTGGGGCAAAAATAGAGAAATTCTCCTTATTTTGGTGCAAAAATCAGAAATTTCCCTTATTTTTGGGCAAAATTATAGAAATTTCTTTTATTTTGTTCCAGACTTGCAGAAATTTTTCTTATTTTGTGGCAAAAAGGCTAAAATTCTACTTATTTTGAGGTAAAATCCTGAAATTCCACATATTTTGGGGCAAAAAGGCAGAAATTCCCCTCATTTGGGGGCAAAAAGGCACATATTTCCCTTATTTTCGGGCATAATTGCAGGAATTTCATTTATTTCAGGGCAAAAAGTCAGAAATTCCTTTTATTTTGGGGCAAAAAGCAGAAATTTCTTTTATTATGGTACAAAATTGAAGAAATTTTTCGTATTTTGAAACAAAAAGGCAGAAAGTTCCCCTTATTTTGAGGCAAAAGGCAGAAATTATTCTTATTTTGAGGTAAAATGCAGAAATTCTTTTTATTTTGGGGCTAAAAGGCAGAAATTCCTCGTATTTTGAAGCAAAATTGCAGAAATTCTCATAATTTTCGGGCAAAAAGTCAGAAATTCTCCCTATTTTGGGGCAAAAAGACACAAAATCTCCTTTTTCGGGAGCAAACAGTCAGAAATTCCCCTTATTTTGGGGCAAAATTGCAGAAATTTCCTTTACATTGGGGCAATATTGCAGAAATTTCCCTTATTTTGAGGCAAAATTGCAGAAATTTCACTTATTTCAGGGAAAAAAGGCGGAAATTTTTTTTGCGGGAAAAAAAGGCAGAAATTTTTTTTATTTTGGTACAAAATTGCAGAAATTTTTATTATTTTGGGGCAAAGAGTCAGAAATTCCCCATATTTTGGTGCAAAAAGGCTGAAATTCCCCTTATGTTGAGGTAAAATCTTGAAATTCCCCATATTTTGGGGCAAAAAGGCAGAAATTCCCCTCATTTGGGGGCAAAAAGGCACAAATTTCCCTTATTTTCAGGCATAATTGCAGGAATTTCATTTATTTCAGGGCAAAAAGTCAGAAATTCCTTTTATTTTGGGGCAAATAGCAGAAATTTCTTTTATTTTGATACAAAATTGTAGAAATTTTCCTCATTTTGGAACAAAAAGGCAAAAATTACCCATATTTTGGGGAAAAAGGCAGAAATTCTTCTTATTTTGAGGTAAAAAGGCTGAAATTCCCGTTATTTTGGGGCAAAAAGGCAGAAATTCTCTTTACTTTGTGGCAAAAAGGCAGAAATTCCCATTAATTGGGGCAGAAAAGCAGAAATTTTCCTTATTTAAGGGCAATAGGGCAGAAATTCCCTATATTTTGTGGCAAAAATGCAGAAATTCCCCTTATTTAGAGGTAAAATGATGAAATTCCCCTTATTTTCGGCAAAAAGGCAGAAATTCCTATTATTTTGGGGCAAAATTGCAGAAATTTCAATTATTTCAGGGCAAAAAGTCAGAAATTTGCCTTATTTTGGGGCAAAAAGCAGAAATTCCCCTAATTTTGGGGCAAAAAACAGAAATTCCCCTTATTTTGGGGTAAAATTGCAGAAATTTCAAATATTTCAGGGCAAAAAGGCAGAAATTCCACTTTATTTCGGACAATAACGCAGAAATTCCCCGTATTTTAAAGCTAAATTTTCGAAATTCCCCTTATATTGGTGCAGAAATGCAGAAATTCCTTTTATTTTTGTGCAATAAGGCAGATTTCCCCGTATTTTGAAGCAAAATTGCACATATTCCCCTAATTTTGAGGGAAAATGCAGAAATTCACATTATTTTGGAACAAAAAGACAGAACTTCTCCTTATTTCAGTACAAGAAGTCAGAAATTCCCCTTATTTTGGGGCAAAATTGCAGAAATTTCACTTATTTCAGAGAAAAAGCACAGAAATTTCTCTTATTTTGGGGAAAAAGGCAGAAATTTCTTTTATTTTGGTACAAAATTGCAGAAATTTTCTTTATTTTGGGGAAAATGAAGAAATTCCCCATATTTTTGGGCAAAAAGGCAGAGTAACCCTTATTTTGAGGCAAAAAGACAGAAATTCCCTTTCTTTTGTGGCAAAAAGGCAGAAATTTCCCTTATTTTGGGGCAAAATTGCAGAAATTTCACCTATTTCAGGGAAATATTCAAAAATTCCTTTTATTTTGGAACAAAAAGAGAGAAATTCCGTTTATTTTTGGGTAAAAAGGCAGAAATTTCAGTTATTTTGAGGTAAGAAGGCAGAAATGCCTCTTATTTTGCGGCAAAAATGAAGAAATTTCCCTTTTTTGTGGCAAAAGGTATACATTCCCCTTATTTTTGGGCAAAAAGGCAGAAATTCCCCGTATTTTGGAGCACAATTGCAGAAAATCCCCAAATTGTGGGGCAAAAAGGCAGAAATTCCCTATATGTTGGGGCAAAAAGACAAAAATTCTCCTTATTTTGGGACAAAACTCAGAATTTCCACTTATTTTGGGGCAAAATTCCAGAAATTTCCCTTATTTTGGGGCAAAATTGCAGAAATTTCACTTATTTTGGGGCAAAATTGCAGAAATTTCCCTTATTTCAGGTAAAAATGGCAGAAATTTTTCTTATTTTGGGGCAAAAAGGCAGAAATTCCTAATATTTTGTGGCAAAAATGCAGAAATTCCCCTTATTTTGAGGTAAAAAGGCTGAAATTCCCCTTATTTGGGTGCAAAAAGGCAGAAATTTTTCTTATTTTGGGGCAAAATTGCAGACATTTCACTTATTTCAGGGTAATAAGTCAGAAATTTTCCTTATTTTGGGGCAAAAAAGACAGAAATTCCCCTAATTGTGGGGCAAAAAGGCAGAAATTCCCTATATGTTGGGGCAAAAAGACAGAAATTCTCCTTATTTTGGGGCAAAACTCAAAAATTCCACTCTTTTTGGGGCAAAATTGCAGGAATTTACCTTATTTTGGGGCAAAATTGCAGAAATTTTCCTTATTTGGGGCAAAATTGCAGAAATTTCACTTATTTTCAGGTAAAAAGACTGAAATATCCTTTATTTTGGGGCAAAAAGGAAGAAATTCCCCTTATTTTGGGGCAAAATTGCAGAAATTTTTCTTATTTTGGGGCAAAAAGGCTGAAATTCTTCTTATTTTGAGGTAAAATGCTGAAATTCCCCATATTTTGGGGCAAAAGGCAAAAATTCTTCTTATTTTGGGGCAAAAAGGCACAAATTTCCCTTATTTTTGGGCAAAATTGCAGAAATTTCATTTATTTCAGGGCAAAAATTCAGAAATTCTTTTTATTTTGGGGCAAAGAGCAGAAATTTCTTTTATTATGGTACAAAATTGAAGAAATTTTTCTTATTTTGAAACAAAAAGGCAGAAAATTCCCCTTATTTTGAGGCAAAAGGCAGAAACTATTCTTATTTTGTGGTAAAATGCAGAAATTCCCTTTATTTTGGGGCTAGAAAGCAGAAATTCCCCGTATTTTGAAGCAAAATTGCAGAAATTCTCATAATTTTCGGGCAAAAGGCAAAAATTCTCCTTATTTTGGGGCAAAAAGACAGAAAATCTCCTTTTTTGGGAGCAAACAGTCAGAAATTTTCCTTATTTTGGGGCAAAATTGCAGAAATTTCCTTTACATTGGGGCAAAATTGCAGAAATTTCCATATTTTGGGGCAAAATTGCAGAAATTTCACTTATTTCAGGGAAAAAAGGCGAAAATTTTTTTTGGGGGGCAAAAAGGCAGAAATTTTTTTTATTTTGGTACAAAATTGCAGAAATTTTTCTTATTTTGGGGCAAAAAGTCAAAAATTCCTCATATTTTGGGGCAAAAAGGCAGAAATTCCCCTTATTTTGAGGTAAAAAGGCTGAAATTCCCCTTATTTTGGGGCAAAAAGACAGAAATTTCGTTTATTTTGGGGAAAAGGCAGAAATTGCACTTATTTTGAGTCAAAAAGGTGGAAAATCCCCTTATTTTGGGGCAAAAATGAAGAAATTTGCTTTTTTATGGCAAAAAGGTATACATTCCCTTTCTTTTTGGGCAAAATGGCACAAATTCCCCGTATTTTGGAGCAACATTGCAGAAATTCCCCTAATTTTTGGGGAAAAAGGCAGAAATTCCCCTTATTTTGGGGTAAAACTGCAGAAATTTCACTTTTTTGCGGCAAAATGTCAGAAATTCCCCTTATTTTCGGCAAAAAAAAGCAGATAATCCCCTTATTTTAGGGAAAAATTGAAGAAATTTCTCTTATTTTGGGGCAAAATTGCAGAAATTTCACTTATTTCGCGGCAAAATGTCAGAAATTCCCCTTATTTTCGGCAAATAGGCAGAAAATTCCCGTATTTTGGAGAATAAATTGCAGAAATTCACCTAATTTTAGGGTAAAAAAATACAGTAATTTTCTTTATTTTTGGGCAAAAAGGCAGAAATTCTTATTTTAGGGCAAAATTGCAGAAATTTTCCTTATTTGGGGGCAAAAAACAGAAATTCCCCTTATTTTGGGGCAAAATTGCAGAAATTTCCCTTATTATGGGGAAAAATTGCAGAAATTTCCCTTATTTTAGGGCAAAATTGCAGAAATTTCACTTATTTCAGAGAAAAAAAGCAAAATTTTTCTTATTTTGGGGCAAAAAGGCAGAAATTCCCATTATTTTGGGGCAAAAAGGCAGAAATTCACCTTATTTTGGGGTAAAATTGCAGAAATTTCACATATTTCAGGGCAAAAAGACAGAAATTCCCCTTATTTAAGGCAGAAAGGCAGAAATTCCCCTTATTTTGGAATAAAGTTGCAGAAATTTTTTATCTTTAGGGGCAAAAAGGCAGAAAATCCACTTAATTTCGGGTAAAAAAGCAGAAATTCCTCTTATTTTGGAGCAAAATTGCAGAAACTCCCCTAATTTTGGGGCATAAAGGCAGAAATTCCCTTTATTTTGGGGCAAAAATAGAGAAATTCTCATTATTTTGGGGCAAAAATCAGAAATTTCCCTTATTTCGGGTCAAAATTTTAGAAATTTCTTTTATATTGTTACAGACTTGCAGAAATTTTTCTTATTTTGTGGCAAAAAGGTAGAAATTTCCCATATTTTGGTGCAAAAAGCCTAAAATTTCCTTTATTATGAGGTAAAATCCTGAAATTCCCCATATTTTGGGGCAAAAAGGCAGAAATTCCCCTCATTTGGAGGCAAAAATACACAAATTTCCCTTATTTTCGGGCATAATTGCAGGAATTTCATTTATTTCAGGGCAAAAAGTCAGAAATTCCTTTTATTTTGGGGCAAAAAGCAGAAATTTCTTTTATTTTGATACAAAATTGTAGAAATTTTCCTTATTTTGGAACAAAAAGGCAAAAATTACCCATATTTTGGGGAAAAAGGCAGAAATTCCCCTTATTTTGAGGTAAAAAGGCTGAAATTCCCGTTATTTTGGGGTAAAAAGGCAGAAATTCCCTTTACTTTGTGGCAAAAAGGCAGAAATTCCCGTTAATTGGGGCAGAAAAGCAGAAATTTTCCTTATTTAAGGGCAATAGGGCAGATATTCCCCATATTTTGTGGCAAAAAGGCAGAAATTCCCCTTATTTGGAGGTAAAATGATGAAATTCCCCTTTTTTTTCGGCAAAAAGGCAGAAATTCCTATTATTTTGGGGCAAAATTGCAGAAATTTCCTTTATTTTGGGGCAAAATTGCAGAAATTTCCCTTATTTTGGGGCAAAATTGCAGAAATTTCACTTATTTCAGGGAAAAAGCACAGAAATTTCTCTTATTTTGGGGCAAAAAGGCAGAAATTTCTTTTATTTTGGTACAAAATTGCAGAAATTTTCTTTATTTTGGGGCAAAAATGAAGAAATTCCCCATATTTTGGGGCAAAAAGGAAGAGATTCCCCTTATCATGAGGTAAAATGCTGAAATATCCCTTATTTTGGGGCAAAAAGACAGAAATTCCCTTTATTTTGTGGCAAAAAGGCAAAAATTTCCCTTATTTTGGGGCAAAATTGCAGAAATTTCACTTATTTCAGGGCAAAATTCAAAAATTCCTTTTATTTTTGGGCAAAAGAAGAAATTTTGTTTATTTTTGGGTAAAAAGGCAGAAATTTCACTTATTGTGAGGTAAGAAGGCAGAAATTCCTCTTATTTTGGGGCAAAAATGAAGAAATTTCCCTTTTTTTTGTGGCAAAAGGTATATATTCTCCTTATTTTCGGGCAAAAAAGCAGAAATATCCCGATTTTGGAGCACAATTGCAGAAAATCCCCTAATTGTGGGGCAAAAAGGCAGAAATTCCCTATATGTTGGGGCAAAAAGACAGAAATTCTTCTTATTTTGGGGCAAAACTCAGAAATTCCACTTATTTTGGGGCAAAATTCCAGAAATTTCCCTTATTTTGGGGCAAATTTGCAGAAATTTCACTTATTTTGGGGCAAAATTGCAGAAATTTCACTTATTTCAGATAAAAAAAAGGCAGAAATTTTTCTTATTTTGGGGCAAAAAGGCAGAAATTCCTAATATTTTGTGGCAAAAATGCAGAAATTCCCTTTATTTTGAGGTAAAAAGGCTGAAATTCCCCTTATTTGGGGGCAAAAAGGCAGAAATTTCCCTTATTTTGGGGCAAAATTGCAGAAATTTCACTTATTTCAGGGCAAAATTCAAAAATTCCTTTTATTTTGGGGCTAAAAGTCAGAAATTCCGTTTATTTTTGGGTAAAAAGGCAGAAATTTCACTTATTTTGAGGTAAGAAGGCAGAAATTCCTCTTATTTTGGGGCAAAAATGAAGAAATTTCCCTTTTTTGTGGCAAAAGGTATATATTCCTTTTATTTTCGGGCAAAAAAGCAGAAATATCCCGTTTTTTGGAGCACAATTGCAGAAAATCCCCTAATTGTGGGGCAAAAAGGGAGAAATTCCCTATATGTTGGGGCAAAAAGACAGAAATTCTCCTTATTTTGGGGCAAAACTCAGAAATTCCACTTATTTTGGGGCAAAATTCCAGAAATTTCCCTTATTTTGGGGCAAAATTGCAGAAATTTTACTTATTTTGGGGCAAAATTGCAGAAATTTCACTTATTTCAGGTAAAAATGGCAGAAATTTTTATTATTTTGGGGCAAAAAGGCAGAAATTCCTAATATTTTGTGGCAAAAATGCAGAAATTTTCTTTATTTTGAGGTAAAAAGGCTGAAATTCCCCTTATTTGGGGGCAAAAAGCAGAAATTTCCCTTATTTTGGGGCAAAATTGCAGAAATTTCACTTATTTCAGGGCAAAATTCAAAAATTCCTTTTATTTTGGGGCTAAAAGTCAGAAATTCCGTTTATTTTTGGGTAAAAAGGCAGAAATTTCACTTATTTTGAGGTAAGAAGGCAGAAATTCCTCTTATTTTGGGGCAAAAATGAAGAAATTTCCCTTTTTTGTGGCAAAAGGTATATATTCCCCTTATTTTCGGGCAAAAAAGCAGAAATATCCCGTTTTTTGGAGGACAATTGCAGAAAATCCCCTAATTGTGGGGCAAAAAGGCAGAAATTCCCTATATGTTGGGGCAAAAAGACAGAAATTCTCCTTATTTTGGGGCAAAACTCAGAAATTCCACTTATTTTGGGGCAAAATTCCCAAAATTTCCCTTATTTTGGGGCAAAATTGCAGAAATTTTACTTATTTTGGGGCAAAATTGCAGAAATTTCACTTATTTCAGGTAAAAATAGCAGAAATTTTTATTATTTTGGGGCAAAAAGGCAGAAATTCCTAATATTTTGTGGCAAAAATGCAGAAATTCCCCTTATTTTGAGGTAAAAAGGCTGAAATTCCCCTTATTTGGGGGCAAAAAGGCAGAAATTTCCCTTATTTTGGGGCAAAATTGCAAACATTTCACTTATTTCAGGGTAATAAGTCAGAAATTTTCTTTAATTTGGGGCAAAAAACACAGAAATTCCCTTTGTTTTGGAAGGAAAATACAGAAATTCCACTTCTTTAGAGGCAAAAAGGCAGAAATTCCCCTTATTTTGAAGCAAAAATGAAGAAATTCCCCTAATTGTTTGGCAAAAAGGCAGAAATTGCCTATATGTTGGGGCAAAAAGACAGAAATTCTTATTTTGGGACAAAACTCAGAAATTCCACTTATTTTGGGGCAAAATTGCAGGAATTTACCTTATTTTGAGGCAAAATTGCAGAAATTTCCCTTATTTGGGGCAAAATTGCAGAAATTTCACTTATTTTAAGGTAAAAAGGCTGAAATATCCTTTATTTTGGGGCAAAAAGGAAGAAATTCCCCTTATTTTGGGGCAAAATTGAAGAAATTTTCCTTATTTTGGGGCAAAAAGGCTGAAATTCTTATTTTGAGGTAAAATGCTGAAATTCCCCATATTTTGGGGCAAAAGGCAAAACTTCTTCTTATTTTGGGGCAAAGAGGCACAAATTTCTCTTATTTTCGGGCAAAATTGCAGAAATTTCATTTATTTCAGGGCAAAAAGTCAGAAATTCCTTTTATTTTGGGGCAAAGAGCAGAAATTTCTTTTATTATGGTACAAAATTGAGGAAATTTATCTTATTTTGAAACAAAAAGGCAGAAAATTCCCCTTATTTTGAGGCAAAAGGCAGAAATTATTCTCAATTTGAGGTAAAATGCAGAAATTCCCTTTATTTTGGGGCTAAAAAACAGAAATTCCCTGTATTTTGAAGCAAAATTGCAGAAATTCTCATAATTTTGGGGCAAAAAGGCAGAAATTCTCCTTATTATGGGGCAAAAAGACAGAAAATCTCCTTTTTCGGGAGCAAACAGTCAGAAATTCCCCTTATTTTGGGGCAAAATTGCAGAAATTTCCTTTACATTGGGGCAAAATTGCAGAAATTTCCCTTATTTTGGGGCAAAACTGAAGAAATTTTCTTTTTTTATGGCAAAAAGGTATGCATTCTTCTTATTTTCGGGCAAAAAGGCAGAAATTCCCCTATTTTGGAGCAAAATTGCAGAAATTCCCCTAATTGTGGGGCAAAAAGGGAGAAATTCCCTATATGTTGTGGCAAAAAGACAGAAATTCTCCTTATTTTGGGGCAAAACTCAGAAATTCCACTTATTTTAGGGCAAAATTCCAGAAATTTCCCTTATTTTGGGGCAAAATTGCAGAAATTTCACTTATTTTGGAGCAAAATTGCAGAAATTTCACTTATTTCAGAAAAAAAGCAGAAATTTTCTTATTTTGATGCAAAAAGGCAGAAATTTCTTTTATTTTGGTACAAAATTGCATAAATTATTCTTATTTTGGAAGAAAAAGGCAGAAATCTACCATATTTTGGGGCAAAAATGCAGCAATTCCTCTTATTTTGAGGTAACAAGGCTTAAATTCCCCTTATTTAGGGGGAAAAAGGCAGAAATTTCCCTTATTTTCGAGCAAAATTGCAGAAATTTCACTTATTTCAGGGTAATAAGTCAGAAATTTTCCTTATTTTGGGGCAAAAAAGACAGAAATTCCCTTTGTTTTTGGGGATAAAGACAGAAATTCCACTTATTTAGAGACAAAAAAGCAGAAATTCCCCTTATTTTGGAGCAAAACTGAAGAAATTTCCCTTTTTTATGGCAAAAAGGTATGCATTATTCTTATTTTCGGGCAAAAAGGCAGAAATTCCCCTATTTTGGAGCAACATTGCAGAAATTCCCCTAATTGTGGGGCAAAAAGGGAGAAATTCCCTATATGTTGGGGCAAAAAGACAGAAATTCTCCTTATTTTGGGGCAAAACTCAGAAATTCCACTTATTTTGGTGCAAAATTGCAGAAATTTCCCTTATTTTGGGGCAAAATTGCAGAAATTTCACTTATTTTGGGGCAAAATTGCAGAAATTTAACTTATTTCAGAAAAAAATTCAGAAATTTTCCTATTTTGGTGCAAAAAGGCAGAAATTTCTTTTATTTTGGTACAAAATTGCAGAAATTTTTCTTATTTTGGGGCAAAAAGGCAGAAATCCCCATATTTTGGGGCAAAAAAGCAGAAATTCCTCTTATTTTGAGGTAAAAAGGCTGAAATTTCCCTTATTTGGGGGCAAAAAGGCAGAAGTTTTCTTTATTTTGAGGCAAAATTGCAGAAATTTCACTTATTTCAGAGTAATAAGTCAGAAATTTTCCTTTTTTTGGGGCAAAAAACACAGAAATTCCCTTTGTTTTGGGGGAAAAAGACAGAAATTCCACTTTTTTAGAGGCAAAAAAGCAGAAATTCCTTTTATTTTGGAGTAAAAATGAAGAAATTTCCCTTTTTTGTGGCAAAATGTATACATTCCACTTATTTTTGGGCTAAAAAGCTGAAATTCCCCGTATTTTGGAGCAAAATTGCAGAAATTCCCCTAATTGTGGGGCAAAAAGGGAGAAATCCCCTATATGTTGGGGCAAAAAGACAGAAATTCTCCTTATTTTGGGGCAAAACTCAGAAATTCCACTTATTTTGTGCAAAATTCCAGAAATTTTCCTTATTTTGGGGCAAAATAGCAGAAATTTCACTTATTTTGGGGCAAAATTGCAGAAATTTAACTTATTTCAGAAAAAATTCAGAAATTTTCCTATTTTGGGGCAAAAAGGCAGAAATTTCTTTTATTTTGGTACAAAATTGCAGAAATTTTTCTTATTTTGGGGCAAAAAGGCAGAAATCCCCATATTTTGGGGCAAAAAAGCAGAAATTCCTCTTATTTTGAGGTAAAAAGGCTAAAATTTCCCTTATTTGGGGGCAAAAAGGCAGAAATTTTCTTTATTTTGAGGCAAAATTGCAGAAATTTCACTTATTTCAGAGTAATAAGTCAGAAATTTTCCTTTTTTTGGGGCAAAAAACACAGAAATTCCCTTTGTTTTGGGGGAAAAAGACAGAAATTCCACTTTTTTAGAGGCAAAAAAGCAGAAATTCCTTTTATTTTGGAGTAAAAATGAAGAAATTTCCCTTTTTTGGGGCAAAATGTATACATTCCACTTATTTTTGGGCTAAAAAGCTGAAATTCCCTGTATTTTGGAGCAAAATTGCAGAAATTCCCCTAATTGTGGGGCAAAATGCAGAAATTCCCTATATGTTAGGGCAAAAAGACAGAAATTCTCCTTATTTTGGGGCAAAACTCAGAAATTCCCCTTATTTTGGGGCAAAATTCCAGAAATTTCCCTTATTTTGTGGCAAAATTGCCGAAATTTCACTTATTTTGGGGCAAAATTGCAGAAATTTCACTTATTTCATGGTAAAAAGGCAAAAATTTTCCTCATTTTGGGGCAAAAATGAAGAAATTCCAAATATTTTGTGGAAAAAATGCAAAAATTCCCCTTATTTTGTGATAAAAAGGCAGAAATTTCCCTTATTTGGGGGCAAAAAGCAGAAATTTTCCTTATTTGGGGGGAAAATTGAAGAAATTTCACTTATTTCAGGGTAATAAGTCAGAAATTTTCCTTATTTGGGGCAAAAAAGACAGAAATTCCTTTTGTTTTGGGGGAAAAAGTCAGAAATTCCACTTATTTAGAAGCAAAAAAGCAAAAATTCTCCTTATTTTGGAGCAAAAATGAAGAATTATTTTTTTTGTGGCAAAAGGTATGCATTCTTCTTATTTTCAGGCTAAAAAGCAGAAATTCCCCGTATTTTGGAGCAAAATCGCAGAAATTCCCCTAATTGTGGGGCAAAAAGACAGAAATTCTTTTTATTTTGGGGCAAAACTCAGAAATTCCACTTATTTTGGGACAAAATTCCAGAAATTTCACTTATTTTGGGGCAAAATTGCAGAAATTTCACTTATTTTGGCAAAATTGCAGAAATTTCAATTATTTCAGAAAAAAAGCAGAAATTTTCTTATTTTGGTGCAAAAAGGCAGAAATTTCTTTTATTTTGGTACAAAATTGCAGAAATTTTTCTTATTTGGGGGCAAAAAGCAGAAATCCCCTATATTTTGGGGCAAAAATGCATAAATTCCTCTTATTTTGAGGTAAAAAGGCTGAAATTTCCCTTATTTGGGGGCAAAAAGACAGAAATTTCCCTTATTTTGAGGCAAAATTGCAGAAATTTCACTTATTTCAGGGTAATAAGTCAGAAATTCATCTTACTTTGGGGCAAAAAACAGAAATTCCCTTTGTTTTGGAGGAAAAAGACAGAAATTCCACTTATTTAGAGGCAAAAAAGCAGAAATTCTTCTTTATTGGAGCAAAAATGAAGAAATTTATCTTTTTTTGTGGCAAAAGGTATACATTCCGCTTATTTTCGGGCTAAAAAGCAGAAATTCCCTGTATTTTGGATCAAAATTGCAGAAATTCCCCTTATTTTGGAGCAAAAATAAAGAAATTTCCCTTTTTTATGGCAAAAAGCTATGCATTCTTCTTATTTTCGGGCAAAAAGGCAGAAATTCCCCGTATTTTGGAGCAAAATTGCAGAAATTCCCCTAATTGTGGGGCAAAAAGGCAGAAATTCCCTATATGTTGGGGCAAAAAGACAGAAATTCTCCTTATTTCGGGGCAAAACTCAGAAATTCCACTTATTTTGGGGCAAAATTCCAGAAATTTCCCTTATTTTAGGGCAAAATTGCAGAAATTTCACTTATTTTGGGGCAAAATTGCAGAAATTTCACTTATTTCAGAAAAAAAAGCAGAATTTATTTATTTTGGTGCAAAAAGGCAGAAATTTCTTTTATTTTGGTACAAAATTGCAGAAATTTTTCTTATTTTGGGGCGAAAAGGCAGAAATCTCCCATATTTTGGGGCAAAAATGCAGAAATTTCTCTTATTTTGAGGTAAAAAGGCTGAAATTCCCCTTATTTGGGGGCAAAAAGGCAGAAATTTCCCTTATTTTGGGGCAAAATTGCAGAAATTTCACTTATTTCAGGGTAATAAGTCAGAAATTGTTTTTACTTTGGGGCAAAAAAGACAGAAATTCTCTTTGTTTTGGGGGAAAAAGACAGAAATTCCACTTATTTAGAGGCACAAAAGCAGAAATTCCCCTTATTTTGGAGCAAAACTGAAGAAATTTCCCTTTTTTATGGCAAAAAGGTATGCATTCTTCTTACTTTCGGGCAAAAAGGCAGAAATTCCCCGTATTTTGAAGCAAAATTGCAGAAATTCCCCTAATGGTGGGGCAAGAAGGGAGAAATTCCCTATATTTTGGGGCAAAAAGACAGAAATTCTCCTTATTTTGGGGCAAAACTCAGAAATTCCACTTATTTTGGTGCAAAATTCCAGAAATTTCCCTTATTTGGGGGCAAAATTGCAGAAATTTCACTTATTTTGGGGCAAAATTGCAGAAATTTAACTTATTTAAGAAAAAAATTCAGAAATTTTCCTATTTTGGTGCAAAAAGGCAGAAATTTTTTTTATTTTGATACAAAATTGCAGAAATTTTTCTTTTTTTGGGGCAAAAAGGCAGAAATCACTATATATTGGGGCAAAAATGCAGAAATTCCTCTTATTTTGAGGAAAAAAGGTGAAATTTCCCTTATTTGGTGGCAAAAAGGCAGAAATTTCCCTTATTTTGAGGCAAAATTGCAGAAATTTCACTTATTTCAGTGTAATAAGTCAGAAATTTTCCTTATTTTGGGGCAAAAAAACAAAAATTCCCTTTGTTTTGGGGGAAAAAGACAGAAATTCCACTTTTTTAGAGGCAAAAAAGCAGAAATTCCTTTTATTTTGGAGTAAAAATGAAGAAATTTCCCTTTTTTGTGGCAAAAGGTATACATTGCACTTATATTTGGGCTAGAAAGCAGAAATTACCCGTATTTTGGAGCAAAATTGCAGAAATTCCCCTAATTGTGGGGCAAAAAGGCAGAAATTCCCTATATGTTAGGGCAAAAAGACAGAAATTCTCCTTATTTTGGGGCAAAACTCAGAAATTCCACTTATTTTGGGGCAAAATTCCAGAAATTTCCCTAATTTTGTAGCAAAATTGCAGAAATTTCACTTATCTTGGGGCAAAATTGCAGAAATTTCACTTATTTCATAGTAAAAAGGCAGAAATTTTCCTTATTTTTGGGCAAAAATGCAGAGATTCCAAATATTTTGTGGTAAAAATGCAAAAATTCCCCTTATTTTGAGGTAAAAAGGCAGAAATTCCCCTTATTTGGGGGCGAAAAGCAGAAATTTTCCTTATTCTGGGGCAAAATTGCAGAAATTTCACTTATTTCAGGGTAATAAGTCAGAAATTTTCCTTATTTCGGGCAAAAAAGACAGAAATTCCCTTTGTTTTGGGAAAAAAAGACAGAAATTCCACTTATTTAGAAGCAAAAAAGCAGAAATTTCCCTTATTTTGGTGCAAAAATGAAGAAATTTCCCTTTTTTGTGGCAAAAGGTATACATTCCCCTTATTTTCAGGCTAAAAAGCAGAAATTCCCCGTATTTTGGAGCAAAATTGCATAAATTCCCCTAATTGTGGGGCCAAAAGGCAGAAATTCCCTATATGTTGGGGCAAAAAGACAGAAATTCTCTTTATTTTGGGGCAAAACTCAGAAATTCCACTTATTTTGGGGCAAAATTCCAGAAATATCACTTATTTTGGGGCAAAATTGCAGAAATTTCACTTATTTTGGGGCAAAATTGCAGAAATTTCACTTATTTCAGAAAAAAAAGCAGAAATTTTCTTATTTTGATGCAAAAGGCAGAAATTTCTTTTATTTTGGTACAAAATTGCAGAAATTTTTCTTATTTGGGGGCAATAAGGCATAAATCTCTTATATTTTGGGGCAAAAATGCATAAATTCCTCTTATTTTGAGGTTAAAAGGCTGAAATTCCCCTTATTTGGGGGCAAAAAGGCAGAAATTTCCCTTATTTTGAGGCAAAATTGCAGAAATTTCACTTATTTCAGGGTAATAAGTCAGAAATTTTCCTTATTTTGGGGCAAAAAACAGAAATTTCCTTGGTTTGGGGGAAAAAGACAGAAATTCCACTTATTTAGAGGCAAAAAAGCAGAAATTCTTTTTATTTTGAAGCAAAAATGAAGAAATTTAACTTTTTTGTGGCAAAAGGTATACATTCCCCTTATTTTCGGGCTAAAAAGAAGAAATTCCCCGTATTTTGGAGCAAAATTGAAGAAATTCCCCTTATTTTGGAGCAAAAATGAAGAAATTTCCCTTTTTTATGGCAAAAAGGTATGCATTCTTCATATATTCGTGCAAAAAGGCAGAAATTCCCCGTATTTTGGAGCAAAATTGCAGAAATTCCCCTAAATGTGGGGCAAAAATGCAGAAATTCCCTATATTTTTAGGACAAAAAGAGAGAAATTCTCCTTATTTTGGGGCAAAACTCAGAAATTCCACTTATTTTGGGGCAAAATTCCAGAAATTTCCCTTATTTAGGGGCAAAATTGCAGAAATTTCACTTATTTTGGGGCAAAATTGCAGAAATTTCACTTATTTCAGAGAAAAAAAGCAGAAATTTTCTTTATTTTGGTGCAAAAAGGCAGAAATTCCTAATATTTTGTGGGAAAAAGGCAGAAATTCCCCTTATTTTGAGGTAAAAAAGCTGAAATTCCCCTTCTTTGGGGGCAAAAAGGCAGAAATTTCCCTTATTTTGGGGCAAAATTGCAGAAATTTCACTTATTTCAGGGTAATAAGTCAGAAATTTTCCTTATTTTGGGGCCAAATGACAGAAATTTTCTTTGTTTTGGGGGGAAAAGACAGAAATTCCACTTATTTAGAGATAAAAAAGCATAAATTCCCCTTATTTTGGAGCAAAAATGAAGAAATTTCCCTTTTTTATGGCAAAAAGGTATGCATTCTTTATATTTTCGGGCAAAAAAGCAGAAATTCCCCGTATTTTGGAGCAAAATTGCAGAAAATCCCCTAATTGTGGGGCGAAAAGGCAGAAATTCCCTGTATGTTGAGGCAAAAAGACAGAAATTCTCCTTATTTTGGGGCAAAACTCAGAAATTCCACTTATTATGGGGCAAAATTGCAGAAATTTCACTTATTTCAGGGTAATAAGTCAAAAATTTTCCTTATTTTGGGGCAAAAAAGACAGAAATTCCCTTTGTTTTGGGGGAAAAAGACAGAAATTCCACTATTTTAGAGGCAAAAAAGCAGAAATTCCTTTTATTTTGAGTAAAAATGAAGAAATTTCCGTTTTTTTGTGGCAAAAGGTATACATTCCACATATTTTTGGGCTAAAAAGCAGAAATTCCATGTATTTTGGAGCAAAATTGCAGAAATTCTTCTAATTGTGGGGCAAAAAGGCAGAAATTCCCTATATGTTGGGGCAAAAAGACAGAAATTCTCCTTATTTTGGGGCAAAACTCAGAAATTCCACTTATTTTGGGGCAAAATTCCAGAAATTTCCCTTATTTTGGGGCAAAATTGCAGAAATTTCACTTATTTTGAAGCAAAATTGCAGAAATTTCACTTATTTAAAAAAATTCAAAAATTTTCCTATTTTGGTGCAAAAAGGCAGAAATTTCTTTGATTTTGGTACAAAATTGCAGAAATTTTTCTCATTTTGGGGCAAAAAGGCAGAAATCTCCCATATTTTGGGGCAAAAATGCAGAAATTCCCCTTATTTTGAGGTAAAAAGGCTGAAATTCCCATTATTTGGGGGCAAAAAGGCAGAAATTTCCCTTATTTTGAGGCAAAATTGCAGAAATTTCACTTATTTCATTGTAATAAGTCAGAAATTTTCCTTATTATGGGGCAAAAAAGACAGAAATTCCCTTTGTTTTGGGGGAAAAAGACAGAAATTCCACTATTTTAGAGGCAAAAAAGCAGAAATTCCTTTTATTTTGGAGTAAAAATGAAGAAATTTCCGTTTTTTGTGGCAAAAGGTATACATTCCACTTATTTTTGGGCTAAAAAGCAGAAATTCCCCGTATTTTGGAGCAAAATTGCAGAAATTCCCCTAATTGTGGGGCAAAAAGGCAGAAATTCCCTATATGTTGGGGCAAAAAGACAGAAATTCTCCTTATTTTATGGCAAAACTCAGAAATTCCACTTATTTTGGGGCAAAATTCCAGAAATTTCCCTTATTTTGGGGCAAAATTGCAGAAATTTCACTTATTTTGGGTCAAAATTGCAGAAATTTCACTTATTTCAGGGAAAAAAGGCAGAAATTTTTCTTATTTTGGGGCAAAAAAACAGAAATTTCTTTTATTTCGTGGCAAAAATGCAGAAATTCCCCTTCTTTTGAGGTAAAAAGGCTGAAATTTCCCTTATTTAATGGCAAAAAGGCAGAAATTTCCTTTATTTTGGGGCAAAATTGGAGAAATTTCACTTATTTCAGCGTAATAAGTCAGAAATTTTACTTATTTTGGGGCCAAAATAACAGAAATTCTTTTTGTTTTGAAGGAAAAGACAGAAATTCCACTTATTTAGAGGCAAAAAAGCAGAAATTCCCCTTATTTTGAAGCAAAAATGAAGAAATTTCCTTTTTTTTATGGCAAAAAGGTATGCATTCTTCTTATTTTCGGGCAAAAAGGCAGAAATTCCCCGTATTTTGGAGCAAAATTGCAGAAATTCTTCTAATTGTGGGGCAAAAAGACAGAAATTCCCTATATGTTGGGGCAAAAAGACAGAAATTCTCCTTATTTTGGGGCAAAACTCAGAAATTCCACTTATTTTGGGGCAAAATTCCAGAAATTTTCTTTATTTTGGGGCAAAATTGCAGAAATATCACTTATTTTGGGGCAAAATTGCAGAAATTTCACTTATTTCATGGTAAAAACGCAGAAATTTTCCTTATTTTGGGGCAAAAATGCAGAAATTCCTAATATTTTGTGGTAAAAATGCAGAAATTCCCCTTATTTTGAGGTAAAAAGGCTGAAATTCCCCTTATTTGGGAACAAAAAAGCAGAAATTTCCCCTATTTTGGGGCAAAATTGCAGAAATTTCACTTATTTCAGGGTAATAAGTAAGAAATTTTCCTTATTTGAGGCAAAAAAGACAGAAATCCCATTTGTTTTGGGGGAAAAAGACAGAAATTCCACTTATTTAGAGGCAAAAAAGCAGAAATTCCCCTTATTTTGGAGCAAAAATGAAGAAATTTCCCTTTTTTGTGGCAAAAGGTATACATTCCCCTTATTTTCAGGCTAAAAAGCAGAAATTCCCCGTATTTTGGAGCAAAATTGCAAAAATTCCCCTAATTGTGGGGCAAAAATGCAGAAATTCTCTATATGTTAGGGCAAAAGGAAAGAAATTCTTTTTATTTTGGGGCAAAACTCAGAAATTCTACTTATTTTGGGGCAAAATTCCAGATATTTCCCTTATTTTGGGGCAAAATTGCAGAAATTTTACTTATTTTGGGGCAAAATTGCAGAAATATCACTTATTTCAGGGAAAAAAGGCAGAAATTTTTCTTATTTTGGGGCAAAAAAGACAGAAATTCCCTTTGCTTTGGGGGAAAAAGAGAGAAATTCAACTTATTTAGAGGCAAAAAAGCAGAAATTTTTCTTATTTTGGAGCAAAAATGAAGAAATTTTCCTTTTTTATGGAAAAAAGGTATGCATTCTTCTTATTTTCAGACAAAAAGGCAGAAATTCACCGTATTTTGGAGCAAAATTGCAGAAATTTCCCTAATTGTGTGCAAAAAGGCAAAAATTCCCTATATGTTGTGGCAAAAAGACAGAAATTCTCCTTATTTTGGGGCAAAATTCAGAAATTTCACTTATTTTTGGGCAAAATTGCAGAAATTTCACTTATTTCAGAAAAAAAACGAGAAATTTTCTTATTTTGGGGCAAAAGGCAGAAATTCTCCTTATTTTAGGGCAAAATTGCAGAAATTTCCCTTATTTTGTGACAAAAAACAGAAATTCTCTTTATTTTGGGGCAATATTACAGAAAATACCTTTATTATGGGGAAAAATTGCAGATATTTCTTTTATTTTAAGGATAAATTGCAGAAATTTCACTTATTTCAGAGAAAAAAAGCAAAACTTTTTGTTATTTTAGGGCAAAAAGCAGAAATTCCCATTATTTTGGGGCACAATGGCAGAAATTCACCTTATTTTGGGGTGAAATTGCAGACATTTCACATATTTCAGGGCAAAAAGGCAGAAATTCCCCTTATTTTGGAGCAAAAATGAAAAAATTTCCCTTTTTTATGGCAAAAATGTATACATTCTTCTTATTTTCGGGCAAAAAGGCAGAAATTCCCTGTATTTTGGAGAAAAATTGCAGAAATTCCCCTAATTGTGGGGCAAAAAGGCAGAAATTTCCTATATGTTGGGGCAAAAAGACAGAATTTCTCCTTATTTTGGGGCAAAACTCAGAAATTGCACTTATTTTGGGGCAAAATGCCAGAAATTTCCCTTATTTTGGGGCAAAATTGCAGAAATTTCACTTATTTTGGGGCAAAATTGCAGATATTTCTCTTATTTCGGAAAAAAGGCAGAATTTATTTATTTTGGTGCAAAAAGGCAGAAATTTCTTTTATTTTGGTACAAAATTGCAGAAAATTTTCTTATTGTGGTGCAAAAATGCAGAAATCTCCCATATATTGGGGCAAAATGCAGAAATTCCTCTTATTTTGAGGTAAAAAGGCTGAAATTCCCATTATTTGGAAGCAAAAAGGCAAAAATTTCCCTGATTTTGAGACAAAATTGCAGAAATTTCACTTATTTCGGAGAAAAAAAGCAAAAATTTTTCTTATTTTAGGGCAAAATGCAGAAATTCCCATTATTTTGGGGGCAAAAAGGCATAAATTCCCCTTATTTGGGGGCAAAAAGGCAGATATTCCCCATATTTTGGGATAAAATAGCAGAAATGTCCCTTGTTTGGGGGCAAAATGCAGAAAATCCCCATAATTTCGGGCAAAAAAGCAGAAATTCCCCGTATTTTGGAGCAAAATTGCAGAAATTCCCCTAATATTGGGGCAAAAATGCAGAAATTCCCTTTATTTGGGGCAAATCGGCAGAAGTTCCCCTTATTTTCGGGAAAAGAGGCAGAAATTCCCTGTATTTTGAACAAAATTGCAGAAACTCCCCTAATTTTGGAGCAAAAATACAGAAATTCTCATTTTTTCGAGGCAAAAATGAGAAATTTCTTTTATTTTGGGGCAAAATTTTAGAAATTTCTTTTATTTTGGTACAGAATTGCAGAAATTTTTCTTATTTTGTGGCAAAAAGGCACAAATTTCTCATATTTTGGAACAAAAATGCAGAAATTCTTCTTATTTTGAGGTAAAAAGGCTGAAATTCCCCTTATTTTGGGGCAAAAAGGCAGAAATTTCACTTATTTTGGGGCAAAATTGCAGAAATTTTACTTATTTCAGAAAAAAAGCAGAAATTTTCTTATTTTGGTGCAAAAAGGCAGAAATTTCTTTTATTTTGGTACAAAATTGCATAAATTTTTCTTATTCTGGAACAAAAAAGCAGAAATCTCCCATATTTTGGGGCAAAAATGCAGCAATTCCTCTTATTTTGAGGTAACAAGGCTTAAATTCCCCTTATTTGGCGGGAAAAAGGCAGAAATTTCCCTTATTTTGGAGCAAAATTGCAAAAATTTCAGTTATTTCAGGGTAATAAGTCAGAAATTTTCCTTATTTTGGGGCAAAAAAGACAGAAATTCCCTTTTTTTGGGGGGATAAAGACAGAAATTCCACTTATTTAGAGGCAAAAAAGCAGAAATTCCCCTTATTTTGGAGCAAAACTGAAGAAATTTCCCTTTTTTATGGCAAAAAAGTATGCATTCTTCTTATTTTCGGGCAAAAAGGCAGAAATTCCCCGTATTTTGGAGCAAAATTGCAGAAATTCCCCTAATTGTGGGGCAAAAAGGCAGAAATTCCCTATATGTTGGGGCAAAAAGACAGAAATTCTCCTTATTTTGGGGCAAAACTCAGAAATTCCACTTATTTTGGGGCAAAATTCCAGAAATTTCCCTTATTTTGGGGCAAAATTGCAGAAATTTCACTTATTTCAGAAAAAAATTCAGAAATGTTCCTATTTTGGTGCAAAAAGGCAGAAATTTCTTTTATTTTGGTACAAAATTGCAGAAATTTTTCTTATTTTGGGGCAAAAGGCAGAAATCTCCCATATTTAGGGGAAAAATGCTGAAATTCCTCTTATTTTGAGGTAAAAAGGCTGAAATTTCTCTTATTTGGGGGAAAAAAGCAAAAATTTCCCTTATTTTGAGGCAAAATTGCAGAAATTTCACTTATTTCATTGTAATAAGTCAGAAATTTTCCTTATTTTGGGGCAAAAAAGACAGAAATTCCCTTTGTTTTGGGGGAAAAACACAGAAATTCCACTTTTTTAGAGGCAAAAAAGCAGAAATTCCTTTTATTTTGGAGTAAAAATGAAGAAATTTCCCTTTTTTGTGGCAAAAGGTATACATTCCACTTATTTTTGGGCTAAAAAGCAGAAATTCCTTGTATTATGGAGCAAAATTGCAGAAATTCTCCTAATTGTGGGGCAAAAAAGCAGAAATTCCCTATATGTTAGGGCAAAAAGACAGAAATTCTCCTTATTTTGGGGCAAAACTCAGAAATTCCACTTATTTTGGGGCAAAATTCCAGAAATTTCCCTAATTTTGTAGCAAAATTGCAGAAATTTCACTTATTTTGGGGCAAAATTGCAGAAATTTCACTTATGTCAGGGAAAAAAGGCAGAAATTTTCCTTATTTTGGGGCAAAAAAACAGAAATTTCTTTTATTTTGTGGCAAAAATGCAGAAATTCCCCTTATTTTGAGGTAAAAAGGCTGAAATTTCCCTTATTTGGGGGCAAAAGGCAGAAATTTTCCTTATTTTGGGGCAAAATTGGAGAAATTTCACTTATTTCAGGGTAATAAGTCAGAAATTTACCTTATTTTGGAGCAAAAAAGACAGAAATTCCCTTTGTTTTGGGGGAAAAGGACAGAAATTCCACTTATTTAGAGGCAAAAAAGCAGAAATTCCCATTATTTTGAAGCAAAAATGAAGAAATTTCGCTATTTTATGGCAAAAAGTTATGCATTCTTGTTATTTTCGGGCAAAAAGGCAGAAATTCCCCGTATTTTGGAGCAAAATTGCAGAAATTCCCCTTATTGTGGGGCAAAAAGGCAGAAATTCTCTATATGTTGGGGCAAAAAGGCAAAAATTCCCAATATGTTGGGGCAAAAAGACAGAAATACTCCTTATTTTGGGGCAAAACTCAGAAATTCCACTTATTTTGGGGCAAAATTCCAGAAATTTCCCTTACTTTGGGGCAAAATTGCAGAAATTCCACTTATTTTGGGGCAAAATTGCAAAAATTACCCGTATTTTGGAGCAAAATTGCAGAAATTCCCCTAATTGTGGGGCAAAAATGCAGAAATTCCCTATATGTTGGGGCAAAAAGGCAAAAATTCCCAATATGTTGGGGCAAAAAGACAGAAATTCTCCTTATTTTAGGGCAAAATTCAGAAATTATACTTATTTTGGGGCAAAATTGCAGAAATTTCACTTATTTCAGAAAAAAAGGAGAAATTTTCTTATTTTGGGGCAAAAGGCAGAAATTCCCCTTATTTTAGGGCAAAATTGCGGAAATTTCCCTTATTTTGAAACAAAAAACAGGAATTCCCTTTATTTTGTGGCAAAATTGCAGAAAATACCTTTATTATGGGGGAAAATTGCAGATATTTCTTTTATTTTAAGGCAAAATTGCAGAAATTTCACTTATTTCAGAGATAAAAAGCAAAAATTTATCTTATTTTAGGGCAAAATGGCAGAAATTCCCCTTATTTTGGGATAAAATTGCAGAAATTTCCCTTGTTTGGGGGCAAAAAGGCAAAAAATCCCCTTAATTTCGAGCAAAAAGGCAGAAATTCCCCGTATTTTGGAGCAAAATTGCAGAAATTCCCCTAATATTGGGGCAAAAATGCAGAAATTTCCTTTATTTGGGGCAAATCGGCAGAAGTTCTTCTTATTTTTGGGAAAAGAGGCAGAAATTCCCTGTATTTTAAAGCAAAATTGCAGAAACTCCCCTAATTTTGGGGCAAAAAGGCAGAAATTCCCTTTATTTTGGGGCAAAAATACAGAAATTCTCCTTATATCGGGGCAAAAATCAGAAATTTCCCTAATTTTGGAGCAAAATTTTAGAAATTTCTTTTATTTTGGTACAGAATTGCAGAAATTTTTCTTATTTTGTGGCAAAAATGCAGAAATTTCCCATATTTTGGGGCAAAAATGCAGAAATTCTTCTTATTTTGAGGTAAAAAGGCTGAAATTCCCCTTATTTGGGGGCAAAAAGGCAGAAATTTCTCTTATTTTGGGGCAAAATTGCAGAAATTTCACTTATTTCAGGGTAATAAGTCAGAAATTTTCCTTATTTTGAGGCAAAAAAAGACAGAAATTCCCTTTGTTTTGGGGCACAATGGCAGAAATTACACTTATTTAGAGGCAAAAAAGCAGATATTCCCCTTATTTTGAAGCAAAAATGAAGAAATTTCTATTTCTTATGGCAAAAAGGTATGCATTCTTCTTATTTTCGGGCAAAAAGGCAGAAATTCTTTGTATTTTGGAGCAAGATTGCAGAAATTCCCCTAATTGTGGGGCAAAAAGGCAGAAACCCCTATATGTTGGGGCAAAAAGAAAGAAATTCTCCTTATTTTGGGGCAAAACTCAGAAATTCCACTTATTTTGGGGCAAAATTTCAGAAATTTCCCTTATTTTGGAGCAAAATTGCAGAAATTTCACTTATTTCAAAGAAAAAAAAGCACAAATTTTCTTATTTTGGGGCAAAAAGGCAGAAATTTCATTTATTTTGGTACAAAATTGCAGAAATTCTTCTTAATTTGGGCAAAAATGCAGAAATTTCCCATATTTTTCGACAAAAATGCAGAAATTCCCCTTATTTTGAGGTAAAAAGGCTGAAATTCCCCTTATTTTGGGGCAAAAAGTTAGAAATTCCCCTTATTTTAAAGGAAAAAGACAGAAATTCCGTTTATTTTTGTGGAAAAGTCAGAAATTGCACTTATTTTGAGTCAAAAAGGCGGAAAATCCCCTTATTTTGGGGTAAACAATGAAGAAATTAACCTTTTTTATGGCAAAAAGGTATACATTCTTTTTATTTTCGAGCAAAATTGCAGAAATTCCTTTAATTATGGGGAAAAAAGGCAGAAATTCCCCGTAATTTGGAGCAAAATTGCAGAAATTCCCCTAATTTTGGGGCAAAAACGCAGAACGTCCCTTTATTTTGGGGTAAAACTGCAGAAATTTCACTTCTTTCGCGGCAAAATGGCAGAAATTCCCTTTATTTTCGGAGAAAAAGGCAGAAAATCCCCGTATTTTAGAGCAAAATTGCAGAAATTTACCTAATTTTGGGGTAAAACATGCAGTAATTTTCTTTATTTTGGGGCAAAAAGGCAGAAATTCCCCTTATTTTGGGGCAAAAATCAAAAATATCCCTTATTTTGGGGCAAAATTTTAGAAATTTCTTTTATTTTGGTACAGAATTGCAGAAATTTTTCTTATTTTGTGGCAAAAAGGAAGAAATTTCCCATATTTTGGAACAAAAATGCAGAAATTCCCCTTATTTTGATGTAAAAAGGCTGAAATTCCCCTTATTTTGGGGCACAAAGAAAGAAATTTCACTTATTTTGGAGCAAAATTGCAGAAATTTCACTTATTTCAGAAAATAAAGGAGAAATTTTCTTATTTTCGGGCAAAAAGTCAGAAATTTCTTTTTTTTTTGGTACAAAATTGCAGAAATTTTTCTTATTTTGGGGCAAAAAGGCATAAATTTCCCATATTTTGGGGCAAAAATGCTGAAATTTTCCTTATTTCGGGGCAAAAAGGCAGAAATTTCCCCTATTTTGGGGCAAAATTGCAGAAATTTCACTTATTTCAGGGTAATAAGTCAGAAATTTTCCTTACTTTGGGGCCAAAAGGACAAAAATTCCCTTTGTTTTGGGGGAAAAAGACAGAAATTCCACTTATTTAGAGGCAAAAAAGCAGAAATTTCTCTTATTTTGGAGCAAAAATGAAGAAATTTCCCTTTTTTATGGCAAAAAGTTATGCATTCTTCTTATTTTCGGGCAAAAAGGCAGAAATTCCCCGTATTTTGGAGCAAAATTGCAGAAATTCCCCTAATTGTGGGGCAAAAAGGCAGAAATTCCCTATATGTTGGGGCAAAAAAACAGAAATTCTCATTATTTTGGGGCAAAACTCAGAAATTCCACTTATTTTGGCGCAAAATTCCAGAAATTTCCCTTATTTTGAGGCAAAATTGCAGAAATTTCACTTATTTTGGGGCAAAATTGCAAAAATTTCACTTATGTCAGAAAAAAAAGCAGAAATTTTATTATTTTGGTGCAAAAAGGCAGAAATTTCTAATATTTTGGTACAAAATTGCAGAAATTTTTCTTATTTTAGGGCAAAAAGGCAGAAATCTCCCATATTTTGGGGCAAAAATGCAGAAATTCCTCTTATTTTTAGGTAAAAAGGCTGAAATTCCCCTTATTTGGGGGCAAAAAGGCAGAAATTTCCCTTATTTTGAGGCAAAATTGAAGAAATTTCACTTATTTCAGAGAACAAAAGCAGAAATTTTCTTATTTTGGGGCAAAAAGGCAGAAATTTCTTTTATTTTGGTACAAAATTGCAGAAATGTGTCTTATTTTGGGGCAAAAAGGCAGAAATCTCCCATATTTTGGGGCAAAAAAGCAGAAATTTCCCTTATTTTGAGGTAAAAACGCTGAAATTCCCCTTATTTGGGGGCAAAAAGGCAGAAATTTCCCTTATTTTGAGGCAAAATTGCAGAAATTTCACTTATTTCAGAATAATAAGTCAGAAATTTTCCTTATTTTGGGGCAAAAAAACAGAAATTCTCTTTGTTTTAAAGGAAAAAGACTGATATTCCACTTATTTAGAGGCTAAAAAGCAGAAATTCTTATTATTTTGGAGCAAAAATGAAGAAATTTTCCTTTTTTTGTGGAAAAAGGTATACATTCCTCTAATTTTCGGGCTAAAAAGCAGAAATTCCCCGTATTTTGGAGCAAAATTGCAGAAATTCCCCTAATTGTGGGGCAAAAAAGCAGAAATTCCCTATATGTTGGGGCAAAAAGACAGAAATTCTCCTTATTTTGGGGCAAAACTCAGAAATTCCACTTATTTTGGGGCAAAATTCCAGAAATTTCCCTTATTTTGGGGCAAAATTGCAGAAATTTCACTTATTTTGGGGCGAAATTGCAGAAATTTCACTTTTTTCATGGAAATAAAGGCAGAAATTTTCCTTATTTTGGGGCAAAAAGGCAGAAATTCCTCTTATTTTGAGGTAAAAAGGCTGAAATTCCCCTTATTTGGGGGCAAAAAGGCATAAATTTCCCTTATTTTGGGGCAAAATTGCAGAAATTTCACTTATTTCAGGGTAATAAGTCAGAAATTTTCCTTATTTTGGGGCAAAAAAGACAGAAATTCCCTTTGTTTTGGGATAAAAAGACAGAAATTCCACTTATTTAGAGGCAAAAAAGCAGAAATTCCACTTATTTTGGAGTAAAAATTAAGAGATTTCCCTTTTTTATGGCAAAAAGGTATGCATTCTTTTTATTTTCGTACAAAAAGGCAGAGATTCCCCGTATTTTGGAGCAAAATTGCAGAAATTTCACTTATTTCAGAATAAAAATGAGAAATTTTCTTATTTTGGGGCAAAAGGCAGAAATTCCCCTTATTTTATGGCAAAATTTCAGAAATTGCCTTTATTTGGGGACAAAAAACAGAAATTCCCTTTATTTTGGGGCAAAATTGCAGAAAATTTTTTTATTATGGGAAAAAAATTGAAGATATTTCTTTTATATTAAGGCAAAATTGCAGAAATTTCACTTATTTCAGAGAAAAAAACAAAAATCTTTCTTATTTTTGGCAAAATGCAGAAATTCCCATTATTTTGGGGCAAAAAGGCAGAAATTCACCTTATTTTGGGGTAAAATTGAAGACATGTCACATATTTCAGGGCATAAAGGCAGAAATTGCCCTTATTTGGGGGCAAAAAGGCAGAAATTCCCCTTATTTTGGGATAAAATTGCAGAAATTACCCTTGTTTGGGGGCAAAAAGGCAGAAAATCCCCTTAATTTCGGGCAAAAAGGCAGAAATTCCCCGTATTTTGGAGCAAAATTGCAGAAATTCTCCTAATATTGGGGCAAAAATGCAGAAATTCCCTTTATTTGGGGCAAATTGGCAGAAGTTCCCCTTATTTTCAGGAAAAGAGGCAGAAATTCCCAATATTTTGAAGCAAAATTGCAGAAACTCCCCTAATTTTGGGGCAAAAAGGCAGAAATTCCCTTTATTTTGGGGCAAAAATACAGAAATTCTCCTTATATCTGGGCAAAAATCAGAAATTTCCCTTATTTTGGAGCAAAATTTTAGAAATTTCTTTTATTTTGGTACAGAATTGGAGAAATTTTTCTTATTCTGTGGCAAAAAGGCAGAAATTTCTTTTATTTTGGTGCAAAATTGCAGAAATTTTTCTTATTTTGGGGCAAAAAGGCATAAATTTCCCATATTTTGGGGCAAAAATGTAGAAATTTTCTTTATTTTGAGGTAAAAAGGCTGAAATTTCCCTTATTTGGGGGCAAAAAGGCAGAAATTTCTCTTATTTTGGGGCAAAATTGCAGAAATTTCACTTATTTCAGAAAAAAAGGAAAAATTTTCTTATTTGGGGGCAAAAAGGCAGAAATTTCTTTTATTTTGGTGCAAAATTACAGAAATTTTCTTTATTTTGGGGCAAAAAAGACAGAAATTCCCTTTGTTTTGGGGGAAAAAGACAGAAATTCCACTTATTTAGAGGCAAAAAAGCAGAAATTCCCCTTATTTTGGAGCAAAAATGAAGAAATTTCCTTTTTTCATGGCAAAAAGGTATGCATTCTTCTCATTTTCGGGCAAAAAGGCAGAAATTCCCTATATGTTGGGGCAAAAAGACAGAAATTCTCCTTATTTTGGGGCAAAACTCAGATATTCCACATATTTTGGGGCAAAATTCCATAAATTTCCCTTATTTTGGGGCAAAATTGCAGAAATATCACTTATTTTAAGGCAAAATTGGAGAAATTTCACTTATTTCAGAAGAAAAAAGCAGAAATTTTCTTGTTTTGGGGCAAAAAGGGAGAAATTTCTTTTATTTTTGTACAAAATTGCAGAAATTTTTCTTATTTTGGGGCAAGAAGGCAGAAATTTCCTATATTTTGGGGCAAAAATTCAGAAATTCCCCTTATTTTTAGGTAAAAAGGCTGAAATTCTCTTTATTTGGGAGCAAAAAGGGAGAAATTGCCCTGATTTTGTGGCAAAATTCCAGAAATTTCACTTATTTTAGGGTAATAAGTCAGAAATTTTTTATTTTGGGGCAAAAAGGCAGAAATTTCTTTTATTTTGGTACAAAATTACAGAAATTTTTCTTATTTTGGGGCAAAAAAGAAGAAATTTCCGTTATTTTGGGGCAAAATTGCAGAAATTTCACTTATTTTGATGTAAAAAGGCTGAAATTCCCCTTATTTTGGGGCAAAATGGCAGAAGTTTTCCTTATTTTGGGGCAAAATTGCAGAAATTTCACTTATTTCAAGGTAATAAGTCAGAAATTTTCCTTATTTTGGGGCAAAAAAACAGAAATTTCTTGTTTTGGGGGAAAAAGACAGAAATTCCACTTATTTAGAGGCAAAAAAGCAGAAATTCCCCATATTTTGGAGCAAAATTGCAGAAATTCCCCTAATTGTGGGGCAAAAAGGCAGAAATTCCCTATATGTTAGGGCAAAACGACAGAAATTCTCCTCATTTGGGGGCAAAATTCAGAAATTCCATTTATTTTGGGGCAAAATTCCCAAAATTCCCCTTATTTTGGGGCAAAATTGCAGAAATTTCAATTATTTTGGGGCAAAATTGCAGAAATTTCACTTTTTTCAGGGAAAAAAGGCCGATATTTTCCGTTTTTAGGGGCAAAAAGGCAGAAATTCCTAATATTTTGAGGCAAAAATGCAGAAATTCAATTTATTTAGAGGCAAAAAAGCAGAAATTCCCCTTATTTTGGAGCAAAATTGGAGAAATTTCCCTTTTTATAGCCAAAAGGTATGCATTCTTCTTATTTTCAGGCAAAAAGGCAGAAATTCCCCGTATTTTGGAGTAAAATTGCAGAAATTCCCTATATGTTGGGGCAAAAAGACAGAAATTCTCCTTATTTTGGGGCAAAACTCAGACATTCCACTTCTTTTAGAGCAAAATTTCAGAAATTTCCCTTATTTTTGGCCAAAATTGCCGAAATTTCACTTATTTTGGGGCAAAATTGCAGAAATTTCACTTATTTCAGGGAAAAAAAGCAGAAATTTTCTTATTTTGGGGCAAAAAGGCAGAAATTTCCCATATTTTGAGGCAAAAATGCAGAAATTCCCCTTATTTTGAGGTAAAAAGGCTGAAATTCCCCTTATTTGGGGGCAAAAAGGCAGAAATTTCCCATATTTTGGGGCAAAATTGCAGAAATTTCACTTATTTCAGGGTACTAAGTCAGAAATTTTTCTTACTTTGGGGCAAAAGAGACAGAAATTCTCTTTGTTTTCAGGGAAAAAGACAGAAATTCCACTTATTTAGAGGCAAAAATGCAGAAATTCCCCTTATTTTGAAGCAAAAATGAAGAAATTTCTATTTCTTATGGCAAAAAGGTATGCATTCTTCTTATTTTCGGGCAAAAAGGCAGAAATTCTTTGTATTTTGGAGCAAGATTGCAGAAATTCCCCTAATTGTGGGGCAAAAAGGCAGAAATCCCCTATATGTTGGGGCAAAGGGAAAGAAATTCTCCTTATTTTGGGGCAAAACTCAGAAATTCCACTTATTTTGGGGCAAAATTTCAGAAATTTCCCTTATTTTGGAGCAAAATTGCAGAAATTTCACTTATTTCAAAGAAAAAAAAGCACAAATTTTCTTATTTTGGGGCAAAAAGGCAGAAATTTCATTTATTTTGGTACAAAATTGCAGAAATTTTTCTTAATTTGGGCAAAAATGCAGAAATTTCCCATATTTTTCGACAAAAATGCAGAAATTCCCCTTATTTTGAGGTAAAAAGGCTGAAATTCCCCTTATTTTGGGGCAAAAAGTTAGAAATTCCCCTTATTTTAAAGGAAAAAGACAGAAATTCCGTTTATTTTTGTGGAAAAGTCAGAAATTGCACTTATTTTGAGTCAAAAAGGCGGAAAATCCCCTTATTTTGGGGTAAACAATGAAGAAATTAACCTTTTTTATGGCAAAAAGGTATACATTCTTTTTATTTTCGAGCAAAATTGCAGAAATTCCCCTAATTATGGGGAAAAAAGGCAGAAATTCCCCGTAATTTGGAGCAAAATTGCAGAAATTCCCCTAATTTTGGGGCAAAAACGCAGAACGTCCCTTTATTTTGGGGTAAAACTGCAGAAATTTCACTTATTTCGCGGCAAAATGGCAGAAATTCCCTTTATTTTCGGAGAAAAAGGCAGAAAATCCCCGTATTTTAGAGCAAAATTGCAGAAATTTACCTAATTTTGGGGTAAAACATGCAGTAATTTTCTTTATTTTGGGGCAAAAAGGCAGAAATTCCCCTTATTTTGGGGCAAAAATCAAAAATATCCCTTATTTTGGGGCAAAATTTTAGAAATTTCTTTTATTTTGGTACAGAATTGCAGAAATTTTTCTTATTTTGTGGCAAAAAGGAAGAAATTTCCCATATTTTGGAACAAAAATGCAGAAATTCCCCTTATTTTGAGGTAAAAAGGCTGAAATTCCCCTTATTTCGGGGCAAAAAGGCAGAAATTTCCCTTATTTTGGGGCAAAATTGCAGAAATTTCACTTATTTCAGGGTAATAAGTCAGAAATTTTCCTTACTTTGGGGCCAAAAGGACAAAAATTCCCTTTGTTTTGGGGGAAAAAGACAGAAATTCCACTTATTTAGAGGCAAAAAAGCAGAAATTTCTCTTATTTTGGAGCAAAAATGAAGAAATTTCCCTTTTTTTATGGCAAAAAGTTATGCATTCTTCTTATTTTCGGGCAAAAAGGCAGAAATTCCCCGTATTTTGGAGCAAAATTGCAGAAATTCCCCTAATTGTGGGGCAAAAAGGCAGAAATTCCCTATATGTTGGGGCAAAAAGACAGAAATTCTCATTATTTTGGGGCAAAACTCAGAAATTCCACTTATTTTGGCGCAAAATTCCAGAAATTTCCCTTATTTTGAGGCAAAATTGCAGAAATTTCACTTATTTTGGGGCAAAATTGCAAAAATTTCACTTATGTCAGAATAAAAGCAGAAATTTTCTTATTTTGGTGCAAAAAGGCAGAAATTTCTAATATTTTGGTACAAAATTGCAGAAATTTTTCTTATTTTAGGGCAAAAAGGAAGAAATCTCCCATATTTTGGGGCAAAAATGCAGAAATTCCTCTTATTTTTAGGTAAAAAGGCTGAAATTCCCCTTATTTGGGGGCAAAAAGGCAGAAATTTCCCTTATTTTGAGGCAAAATTGCAGAAATTTCACTTATTTCAGAGAACAAAAGCAGAAATTTTCTTATTTTGGGGCAAAAAGGCAGAAATTTCTTTTATTTTGGTACAAAATTGCAGAAATGTTTCTTATTTTGGGGCAAAAAGGCAGAAATCTCCCATATTTTGGGGCAAAAAAGCAGAAATTTCCCTTATTTTGAGGTAAAAACGCTGAAATTCCCCTTATTTGGGGGCAAAAAGGCAGAAATTTCCCTTATTTTGAGGCAAAATTGCAGAAATTTCACTTATTTCAGAATAATAAGTCAGAAATTTTCCTTATTTTGGGGAAAAAAACAGAAATTCTCTTTGTTTTAAAGGAAAAAGACTGATATTCCACTTATTTAGAGGCTAAAAAGCAGAAATTCTTATTATTTTGGAGCAAAAATGAAGAAATTTTCCTTTTTTTGTGGAAAAAGGTATACATTCCTCTAATTTTCGGGCTAAAAAGCAGAAATTCCCCGTATTTTGGAGCAAAATTGCAGAAATTCCCCTAATTGTGTGGAAAAAAGGCAGAAATTCCCTATATGTTAGGGCAAAAAGACAGAAATTCTTTTTATTTTGGGGCAAAACTCAGAAATTCCACTTATTTTGGGGCAAAATTCCAGAAATTTCCCTTATTTTGGGGCAAAATTGCAGAAATTTCACTTATTTTGGGGCGAAATTGCAGAAATTTCACTTTTTTCATGGAAAAAAAGGCAGAAATTTTTCTTATTTTGGGGCAAAAAGGCAGAAATTCCTAATATTTTGTGGCAAAAATTCAGAAATTCCTCTTATTTTGAGGTAAAAAGGCTGAAATTCCCCTTATTTGGGGGCAAAAAGGCATAAATTTCCCTTATTTTGGGGCAAATTGCAGAAATTTCACTTATTTCAGGGTAATAAGTCAGAAATTTTCCTTATTTTGGGGCAAAAAAGACAGAAATTCCATTTGTTTTGGGATAAAAAGACAGAAATTCCACTTATTTAGAGGCAAAAAAGCAGAAATTCCACTTATTTTGGAGTAAAAATTAAGAGATTTCCCTTTTTTATGGCAAAAAGGTATGCATTCTTTTTATTTTCGGACAAAAAGGCAGAAATTCCCCGTATTTTGGAGCAAAATTGCAGAAATTTCACTTATTTCAGAATAAAAATGAGAAATTTTCTTATTTTGGGGCAAAAGGCAGAAATTCCCCTTATTTTATGGCAAAATTGCAGAAATTGCCTTTATTTGGGGACAAAAAACAGAAATTCCCTTTATTTTGGGGCAAAATTGCAGAAAATTTTTTTATTATGGGAAAAAATTGAAGATATTTCTTTTATTTTAAGGCAAAATTGCAGAAATTTCACTTATTTCAGAGAAAAAAACAAAAATCTTTCTTATTTTTGGCAAAATGCAGAAATTCCCATTATTTTGGGGCAAAAAGGCAGAAATTCACCTTATTTTGGGGTAAAATTGAAGACATGTCACATATTTCAGGGCATAAAGGCAGAAATTGCCCTTATTTGGGGGCAAAAAGGCAGAAATTCCCCTTATTTTGGGATAAAATTGCAGAAATTACCCTTGTTTGGGGGCAAAAAAGCAGAAAATCCCCTTAATTTCGGGCAAAAAGGCAGAAATTCCCTGTATTTTGGAGCAAAATTGCAGAAATTCTCCTAATATTGGGGCAAAAATGCAGAAATTCCCTTTATTTGGGGCAAATTGGCAGAAGTTCCCCTTATTTTCAGGAAAAGAGGCAGAAATTCCCATTATTTTGAAGCAAAATTGCAGAAACTCCCCTAATTTTGGGGCAAAAAGGCAGAAATTCCCTTTATTTTGGGGCAAAAATACAGAAATTCTCCTTATATCTGGGCAAAAATCAGAAATTTCCCTTATTTTGGAGCAAAATTTTAGAAATTTCTTTTATTTTGGTACAGAATTGGAGAAATTTTTCTTATTCTGTGGCAAAAAGGCAGAAATTTCTTTTATTTTGGTGCAAAATTGCAGAAATTTTTCTTATTTTGGGGCAAAAAGGCATAAATTTCCCATATTTTGGGGCAAAAATGTAGAAATTTTCTTTATTTTGAGGTAAAAAGGCTGAAATTTCCCTTATTTGGGGGCAAAAAGGCAGAAATTTCTCTTATTTTGGGGCAAAATTGCAGAAATTTCACTTATTTCAGAAAAAAAGGAAAAATTTTCTTATTTGGGGGCAAAACGGCAGAAATTTCTTTTATTTTGGTGCAAAATTACAGAAATTTTCTTTATTTTGGGGCAAAAAAGACAGAAATTCCCTTTGTTTTGGGGGAAAAAGACAGAAATTCCACTTATTTAGAGGCAAAAAAGCAGAAATTCCCCTTATTTTGGAGCAAAAATGAAGAAATTTCCTTTTTTCATGGCAAAAAGGTATGCATTCTTCTCATTTTCGGGCAAAAAGGCAGAAATTCCCTATATGTTGGGGCAAAAAGACAGAAATTCTCCTTATTTTGGGGCAAAACTCAGATATTCCACATATTTTGGGGCAAAATTCCATAAATTTCCCTTATTTTGGGGCAAAATTGCAGAAATATCACTTATTTTAAGGCAAAATTGGAGAAATTTCACTTATTTCAGAAGAAAAAAGCAGAAATTTTCTTGTTTTGGGGCAAAAAGGGAGAAATTTCTTTTATTTTTGTACAAAATTGCAGAAATTTTTCTTATTTTGGGGCAAGAAGGCAGAAATTTCCTATATTTTGGGGCAAAAATTCAGAAATTCCCCTTATTTTTAGGTAAAAAGGCTGAAATTCTCTTTATTTGGGAGCAAAAAGGGAGAAATTGCCCTGATTTTGTGGCAAAATTCCAGAAATTTCACTTATTTTAGGGTAATAAGTCAGAAATTTTTTATTTTGGGGCAAAAAGGCAGAAATTTCTTTTATTTTGGTACAAAATTACAGAAATTTTTCTTATTTTGGGGCAAAAAAGAAGAAATTTCCGTTATTTTGGGGCAAAATTGCAGAAATTTCACTTATTTTGATGTAAAAAGGCTGAAATTCCCCTTATTTTGGGGCAAAATGGCAGAAGTTTTCCTTATTTTGGGGCAAAATTGCAGAAATTTCACTTATTTCAAGGTAATAAGTCAGAAATTTTCCTTATTTTGGGGCAAAAAAACAGAAATTTCTTGTTTTGGGGGAAAAAGACAGAAATTCCACTTATTTAGAGGCAAAAAAGCAGAAATTCCCCATATTTTGGAGCAAAATTGCAGAAATTCCCCTAATTGTGGGGCAAAAAGGCAGAAATTCCCTATATGTTAGGGCAAAACGACAGAAATTCTCCTCATTTGGGGGCAAAATTCAGAAATTCCATTTATTTTGGGGCAAAATTCCCAAAATTCCCCTTATTTTGGGGCAAAATTGCAGAAATTTCAATTATTTTGGGGCAAAATTGCAGAAATTTCACTTTTTTCAGGGAAAAAAGGCCGAAATTTTCCGTTTTTAGGGGCAAAAAGGCAGAAATTCCTAATATTTTGAGGCAAAAATGCAGAAATTCAATTTATTTAGAGGCAAAAAAGCAGAAATTCCCCTTATTTTGGAGCAAAATTGCAGAAATTTCCCTTTTTATAGCCAAAAGGTATGCATTCTTCTTATTTTCAGGCAAAAAGGCAGAAAGTCCCCGTATTTTGGAGTAAAATTGCAGAAATTCCCTATATGTTGGGGCAAAAAGACAGAAATTCTCCTTATTTTGGGGCAAAACTCAGACATTCCACTTCTTTTAGAGCAAAATTTCAGAAATTTCCCTTATTTTTGGCCAAAATTGCCGAAATTTCACTTATTTTGGGGCAAAATTGCAGAAATTTCACTTATTTCAGGGAAAAAAAGCAGAAATTTTCTTATTTTGGGGCAAAAAGGCAGAAATTTCCCATATTTTGAGGCAAAAATGCAGAAATTCCCCTTATTTTGAGGTAAAAAGGCTGAAATTCCCCTTATTTGGGGGCAAAAAGGCAGAAATTTCCCATATTTTGGGGCAAAATTGCAGAAATTTCACTTATTTCAGGGTACTAAGTCAGAAATTTTTCTTACTTTGGGGCAAAAGAGACAGAAATTCTCTTTGTTTTCAGGGAAAAAGACAGAAATTCCACTTATTTAGAGGCAAAAATGCAGAAATTCCCCTTATTTTGAAGCAAAAATGAAGAAATTTCTATTTCTTATGGCAAAAAGGTATGCATTCTTCTTATTTTCGGGCAAAAAGGCAGAAATTCTTTGTATTTTGGAGCAAGATTGCAGAAATTCCCCTAATTGTGGGGCAAAAAGGCAGAAATCCCCTATATGTTGGGGCAAAGGGAAAGAAATTCTCCTTATTTTGGGGCAAAACTCAGAAATTCCACTTATTTTGGGGCAAAATTTCAGAAATTTCCCTTATTTTGGAGCAAAATTGCAGAAATTTCACTTATTTCAAAGAAAAAAAAGCACAAATTTTCTTATTTTGGGGCAAAAAGGCAGAAATTTCATTTATTTTGGTACAAAATTGCAGAAATTTTTCTTAATTTGGGCAAAAATGCAGAAATTTCCCATATTTTTCGACAAAAATGCAGAAATTCCCCTTATTTTGAGGTAAAAAGGCTGAAATTCCCCTTATTTTGGGGCAAAAAGTTAGAAATTCCCCTTATTTTAAAGGAAAAAGACAGAAATTCCGTTTATTTTTGTGGAAAAGTCAGAAATTGCACTTATTTTGAGTCAAAAAGGCGGAAAATCCCCTTATTTTGGGGTAAACAATGAAGAAATTAACCTTTTTTATGGCAAAAAGGTATACATTCTTTTTATTTTCGAGCAAAATTGCAGAAATTCCCCTAATTATGGGGAAAAAAGGCAGAAATTCCCCGTAATTTGGAGCAAAATTGCAGAAATTCCCCTAATTTTGGGGCAAAAACGCAGAACGTCCCTTTATTTTGGGGTAAAACTGCAGAAATTTCACTTATTTCGCGGCAAAATGGCAGAAATTCCCTTTATTTTCGGAGAAAAAGGCAGAAAATCCCCGTATTTTAGAGCAAAATTGCAGAAATTTACCTAATTTTGGGGTAAAACATGCAGTAATTTTCTTTATTTTGGGGCAAAAAGGCAGAAATTCCCCTTATTTTGGGGCAAAAAGTTAGAAATTCCCCTTATTTTAAAGGAAAAAGACAGAAATTCCGTTTATTTTTGTGGAAAAGTCAGAAATTGCACTTATTTTGAGTCAAAAAGGCGGAAAATCCCCTTATTTTGGGGTAAACAATGAAGAAATTAACCTTTTTTATGGCAAAAAGGTATACATTCTTTTTATTTTCGAGCAAAATTGCAGAAATTCCCCTAATTATGGGGAAAAAAGGCAGAAATTCCCCGTAATTTGGAGCAAAATTGCAGAAATTCCCCTAATTTTGGGGCAAAAACGCAGAACGTCCCTTTATTTTGGGGTAAAACTGCAGAAATTTCACTTATTTCGCGGCAAAATGGCAGAAATTCCCTTTATTTTCGGAGAAAAAGGCAGAAAATCCCCGTATTTTAGAGCAAAATTGCAGAAATTTACCTAATTTTGGGGTAAAACATGCAGTAATTTTCTTTATTTTGGGGCAAAAAGGCAGAAATTCCCCTTATTTTGGGGCAAAAATCAAAAATATCCCTTATTTTGGGGCAAAATTTTAGAAATTTCTTTTATTTTGGTACAGAATTGCAGAAATTTTTCTTATTTTGTGGCAAAAAGGAAGAAATTTCCCATATTTTGGAACAAAAATGCAGAAATTCCCCTTATTTTGAGGTAAAAAGGCTGAAATTCCCCTTATTTCGGGGCAAAAAGGCAGAAATTTCCCTTATTTTGGGGCAAAATTGCAGAAATTTCACTTATTTCAGGGTAATAAGTCAGAAATTTTCCTTACTTTGGGGCCAAAAGGACAAAAATTCCCTTTGTTTTGGGGGAAAAAGACAGAAATTCCACTTATTTAGAGGCAAAAAAGCAGAAATTTCTCTTATTTTGGAGCAAAAATGAAGAAATTTCCCTTTTTTTATGGCAAAAAGTTATGCATTCTTCTTATTTTCGGGCAAAAAGGCAGAAATTCCCCGTATTTTGGAGCAAAATTGCAGAAATTCCCCTAATTGTGGGGCAAAAAGGCAGAAATTCCCTATATGTTGGGGCAAAAAGACAGAAATTCTCATTATTTTGGGGCAAAACTCAGAAATTCCACTTATTTTGGCGCAAAATTCCAGAAATTTCCCTTATTTTGAGGCAAAATTGCAGAAATTTCACTTATTTTGGGGCAAAATTGCAAAAATTTCACTTATGTCAGAATAAAAGCAGAAATTTTCTTATTTTGGTGCAAAAAGGCAGAAATTTCTAATATTTTGGTACAAAATTGCAGAAATTTTTCCTATTTTAGGGCAAAAAGGAAGAAATCTCCCATATTTTGGGGCAAAAATGCAGAAATTCCTCTTATTTTTAGGTAAAAAGGCTGAAATTCCCCTTATTTGGGGGCAAAAAGGCAGAAATTTCCCTTATTTTGAGGCAAAATTGCAGAAATTTCACTTATTTCAGAGAACAAAAGCAGAAATTTTCTTATTTTGGGGCAAAAAGGCAGAAATTTCTTTTATTTTGGTACAAAATTGCAGAAATGTTTCTTATTTTGGGGCAAAAAGGCAGAAATCTCCCATATTTTGGGGCAAAAAAGCAGAAATTTCCCTTATTTTGAGGTAAAAACGCTGAAATTCCCCTTATTTGGGGGCAAAAAGGCAGAAATTTCCCTTATTTTGAGGCAAAATTGCAGAAATTTCACTTATTTCAGAATAATAAGTCAGAAATTTTCCTTATTTTGGGGAAAAAAACAGAAATTCTCTTTGTTTTAAAGGAAAAAGACTGATATTCCACTTATTTAGAGGCTAAAAAGCAGAAATTCTTATTATTTTGGAGCAAAAATGAAGAAATTTTCCTTTTTTTGTGGAAAAAGGTATACATTCCTCTAATTTTCGGGCTAAAAAGCAGAAATTCCCCGTATTTTGGAGCAAAATTGCAGAAATTCCCCTAATTGTGTGGAAAAAAGGCAGAAATTCCCTATATGTTAGGGCAAAAAGACAGAAATTCTTTTTATTTTGGGGCAAAACTCAGAAATTCCACTTATTTTGGGGCAAAATTCCAGAAATTTCCCTTATTTTGGGGCAAAATTGCAGAAATTTCACTTATTTTGGGGCGAAATTGCAGAAATTTCACTTTTTTCATGGAAAAAAAGGCAGAAATTTTTCTTATTTTGGGGCAAAAAGGCAGAAATTCCTAATATTTTGTGGCAAAAATTCAGAAATTCCTCTTATTTTGAGGTAAAAAGGCTGAAATTCCCCTTATTTGGGGGCAAAAAGGCATAAATTTCCCTTATTTTGGGGCAAATTGCAGAAATTTCACTTATTTCAGGGTAATAAGTCAGAAATTTTCCTTATTTTGGGGCAAAAAAGACAGAAATTCCATTTGTTTTGGGATAAAAAGACAGAAATTCCACTTATTTAGAGGCAAAAAAGCAGAAATTCCACTTATTTTGGAGTAAAAATTAAGAGATTTCCCTTTTTTATGGCAAAAAGGTATGCATTCTTTTTATTTTCGGACAAAAAGGCAGAAATTCCCCGTATTTTGGAGCAAAATTGCAGAAATTTCACTTATTTCAGAATAAAAATGAGAAATTTTCTTATTTTGGGGCAAAAGGCAGAAATTCCCCTTATTTTATGGCAAAATTGCAGAAATTGCCTTTATTTGGGGACAAAAAACAGAAATTCCCTTTATTTTGGGGCAAAATTGCAGAAAATTTTTTTATTATGGGAAAAAATTGAAGATATTTCTTTTATTTTAAGGCAAAATTGCAGAAATTTCACTTATTTCAGAGAAAAAAACAAAAATCTTTCTTATTTTTGGCAAAATGCAGAAATTCCCATTATTTTGGGGCAAAAAGGCAGAAATTCACTTTATTTTGGGGTAAAATTGAAGACATGTCACATATTTCAGGGCATAAAGGCAGAAATTGCCCTTATTTGGGGGCAAAAAGGCAGAAATTCCCCTTATTTTGGGATAAAATTGCAGAAATTACCCTTGTTTGGGGGCAAAAAGGCAGAAAATCCCTTTAATTTCGGGCAAAAAGGCAGAAATTCCCTGTATTTTGGAGCAAAATTGCAGAAATTCTCCTACTATTGAGGCAAAAATGCAGAAATTCCCTTTATTTGGGGCAAATTGGCAGAAGTTCCCCTTATTTTCAGAAAAAGAGGCAGAAATTCCCATTATTTTGAAGCAAAATTGCAGAAACTCCCCTAATTTTGGGGCAAAAAGGCAGAAATTCCCTTTATTTTTGGGCAAAAATACATAAATTCTCCTTATATCTGGGCAAAAATCAGAAATTTCCCTTATTTTGGAGCAAAATTTTAGAAATTTCTTTTATTTTGGTACAGAATTGGAGAAATTTTTCTTATTCTGTGGCAAAAAGGCAGAAATTTCTTTTATTTTGGTGCAAAATTGCAGAAATTTTTCTTATTTTGGGGCAAAAAGGCATAAATTTCCCATATTTTGGGGCAAAAATGTAGAAATTTTCGTTATTTTGAGGTAAAAAGGCTGAAATTTCCCTTATTTGGGGGCAAAAAGGCAGAAATTTCTCTTATTTTGGGGCAAAATTGCAGAAATTTCACTTATTTCAGAAAAAAAAAAAATTTTCTTATTTGGGGCAAAAAGGCAGAAATTTCTTTTATTTTGGTGCAAAATTACAGAAATTTTCTTTATTTTGGGGCAAAAAAGACAGAAATTCCCTTTGTTTTGGGGGAAAAAGACAGAAATTCCACTTATTTAGGGGCAAAAAAGCAGAAATTCCCCTTATTTTGGAGCAAAAATGAAGAAATTTCCCTTTTTCATGGCAAAAAGGTATGCATTCTTCTTATTTTCGGGCAAAAAGGCAGAAATTCCCTATGTGTTGGGGCAAAAAGACAGAAATTCTCCTTATTTTGGGGCAAAACTCAGATATTCCACATATTTTGGGGCAAAATTCCATAAATTTCCCTTATTTTGGGGCAAAATTGCAGAATTATCACTTATTTTAAGGCAAAATTGGAGAAATTTCACTTATTTCAGAAGAAAAAAGCAGAAATTTTCTTGTTTTGGGGCAAAAAGGGAGAAATTTCTTTTATTTTTGTACAAAATTGCAGAAATTTTTCTTATTTTGGGGCAAAAATTCAGAAATTCCCCTTATTTTTAGGTAAAAAGGCTGAAATTCTCTTTATTTGGGAGCAAAAAGGCAGAAATTGCCCTGATTTTGTGGCAAAATTCCAGAAATTTCACTTATTTTAGGGTAATAAGTAAGAAATTTTTTATTTTGGGGCAAAAATGCAGAAATTTCTTTTATTTTGGTACAAAATTACAGAAATTTTTCTTATTTTGGGGCAAAAAAAAAGAAATTTCCCTTATTTTGGGGCAAAATTGCAGAAATTTCACTTATTTTGATGTAAAAAGGCTGAAATTCCCCTTATTTTGGGGCAAAATGGCAGAAGTTTTCCTTATTTTGGGGCAAAATTGCAGAAATTTCACTTATTTCAAAGTAATAAGTCAAAAATTTTCCTTATTTTGGGGCAAAAAAACAGAAATTCCTTGTTTTGGGGGAAAAAGACAGAAATTCCACTTATTTAGAGGCAAAAAAGCAGAAATTCCCCATATTTTGGATCAAAATTGCAGAAATTCCCCTAATTGTGGGGCAAAAAGGCAGAAATTCCCTATATGTTAGGGCAAAACGACAGAAATTCTCCTCATTTGGGGGCAAAATTCAGAAATTCCATTTATTTTGGGGCAAAATTCCCAAAATTCCCCTTATTTTGGGGCAAAATTGCAGAAATTTCAATTATTTTGGGGCAAAATTGCAGAAATTTCACTTTTTTCAGGGAAAAAAGGCCGAAATTTTCCGTTTTTGGGGGCAAAAAGGCAGAAATTCCTAATATTTTGAGGCAAAAATGCAGAAATTCCTCTTATTTTGAGGTAAAAAGGCTGAAATTCCCCTAATTTGGGGGCAAAAATGCAGAAATTTCTCTAATACTGGGGCAAAATTGCAGAAATTTCACTTATTTCAGGGTAATAATTCAGAAATTTTCCTTATTTTGGGGCAAAAAATACAGAAATTCCATTTGTATTGGGGGAAAAAGACAGAAATTCCATTTATTTAGAGGCAAAAAAGCAGAAATTCCCCTTATTTTGGAGCAAAATTGCAGAAATTTCCCTTTTTATAGCAAAAAGTTATGCATTCTTCTTATTTTCAGGCAAAAAGGCAGAAATTCCCTGTATTTTGGAGTAAAATTGCAGAAATTCCCTTAATTGTAGGGCAAAAAGACAGAAATTCTCCTTATTTTGGGGCAAAACTCAGAAATTCCACTTATTTTAGAACAAAATTTCAGAAATTTCCCTTATTTTTGGCCAAAATTGCAGAAATTTCACTTATTTTGGGGCAAAATTGCAGAAATTTCACTTATTTCAGGGAAAAAAAGCAGAAATTTTCTTATTTTGGGGCAAAAAGGCAGAAATTTCCCATATTTTGAGGCAAAAATGCAGAAATTCCCCTTATTTTGAGGTAAAAAGGCTGAAATTCCCCTTATTTGGGGGCAAAAAGGCAGAAATTTCCCATATTTTGGGGCAAAATTGCAGAAATTTCACTTATTTCAGGGTACTAAGTCAGAAATTTTTCTTACTTTGGGGCAAAAAAGACAGAAATTCCCTTTGTTTTCAGGGAAAAAAACAGAAATTCCACTTATTTAGAGGCAAAAATGCAGAAATTCCCCTTATTTTGGCGCAAAAATGAAGAAATTTCCCTTTTTTATGGCAAAAAGGTATGCATTCTTCTTATTTTCGGGCAAAAAGGCAGAAATTCCCCATATTTTAGAGCAAAGTTGCAGAAATTCCCCTAATTGTGGGGCAAAAAGGCAGAAATTCCCTATATGTTGGGGCAAAAAGATAGAAATTCTCCATATTTTGGGGCAAAACTCAGAAATTCCACTTATTTTGGGGCAAAATTCCAAAAATTTCCCTTATTTTGGGGCAAAATTGCAGAAATTTCACTTATTTAGGGGCAAAATTGCAGAAATTTCACTTATTTCAGGGGAAAAAGACAGAAATTTCTTTTATTTTGGTACAAAATTGCAGAAATTTTTCTTATTTTGGGCAAAAAGGCAGAAATTTCCCATATTTTGAGGCAAAAATGCAGAAATTTCACTTATTTCAGGGTAATAAGTTAGAAATTTTCCTTACTTTAGGGCAAAAAAGACAGAAATTCCCTTTGTTTTGGTGGAAAAAGACAGAAATTCCACTTATTTAGAGGCAAAAATGCAGAAATTCCCCTTATTTTGGCGCAAAAATGAAGAAATTTCCCTTTTTTATGGCAAAAAGGTATGCATTCTTCTTATTTTCGGGCAAAAAGGCAGAAATTCCCTTTGTTTTGGGGGAAAAAGACAGAAATTCCACTTATTTAGAGGCAAAAAAGCAGAAATTCCCCATATTTTGGAGCAAAATTGCAGAAATTCCCCTAATTGTGGGGCAAAAAGGCAGAAATTCCCTATATGTTAGGGCAAAACGACAGAAATTCTCCTCATTTGGGGGCAAAATTCAGAAATTCCATTTATTTTGGGGCAAAATTCCCAAAATTCCCCTTATTTTGGGGCTAAATTGCAGAAATTTCAATTATTTTGGGGCAAAATTGCAGAAATTTCACTTTTTTCAAGGAAAAAAGGCCGAAATTTTCCGTTTTTAGGGGCAAAAAGTCAGAAATTCCTAATATTTTGAGGCAAAAATGCAGAAATTCCTCTTATTTTGAGGTAAAAGGCTGAAATTCCCCTTATTTGGGGGCAAAAATGCAGAAATTTCTCCTATACTCGGGCAAAATTGCAGAAATTTCAGTTATTTCAGGGTAATAATTCAGAAATTTTCCTTATTTTGGGGCAAAAAATACAGAAATTCCATTTGTATGGGTGGAAAAAGACAGAAATTCCATTTATTTAGAGGCAAAAAAGCAGAAATTCCCCTTATTTTGGAGCAAAATTGCAGAAATTTCCCTTTTTATAGCCAAAAGGTATGCATTCTTCTTATTTTCAGGCAAAAAGGCAGAAATTCCCCGTATTTTGGAGTAAAATTGCAGAAATTCCCTATATGTTGGGGCAAAAAGACAGAAATTCTCCTTATTTTGGGGCAAAACTCAGAAATTCCACTTATTTTGGAACAAAATTTCAGAAATTTCCCTTATTTTTGGCCAAAATTGCAGAAATTTCACTTATTTTGGGGCAAAATTGCAGAAATTTCACTTATTTCAGGGAAAAAAGCAGAAATTTTCTTATTTTGGAGCAAAAAGGCAGAAATTTTCCATATTTTGAGGCAAAAATGCAGAAATTCCCCTTATTTTGAGGTAAAATTGCTGAAATTCCCCTTATTTGGGGGCAAAAAGGCAGAAATTTCCCATATTTTGGGGCAAAATTGCAGAAATTTCACTTATTTCAGGGTACTAAGTCAGAAATTTTTCTTACTTTGGGGCAAAAAAGACAGAAATTCCCTTTGTTTTCAGGGAAAAAGACAGAAATTCCACTTATTTAGAGGCAAAAATGCAGAAATTCCCCTTATTTTGGAGCAAAAATGAAGAAATTTCCCTTTTTTATGGCAAAAAGGTATGCATTCTTCTTATTTTCGGGCAAAAAGGCAGAAATTCCCGCTATTTTAGAGCAAAATTGCAGAAATTCCCCTAATTGTGGGGCAAAAAGGCAGAAATTCCCTATATGTTTGGGCAAAATACAGAAATTCTCCTTATTTTGTTGAAAAACTCAGAAATTCCACTTATTTTGGGGCAAAATTGCAGAAATTTCCCTTATTTTGGGGCAAAATTGCAGAAATTTCACTTATTTTGGATCAAAATTGCAGAAATTTCACTTTTTTCAGGGTAATAAGTCAAAAATTTTCCTTATTTTGGGGCAAAAAAGACAGAAATTCCCTATGTTCTGGGGGAAAAAGACAGTAATTCCACTTTTTTAGAGGCAAAAAAGCAGAAATTCCTTTTATTTTGGAGTAAAAATGAAGAAATTTCTTTTTTTTGTGGCAAAAGTTATACATTCCCTTTATTTTCGGGCAAAAAGGCAGAAATTCCCCGTATTTTGGAGCAAACTTGCAGATATTCCCCTAATTGTGGGGCAAAAAGGCAGAAATTCCCTATATGTTGGGGCAAAAAGACAGAAATTCTCCTTATTTTGGGGCAAAACTCAGAAATTACACTTATTTTGGGGCAAAATTCCAGAAATTACCCTTATTTTGGGGCAAAATTGCAGAAATTTCACTTATTTTCAGGCAAAATTAAATAAATTTCACTTATTTCAGAAAAAAAGCAGAATTTTCTTATTTTGGTGCAAAAAGGCAGAAATTTCTTTTATTTTGTTACAAAATTGCAGAAATTTTTCTTATTTTGGGGCAAAAAGGCAGAAATCTCCCATATTTTGGGGCAAAAATGCAGAAATTCCTCTTATTTTGAGGTAAAAAGGCTGAAATTCCCCTTATTTGGGGGCAAAAGGGCAGAAATTTCCCTTATTTTGAGGCAAAATTGCAGAAATTTCACTTATTTCAGAGAAAAAAAGCAAAAACTTTTCTTATTTTAGGGCAAAATGCAGAAATTCCCATTATTTTGGGGCAAAAGGCAGAAATTCACCTTATTTTGTGGTAAAATTGCAGACATTTCACATATTTCAGGGCAAAAAGGTAGAAATTCCCCTTATTTGGGGGCAAAAAGGCAGAAATTCCCCTTATTTTGGGATAAAATTGCAGAAATGTCCCTTGTTTGGGGGCAAAAAGGCAGAAAATCCCCTTAATTTTTGGCAAAAAAGCAGAAATTTCCCGTATTTTGGAGCAAAATTGCAGAAATTCCCCTAATATTGGGGCAAAAATGCAGAAATTCTTATTATTTGGGGCAAATCGGCAGAAGTTCCCGTTATTTTCGGAAAAAGAGGCAGAAATTCCCTGTATTTTGAAGCAAAATTGCAGAAACTCCCCTAATTTTGGGGCAAAAAGGCATAAATTTCTCATATTTTGGGGCAAAAATGCAGAAATTTTTCTTATTTTGAGGTAAAAAGGCTGAAATTCCCCTTATTTGGGGGCAAAAAAGAAGAATTTCTCTTATTTTGGGGCAAAATTGCAGAAATTTCACTTATTTCAGAGTAATAAGTCAGAAATTTTCGTTATTTTGGGGCAAAAAAAACAGAAATTCCCTTTGTTTTGGGGGGAAAAGACAGAAATTCCACTTTTTTAGAGGCAAAAAAGCAGAAATAACTTTTATTTTGGAGTAAAAATGTAGAAATTTCCCTTTTTTATGGCAAAAAGGTATGCATTCTTCTTATTTTCGGGAAAAAGGCAGAAATTCCCCGTATTTTCGAGCAAAATTGCAAAAATTCCCCTAATTTTAGGGCAAAAAGGCAGAAATTCCCTATATGTTGGGGCAAAAAGACAGAAATTCTCCTTATTTTGGGGCAAAACTCAGAAATTCCACTTATTTTGGGGCAAAATTCTAGAAATTTTTCTTATTTTAAAGCAAAATTGCAGAAATTTCACTTATTTTGGGGTAAAATTGCAGAAATTTCACTTATTTCAGGGAAAAAAGGCAGAAATTTTTCTTATTTTGAAGCAAAAAGGAAAAATTTCCTAATATTTTGTGGCAAAAATGCCGAAATTCCCCTTATTTTGAGGTAAAAAAGCTGAAATTTCCCTTATTTGAGGGCAAAAAGGCAGAAATTTCCCTTATTTTGGGGCAAAATTGCAGAAATTTCACTTATTTCAGGGTAATAAGTCAGAAATTTTCCTTATTTTGGGGCCAAAAGGACAGAAATTCCCTTTGTTTTGGGGGAAAAAGACAGAAATTCCACTTATTTAGAGGCAAAAAAGCAGAAATTCCCCTTATTTTGGAGCAAAAATGAAGAAATTTCCCTTTTTTATGGCAAAAAGGTATGCATTCTTCTTATTTTCGGGCAAAAAGACAGAAATTCCCCGTATTTTGAAGCAAAATTGCAGAAATTCCCCTAATTGTGGGGCAAAAAAACAGAAATTCCCTATATGTTGGGGCAAAAAGACAGAAATTCTCCTTATTTTGGGGTAAAACTCAGAAATTCCACTTATTTTGGGGGCAAAATTCCAGAAATTTCCCTTATTTTGGGGCAAAATTGCAGAAATTTTACTTATTTTGGGGCAAAATTGCAGAAATTTCACTTATTTCAGAAAAATAAGCAGAATTTATTTATTTTGGTGCAAATAGGCAGAAATTTCTTTTATTTTGGTACAAATTGCAGAAATTTTTCTTATATTGGGGCAAAAAGGCAGAAATCTTCATATTTTGGGGCAAAAATGCAGAAATTCCTCTTATTTTGAGGTAAAAAGGCTGAAATTTCCCTTATTTGGGGGCAAAAAGGAAGAAATTTCCCATATTTTGAGGCAAAATTGCAGAAATTTCACTTATTTCAGGATAATAAGTCAGAAATTTTCGTTATTTTGGGGCAAAAGAGACAGAAATTTCCTTTGTTTTGGGGGAAAAAAACAGAAATTCCACTTTTTTAGAGGCAAAAAAAGCAGAAATTCCTTTTATTTTGGAGTAAAAATGAGGAAATTTCCCTTTTTTGTGGCAAAAGGTATACATTCCACTTATTTTTGGGCTAAAAAGCAGAAATTACCCGTATTTTGGAGCAAAATTGCAGAAATTCCCCTAATTGTGGGGCAAGAAGGGAGAAATTCCCTATATGTTGGGGCAAAAAGAAACAAATTCTCCTTATTTTGGGTCAAAACTCAGAAATTCTACTGATATTGGGGCAAAATTCCAGAAATTTCCCTTATTTTGGGGCAAAATTGCAGAAATTTCACTTATTTTTGGGCAAAATTGCAGAAATTTCACTTATTTCAGAAAAAAAAGCAGAAATTTTCTTATTTTGGTGCAAAAGGGCGGAAATTTCTTTTATTTTGGTACAAAATTGCAGAAATTTTTCTTATTTTGGGGCAAAAAGGCAGAAATCTCCCATATTTTGGGGCAAAAATGCAGAAATTTCTCTTATTTTGAGGTAAAAAGGCTGAAGTTCCCCTTATTTGGGGGCAAAAAGGCAGAAATTTCCCTTATTTTGGGGCAAAATTGCAGAAATTTCACTTATTTCAGGCTAATAAGTCAGAAATTTTCTTTATTTTGGGGCAAAAAAGACAGAAATTCCCTTTGTTTTGGGAGAAAAAGACAGAAATACCACTTATTTAGAGGCAAAAAAGCAGAAATTCCCCTTATTTTGGAGCAAAACTGAAGAAATTTCTATTTTTTATGGCAAAAGGGTATGCATTCTTCTTATTTTCGGGCAAAAAGGCAGAAATTCCCCGTATTTTGGAGCAAAATTGCAGAAATTCCCCTAATTGTGGGGCAAGAAGGGGGAAATTCCCTATATGTTGGGGCAAAAAGACAGAAATTCTCCTTATTTTGGGGCAAAACTCAGAAATTCCACTTATTTTGCTGCAAAATTCCAGAAATTTCCCTTATTTTAGGGCAAAATTGCAGAAATTTCACTTATTTTGGGGCAAAATTGCAGAAATTTAACTTATTTCAGAAAAAAATTCAGAAATTTTTCTATTTTGGTGCAAAAAGGCAGAAATTTCTTTTATTTTGGTACAAAATTGCAGAAATTTTTCTTATTTTGGGGCAAAAAGGCAGAAATCCCCCATATTTTGAGGCAAAAATGCAGAAATTCCTCTTATTTTGAGGTAATAAGGCTGAAATTTTCCTTATTTGGGGGCAAAAAGGCAGAAATTTCCCTTATTTTGAGGCAAAATTGCAGAAATTTCACTTATTTCAGGGTAATAAGTCAGAAATTTTCTTTATTTTGGGGCAAAAAAGACAGAAATTCCCTTTGTTTTGGGAGAAAAAGACAGAAATTCCACTTTTTTAGAGGCAAAAAAGCAGAAATTCCTTTTATTTTGGAGTAAAAATGAAGAAATTTCCCTTTTTTATGGCAAAAAGGTATGCATTCCACTTATTTTCGGGCAAAAAGGCAGAAATTACCCGTATTTTGGAGCAATATTGCAGAAATTCCCCTAATTGTGGGGCAAAAAGGCAGAAATTCCCTATATGTTAGGGCAAAAAGACAGAAATTCTCCTTATTTTGGGGCAAAACTCAGAAATTCTACTTATTTTGGGGCAAAATTCCAGAAATTTCCCTTATGTTGGGGCAATATTGCAGAAATTTCACTTATTTTGGGGCAAAATTGCAGAAATTTCACTTATTTCAGGGTAATAAGTCAGAAATTTTCCTTATTTTGGGGCCAAAAAGACAGAAATTCCCTTTGTTTTGGGGGAAAAAGACAGAAATTCCACTTATTTAGAGGCAAAAAAGCAGAAATTCCTCTTATTTTGGAGCAAAATTGCAGAAATTCCCCTAATTTTGGGGCAAAAAGGCAGAAATTCCCTATATGTTGGGGCAAAAAGAAACAAATTCTCCTTATTTTGGGTCAAAACTCAGAAATTCCACTGATATTGGGGCAAAATTCCAGAAATTTCCTTTATTTTGGGGCAAAATTGCAGAAATTTCACTTATTTTGGGGCAAAATTGCAGAAATTTCACTTATTTCAGAAAAAAAAGCAGAAATTTTCCTATTTTGGTGCAAAAAGGCAGAATTATCTTTTATTTTGGTACAAAATTGCAGAAATTTTTCTTATTTTGGGGCAAAAAGGCAGAAATCTCCCATATTTTGGGGCAAAAATGAAGACATTCCTCTTATTTTGAGGTAAAAAGGCTGAAATTTCCTTTATTTGGGGGCAAAAAGGCAGAAATTTCCCTTATTTTGAGGAAAATTGCAGAAATTTCACTTATTTCAGGGTAATAAGTCAGAAATTTTCGTTATTTTGGGGCAAAAAAGACAGAAATTCCCTTTGTTTTGGGGGAAAAAGACAGAAATTCCACTTTTTTAGAGGCAAAAAAGCAGAAATTCCTTTTATTTTGGAGTAAAAATGAAGAAATTTCTTTTTTTGTGGCAAAAGGTATACATTCCACTTATTTTTGGGCTAAAAAGCAGAAATTACCCGTATTTTGGAGCAAAATTGCAGAAAATCCCCTAATTGTGGGGCAAAAAGGCAGAAATTCCCTATATGTTAGGGCAAAAAGACAGAAATTCTCCTTATTTTAAGGCAAAACTCAGAAATTCCACTTATTTTGCGGCAAAATTCTAGAAATTTCCCTTATTTTGGAACAAAATTGCAGAAATTTCACTTATTTTGGGGCAAAATTGCAGTAATTTCACTTATTTTGGGGCAAAATTGCAGAAATTCCAAATATTTTGTGGCAAAAATGCAGAAATTCCCCTTATTTTAAGGTAAAAAGGCTGAAATTCCCCTTATTTGGGGGTAAAAAACAGAAATTTCCCTTATTTTGGGGCAAAATTGCAGAAATTTCACTTATTTTGGGGCAAAATTGCAGAAATTTCACTTATTTCAGAAAAAAATTCAGAAATTTTCCTATTTTGGTGCAAAAAGGCAGAAATTTCTATTTTGGTACAAAATTGCAGAAATTTTTCTTTTTTTGGGGCAAAAAGGCACAAATCTCCCATATTTTGGGGAAAAAATGCAGAAATTCCTCTTATTTGGGGTAAAAAGGTAGAAATTTCCCTTATTTGGGGGAAAAAGGCAGAAATTTCCCTTATTTTGAGGCAAAATTGCAGAAATTTCACTTATTTCAGTGTAATAAGTCAGAAATTTTCCTTATTTTGGGGCAAAAAAGACAGAAATTCCCTTTGTTTTGGGGGAAAAAGACAGAAATTCCACTTTTTTAGCGGCAAAAAAGCAGAAATTCATTTTATTTTGGAGTAAAAATGAAGAAATTTCTTTTTATTTGTGGCAAAAGATATACATTCCCCTTATTTTCAGGCTAAAAAGCAGAAATTCCCCGTATTTTGGAGCAAAATTGCAGAAATTCCCCTAATTGTGGGGCAAAAAGGCAGAAATTTCCGATATGTTAGGGCAAAAAGACAGAAATTCTTTTTATTTTGGGGCTAAACTCAAAAATTCCACTTATTTTGGGGCAAAATTCCAGAAATTTCCCTTATTTTGGGGCAAAATTGCAGAAATTTCACTTATTTTGGGGCAAAATTGCAGAAATTTCACTTATTTCAGGGTAATAAGTCAGAAATTTTCCTTATTTTGGGGCCAAAAAGACAGAAATTTCCTTTGTTTTGGGGTGAAAAAGATAGGAATTCCACTTATTTAGAGGCAAAAAAGCAGAAATTCCTCTTATTTTGGAGCAAAAATGAAGAAATTTCCTTTTTTTATGGCAAAAAGGTATGCATTCTTCTTATTTTCGGGCAAAGAGGCAGAAATTCCCCGTATTTTGGAGCAAAATTGCAGAAATTCCCCTAATTGTGGGGCAAAAAGGCAGAAATTCCCTATATGTTGGGGCAAAAAGAAACAAATTCTCCTTATTTTGGGTCAAAACTCAGAAAATCCACTGATATTGGGGCAAAATTCCAGAAATTTCCCGTATTTTGGGGCAAAATTTCAGAAATTTCACTTATTTTGGGGCAAAATTGCAGAAATTTCACTTATTTCAGAAAAAAAAGCAGAAATTTTCTTATTTTGGTGCAAAAAGGCGGAAATTTCTTTTATTTTGGTACAAAATTGCAGAAATTTTTCTTATTTTGGGGCAAAAACGCAGAAATCTCCCATATTTTGGGGCAAAAATGAAGAAATTTCTCTTATTTTGAGGTAAAAATCTGAAATTCCCATTATTTGGAGTTTAAAAAGGCAGAAATTTCCCTTATTTTGAGGCAAAATTGCAGAAATTTCACTTATTTCAGTGTAATAAGTCAGAAATTTTCTTTATTTTGGGGCAAAAAAGACAGAAATTCTTTTTGTTTTGAGGGAAAAAGGCAGAAATTCCACTTTTTTAGCGGCAAAAAAGCAAAAATTCATTTTATTTTGGAGTAAAAATGAGGAAATTTTTTTTTTGTGGCAAAAAGTATACATTCCCCTTATTTTCAGGCTAAAAAGCAGGAATTCCCCGTATTTTGGAGCAAAATTGCAGAAATTCCCCTAATTGTGGGGCAAAAAGGCAGAAATTGCCTATATGTTGGGGCAAAAAGACAGAAATTCTCATAATTTTGGGGCAAAACTCAGAAATTCCACTTATTTTGGGGCAAAATTCCAGAAATTTCCCTTATTTTGGGGCAAAATTGCAGAAATCTCACTTATTTTGGGGCAAAATTGCAGAAATTTCACTTATTTCAGGGTAATATGTCAGAAATTTTCCTTAATTTGGAGCAAAAAAACAGAAATTCCCTTTGTTTTGGGGGAAAAAGACAGAAATTCCACTTATTTAGAGGCAAAAAAGCTGAAATTCCCCTTATTTTGGAGCAAAAATGAAGAACTTTCCCTTTTTTATGGCAAAAAGGTATGCATTCTTCTTATTTTCGGGCAAAAAGGCAGAAATTCCCCGTATTTTGGAGCACAATTGCAGAAATTCCCCTAATTGTGGGGCGAAAAGGCAGAAATTCCCTACATGTTAGGGAAAAAGACAGAAATTCTCCTTATTTTGGGGCAAAACTCAGAAATTCCACTTATTTTAAGGCAAAATTCCAGAAATTTCCTTTATTTGGGAGCAAAATTGCAGAAATTTCTGTTATTTTGGGGCAAAATTGCAGAAATTTCACTTATTTCAGAAAAAAAAGCAGAAATTTTCTCATTTTCGTGCAAAAAGGCGGAAATTTCTTTTATTTTGGTACAAAATTGCAGAAATTTTTCTTATTTTGGGGCAAAAAGGCAGAAATCTCCCATATTTTGGGGCAAAAATGCAGAAATTCCTCTTATTTTGAGGTAAAAAGGCTGAAATTCCCCTTATTTGGAGTCAAAAAGGCAGAAATTTTTCTTATTTTGGGGCAAAATTGCAGAAATTTCACTTATTTCAGAGTAGTCAGTCAGAAATTTTTCTTATTTTGGGGCAAAAAAGCAGAAATTCCTTTTATTTTGGAGTAAAAATGAAGAAATTATTTTTGTGGCAAATGGTATACATTCCCCTTATTTTCAGGCTAAAAAGCAGAAATTACCCGTATTTTGGAGCAAAATTGCAAAAATTCCGCTAATTGTGGGGCAAAAAGGCAGAAATTCCCTGTAAGTTAGAGCAAAAAAACAGAAAATCTCCTTATTTTGGGGCAAAACTCAGAAATTCCACTTACTTTGGGGCAAAATTCCAAAAATTTTTCTTATTTTGGGCCAAAATTGCAGAAATTTCACTTATTTTGAGGCAAAATTGCATAAATTTCACTTATTTCATCAGGGTAATAAGTCAGAAATTTTCCTTATTTTGGGGCAAAAAACACAGAAATTCCCTTTGTTTTGGAGGAAAAAGACAGAAATTCCACTTTTTTAGAGGCAAAAAAGCAGAAATTCCTTTTATTTTGGAGTAAAAATGAAGAAATTTCCCTTTTTTGTGGCAAAATGTATACATTCCACTTATTTTTGGGCTAAAAAGCTGAAATTACTCGTATTTTGGAGCAAAATTGCAGAAATTCCCCTAATTGTGGGGCAAAATGCAGAAATTCCCTATATGTTAGGGCAAACAGACAGAAATTCTCCTTATTTTGGGGCAAAACTCAGAAATTCCACTTATTTTGGGGCAAAATTCCAGAAATTTCCCTTATTTTGTGGCAAAATTGCAGAAATTTCCTTTACATTGGGGAAAAATTGCAGAAATTTCCCTTATTTTGGGGCAAAATTGCAGAAATTTCACTTATTTCATGGTAAAAAGGCAGAAATTTTCCTCATTTTGGGGCAAAATGCAGAGATTCCAAATATTTTGTGGTAAAATTGCAAAAATTCCCCTTATTTTGAGGTAAAAAGGCAGAAATTCCCCTTATTTGGGGGCAAAAAGCAGAAATTTCCCTTATTCTGGGACAAAATTGCAGAAATTTCACTTATTTCAGGGTAATAAGTCAGAAATTTTCCTTATTTGGGGCAAAAAAGACAGAAATTCCTTTTGTTTTGGGGGAAAAAGTCAGAAATTCCACTTATTTAGAAACAAAAAAGCAGAAATTCCCCGTATTTTTGAGCAAAATTGCAGAAATTCCCCTAATTGTGGGACAAAAAGGCAGAAATTTGCTATATGTTGGGGCAAAAAGACAGAAATTCTTTTTATTTTGGGGCAAAACTCAGAAATTCCACTTATTTTGGGACAAAATTCCAGAATTTTCACTTATTTTGGGGCAAAATTGCAGAAATTTCACTTATTTTGGCAAAATTGCAGAAATTTCAATTATTTCAGAAAAAAAGCAGAAATTTTCTTATTTTGGTGCAAAAAGGCAGAAATTTCTTTTATTTTGGTACAAAATTGCAGAAATTTTTCTTATTTGGGGGCAAAAAGCAGAAATCCCCTATATTTTGGGGCAAAAATGCATAAATTCCTCTTATTTTGAGGTAAAAAGGCTGAATTTTCCCTTATTTGGGGGCAAAAAGACAGAAATTTCCCTTATTTTGAGGCAAAATTGCAGAAATTTCACTTATTTCAGGGTAATAAGTCAGAAATTTTTCTTACTTTGGGGCAAAAAACAGAAATTCCCTTTGTTTTGGGGGAAAAAGACAGAAATTCCACTTATTTAGAGGCAAAAAAGCAGAAATTCTTCTTTATTGGAGCAAAAATGAAGAAATTTATCTTTTTTTGTGGCAAAAGGTATACATTCCGCTTATTTTCGGGCTAAAAAGCAGAAATTCCCCGTATTTTGTATCAAAATTGCAGAAATTCCCCTTATTTTGGAGCAAAAATAAAGAAATTTCCCTTTTTTATGGTAAAAAGGTATGCATTCTTCTTATTTTCGGGCAAAAAGGCAGAAATTCCCCGTATTTTGGAGCAAAATTGCAGAAATTCCCCTAATTGTGGGGCAAAAAGGCAGAAATTCCCTATATGTTGGGGCAAAAAGACAGAAATTCTCCTTATTTTGGGGCAAAACTCAGAAATTCCACTTATTTTGGTGTAAAATTCCAGAAATTTCCCTTATTTTAGGGCAAAATTGCAGAAATTTCACTTATTTTGGGGCAAAATTGCAGAAATTTCACTTATTTCAGAAAAAAAAGCAGAATTTATTTATTTTGGTGCAAAAAGGCAGAAATTTCTTTTATTTTGGTACAAAATTGCAGAAATTTTTCTTATTTTGGGGCAAAAAGACAGAAATCTCCCATATTTTGTGGCAAAAATGCAGAAATTTCTCTTATTTTGAGGTAAAAAGGCTGAAATTCCCCTTATTTGGGGGCAAAAAGGCAGAAATTTCCCTTATTTTGAGGCAAAATTGCAGAAATTTCACTTATTTCAGGGTAATAAGTCAGAAATTTTCCTTATTTTGGGGCAAAAAACACAGAAATTCCCTTTGTTTTGGGGGAAAAAGACAGAAATTCCACTTTTTTAGAGGCAAAAAAGCAGAAATTCCTTTTATTTTGGAGTAAAAATGAAGAAATTTCCATTTTTTGTGGCAAAATGTATACATTCCACTTATTTTTGGGCTAAAAAGCAGAAATTACCCGTATTTTGAGCAAAATTGCAGAAATTCCCCTAATTGTGGGGCAAAAGCAGAAATTCCCTATATGTTGGGGAAAAAGACAGAAATTCTCCTTATTTTGGGGCAAAACTCAGAAATTCCACTTATTTTGGGGCAAAATTCCAGAAATTTCCCTTATTTTGTGGCAAAATTGCCGAAATTTCACTTATTTTGGGGCAAAATTGCAGAAATTTCACTTATTTCATGGTAAAAAGGCAGAAATTTTCCTCATTTTGGGGCAAAAAGGCAGAGATTCCAAATATTTTGTGGTAAAATTGCAAAAATTCCCCTTATTTTGAGGTAAAAAGGCAGAAATTCCCCTTATTTGGAAGCAAAAAGCAGAAATTTCCCTTATTCTGGGACAAAATTGCAGAAATTTCACTTATTTCAGGGTAATAAATCAGAAATTTTCCTTATTTGGGGCAAAAAAGACAGAAATTCCTTTTGTTTTGAGGGAAAAAGTCAGAAATTCCACTTATTTAGAAGCAAAAAAGCAGAAATTCCCCTTATTTTGGAGCAAAAATGAAGAAATTTCTTTTTTTTGTGGCAAAAGGTATGCATTCTTCTTATTTTCAGGCTAAAAAGCAGAAATTCCCCGTATTTTGGAGCAAAATTGCAGAAATTCCCCTAATTGTGGGACAAAAAGGCAGAAATTCCCTATATGTTTGGGCAAAAAAACAGAAATTCTCCTTATTTTAGAGCAAAACTCAGAAATTTCACTTATTTTGACGCAAAATTGCAGAAATTTCACTTATTTCAGAAAAAAAGGCAGAAATTTTCTTAATTTGGGGCAAAAAGGCAGAAATTTCTCATATTTTGGGGCAAAAATGCAGAAAATCCCCTTATTTTGAGGTAAAAAGTCTAAAATTCCCCTTATTTGGTTGCAAAAAGCAGAAATTTCCCTTATTTTGGGGCATAATTGCAGATATTTCATTTATTTCAGGGTAATAAGTCAGAAATTTTCTTTATTTTGGGGCAAAAAAGACACAAATTCTCTATGTTTTGGGGGAAAAAGACAGAAATTCCACTTATTTAGAGGCAATAAACAGAAATTCCCCTTATTTTGGAGCGAAAATGAAGAAATTTCCCTTTTTTATGGCAAAAAGTTATGCATTCTTCTTATTTTCGGGCAAAAAGACAGAAATTCCCCGTATTTTTTAGCAAAATTGCAGAAATTCCCCTAATTGTGGGGCAAAAAGGCAGAAATTCCCTATGTGTTGGGGCAAAAAGACAGAAATTCTACTTATTTTGGGGCAAAACTCAGAAATTCCACTTATTTTGGGGCAAAATTCCAAAAATTTCCCTTATTTTGGGGCAAAATTGCAGATATTTCACTTATTTTGGGGCAAAATTGCAGAAATTTCACTTATTTCAGGGAAAAAAAGACAGAAATTTCTTTTATTTTGGTACAAAATTGCAGAAATTTTTTTTATTTTTGGCAAAAAGGCAGAAATTTCCCATATTTTGGGGCAAAAATGCAGAAATTCCCCTTATTTTGAGGTAAAAATGCTGAAATTCCCCTTATTTTGGGGCAAAAAGCAGACATTTCCCTTATTTTGGGCAAAATTGCAGAAATTTCACTTATTTTGAGTCAAAAAGGCAGAAAATCCAATTATTTTGGGGTAAAAATGAAGAAATTCCCCTTGTTTTGAGGTAAAAAGGCTGAAATTCCCCTTTTTTGGAGGCAAAAAGGCAGAAATTTCCCGTATTTTGGGGCAAAATTGCAGAAATTCCTCTAATTTTGGGGCAAAAACGCAGAACTTCCCCTTATTTTGGGGTAAAACTGCAGAAATTTCACTTATTTCGCGGCAAAATGGCAGAAATTCACTTCATTTTCGGCGAAAAGGGAGAAAATTCCCGTATTTTGGAGCAAAATTGCAGAAATTCACCTAATTTTGGGGTAAAAGATGCAGTAATTTTCTTTATTTTAAGGCAAAAAGGCAGAAATTCCCCTTATTTTGTGGCAAAAATCAGAAATTCCCCTTATTTTAGAAAAAATTGCAGAAATTTCCTTTATTATGGGGAAAAATTGCAGAAATTTCTTTTATTGTAAGGCAAAATTGCAGAAATTTCATTTATTTCAGAGAAAAAAACAAAAATTTTTTTTATTTTAGGGCAAAATGCAGAAATTTCCATTATTTTGGGGATCAAAGACAGAAATTCACCTTCTTTTGGGGTAAAATTTCAAACATTTCACATATTTCAGGGCAAAAAGGCAGAAATTCCCCTTATTTGGGGGTAAAAAGGCAGAAATTCTTCATATTTTGGGTTAAAATTGCAGAAATTTCCCTTGTTTGGGGGCAAAAAGGCAGAAAATCTCCTTAATTTTGGGCAAAAAGGCAGAAATTCCCTGTATTTTGGAGCAAAATTGCAGAAATTCCCCTAATTGTGGGGCAAAAAGGCAGAAATTCCCGATATGTTGGGGCAAAGAGACAGAAATACTCCTTATTTTCGGGCAAAACTCAGAAATTCCATTTATTTTGGGGCAAAATTCCAGAAATTTCCCTTATTTTGGGGCAAAATTGCAGAAATTTCACTTATTTCAGGGCAAAATTCAAAAATTGCTTTTATTTTGGGGCAAAAAGACAGAAATTCCGTTTACTTTTGGGTAAAAAGGCAGAAATTTCACTTATTTTGAGGTAAGAAGGCAGAAATTCCTCTTATTTTGCAGCAAAAATGAAGAAATTTCCCTTTTTTGTGGCAAAAGGTATACATTCCCCTTATTTTCGGGCAAAAAAGCAGAAATTCCCCGTATTTTGGAGCACAATTGCAGAAAATCCCCTAATTGTGGGGCAAAAAGGCAGAAATTCCCATTATTTTGATGGCAAAAAGGCAGGAATTCACCTTATTTTGGGCTTAAATTGCAGAAATTTCACATATTTCAGGGCAAAAAGGCAGAAATTTCCCTTCATTTGGGGCAAAAATGAAGAAATTTCCCTTTTTTATGGCAAAAAGGTATGCATTCCCCTTATTTTCGGCAAAAAGGCAGAAATTCCCCGTATTTTGGAGCACAATTTCAGAAATTCCCCTAATTGTGAGGCAAAAAGGCAGAAATTCTCTTTATTTTGGGGCAAAACTCAGAAATTCCACTTATTTTGGGGCAAAATTCCAGAAATTTCCCTTATTTTGGGGCAAAATTGCAGAAATTTCACTTATTTTGGGGCAAAATTGCAGAAATTTCACTTATTTCAGGTAAAAATGGCAGAAATTTTTCATATTTTGGGGCAAAAAGGCAGAATTTCCTAATATTTTGTGGCAAAAATGCAGAAATTCCCCTTATTTTGAGGTAAAAAGGCTTAAATTCCCCTTATTTGGGGGCAAAAAGGCAGAAATTTTTCTTATTTTGGGGCAAAATTGCAGACATTTCACTTATTTCAGGGTAATAAGTCAGAAATTTTCCTTATTTTGGGGCAAAAAAGACAGAAATTCCCTTTGTTTTGGGGGGAAAATACAGAAATTCCACTTCTTTGAAGGCAAAAAGGCAGAAATTCCCCTTATTTTGGAGCAAAAATGAAGAAATTCCCCTAATTGTTGGGCAAAAAGGCAGAAATTCCCTATATGTTGGGGCAAAAAGACAGAAATTCTCTTATTTTGGGGCAAAACTCAGAAATTCCACTTATTTTGGGGCAAAATTGCAGGAATTTACCTTATTTTGGGGCAAAATTGCAGAAATTTCCCTTATTTGGGGCAAAATAGCAGAAATTTCACTTATTTTCAGGTAAAAAGGCTGAAATATCCTTTATTTTGGGGCAAAAAGGAAGAAATTCCCCTTATTTTGGGGCAAAATTGCCGAAATTTTCCTTATTTTGAAGCAAAAAGGCTGAAATTTTTATTTTGAGGTAAAATGCTGAAATTCCCCATATTTTGGGGAAAAAGGCAAAACTTCTTCTTATTTTGGGACAAAGAGTCACAAATTTCCCTTATTTTCGGGCAAAATTGCAGAAATTTCATTTATTTCAGGGCAAAAAGTCAGAAATTCCTTTTATTTTGGGGCAAAGAGCAGAAATTTCTTTTATTATGGTACAAAATTGAAGAAATTTTTCTTATTATGAAACAAAAAGGCAGAAAATTCCCCTTATTTTGAGGCAAAAAGCAGAAATTATTCTTATTTTGAGGTAAAATGCAGAAATTCTTTTTATTTTGGGGCTAAAAGGCAGAAATTCCCCGTATTTTGAAGCAAAATTGCAGAAATTCTCATAATTTTCGGGCAAAAAGGCAGAAATTCCCCTTATTTGGGGGCAAAAATACAGAAAATCTCCTTTATCGGGAGCAAACAGTCAGAAATTCCCCTTATTTTGGGGCAAAATTGCAGAAATTTCCTTTACATTGGGGCAAAATTGCAGAAATTTCCCTTATTTTGGGGCAAATTTGCAGAAATTTCCCTTATTTTGGGGCAAAATTGCAGAAATTTCCCTTATTTTGGGGCAAAATTGCAGAAATTTCACTTATTTCAGGGAAAAAAGGCAGAAATTTTTTTTGGGGGGCAAAAAGGCAGAAATTTCTTTTATTTTGGTACAAAATTGCAGAAATTTTTCTTATTTTGGGGCAAAAAGTCAGAAATTCCCCATATTTTGGGGCAAAAAGGCAGAAATTCCCCTTATTTTTAGGTAAAAAGGCTGAAATTCCCCTTATTTTGGGGCAAAAAGACAGAAATTTCGTTTATTTTGGGGAAAAGGCAGAAATTGCACTTATTTTGAGTCAAAAAGGTGGAAAATCCCCTTATTTTGGGGCAAAAATGAAGAAATTTGCTTTTTTTATGGCAAAAAGGTATACATTCCCTTTATTTTCGGGCAAAAAGGCAGAAATTACCCGTATTTTGGAGCAAAATTGCAGAAATTCCTCTAATTTTTGGGCAAAAAGGCAGAAATTCCCTTTATTTTTGGGTAAAACTGCAGAAATTTCACTTATTTTACGGCAAAATGTCAGAAATTCCCCTTATTTTCGGCAAAAAAGGCAGAAAATCCCCTTATTTTAGGGCAAAATTGCAGAAATTTCCCTTATTTGGGGGCAAAAACAGAAATTCCCCTTCTTTTGAGGCAAAATTGCAGAAATTTCCCTTATTATGGGGAAAAATTGCAGAAATTTCCCTTATTTTAGGACAAAATTGCAGAAATTTCATTATTTCAGAGAAAAAATGCAAAAATTTTTCTTATTTTTGGGCAAAAAGGCAGAAATTCCAATTATTTTGGGGCAAAAAGGCAGAAATTCACCTTATTTTGGGTTAAAATATCAGAAATTTCACATATTTCAGGGCAAAATGGCAGAAATTCCCCTTATTTGGGGGCAATAAGGCAGAAATTTCCCTTCTTTTGGGATAAAATTGCAGAAATTTCCCTTATTTGGGGGCAAAAAGGCAGAAAATCCACTTAATTTCGGGTAAAAAGGCAGAAATTCTTCGTATTTTGAAGCAAAATTGCAGAAACTCCCCTAATTTTGGGGCAAAAAGGCAGAAATTCCCTTTATTTTGGGGCAAAAATAGAGAAATTCTCCTTATTTTGGTGCAAAAATCAGAAATTTCCCTTATTTTTGGGCAAAATTATAGAAATTTCTTTTATTTTGTTACAGACTTGCAGAAATTTTTCTTATTTTGTGGCAAAAAGGCTAAAATTCTACTTATTTTGAGGTAAAATCCTGAAATTCCACATATTTTGGGGCAAAAAGGCAGAAATTCCCCTCATTTGGGGGCAAAAAGGCACATATTTCCCTTATTTTCGGGCATAATTGCAGGAATTTCATTTATTTCAGGGCAAAAAGTCAGAAATTCCTTTTATTTTGGGGCAAAAAGCAGAAATTTCTTTTATTATGGTACAAAATTGAAGAAATTTTTCGTATTTTGAAACAAAAAGGCAGAAAGTTCCCCTTATTTTGAGGCAAAAGGCAGAAATTATTCTTATTTTGAGGTAAAATGCAGAAATTCTTTTTATTTTGGGGCTAAAAGGCAGAAATTCCTCGTATTTTGAAGCAAAATTGCAGAAATTCTCATAATTTTCGGGCAAAAAGGCAGAAATTCTCCCTATTTTGGGGCAAAAAGACACAAAATCTCCTTTTTCGGGAGCAAACAGTCAGAAATTCCCCTTATTTTGGGGCAAAATTGCAGAAATTTCCTTTACATTGGGGCAATATTGCAGAAATTTCCCTTATTTTGAGGCAAAATTGCAGAAATTTCACTTATTTCAGGGAAAAAAGGCGGAAATTTTTTTTGCGGGGAAAAAAGGCAGAAATTTTTTTTATTTTGGTACAAAATTGCAGAAATTTTTATTATTTTGGGGCAAAGAGTCAGAAATTCCCCATATTTTGGTGCAAAAAGCCTGAAATTCCCCTTATGTTGAGGTAAAATCCTGAAATTCCCCATATTTTGGGGCAAAAAGGCAGAAATTCCCCTCATTTGGGGGCAAAAAGGCACAAATTTCCCTTATTTTCGGGCATAATTGCAGGAATTTCATTTATTTCAGGGCAAAAAGTCAGAAATTCCTTTTATTTTGGGGCAAAAAGCAGAAATTTCTTTTATTTTGATACAAAATTGTAGAAATTTTCCTTATTTTGGAACAAAAAGGCAAAAATTACCCATATTTTGGGGAAAAAGGCAGAAATTCTTCTTATTTTGAGGTAAAAAGGCTGAAATTCCCGTTATTTTGGGGCAAAAAGGCAGAAATTCTCTTTACTTTGTGGCAAAAAGGCAGAAATTCCCGTTAATTGGGGCAGAAAAGCAGAAATTTTCCTTATTTAAGGGCAATAGGGCAGAAATTCCCTATATTTTGTGGCAAAAATGCAGAAATTCCCCTTATTTAGAGGTAAAATGATGAAATTCCCCTTATTTTCGGCAAAAAGGCAGAAATTCCTATTATTTTGGGGCAAAATTGCAGAAATTTCAATTATTTCAGGGCAAAAAGTCAGAAATTTGCCTTATTTTGGGGCAAAAAGCAGAAATTCCCCTAATTTTGGGGCCAAAAACAGAAATTCCCCTTATTTTGGGGTAAAATTGCAGAAATTTCAAATATTTCAGGGCAAAAAGGCAGAAATTCCACTTTATTTCGGACAATAACGCAGAAATTCCCCGTATTTTAAAGCTAAATTTCAGAAATTCCCCTTATATTGGTGCAAAAATGCAGAAATTCCTTTTATTTTTGTGCAATAAGGCAGATTTCCCCGTATTTTGAAGCAAAATTGCACATATTCCCCTAATTTTGAGGGAAAATGCAGAAATTCACATTATTTTGGAACAAAAAGACAGAAATTCTCCTTATTTCAGTACAAGAAGTCAGAAATTCCCCTTATTTTGGGGCAAAATTGCAGAAATTTCACTTATTTCAGAGAAAAAGCACAGAAATTTCTCTTATTTTGGGGAAAAAGGCAGAAATTTCTTTTATTTTGGTACAAAATTGCAGAAATTTTCTTTATTTTGGGGAAAATGCAGAAATTCCCCATATTTTTGGGCAAAAAGGCAGAGAAACCCTTATTTTGAGGCAAAAAGACAGAAATTCCCTTTCTTTTGTGGCAAAAAGGCAGAAATTTCCCTTATTTTGGGGCAAAATTGCAGAAATTTCACCTATTTCAGGGAAATATTCAAAAATTCCTTTTATTTTGGAACAAAAAGAGAGAAATTCCGTTTATTTTTGGGTAAAAAGGCAGAAATTTCAGTTATTTTGAGGTAAGAAGGCAGAAATGCCTCTTATTTTGCGGCAAAAATAAAGAAATTTCCCTTTTTTGTGGCAAAAGGTATACATTCCCCTTATTTTTGGGCAAAAAGGCAGAAATTCCCCGTATTTTGGAGCTCAATTGCAGAAAATCCCCAAATTGTGGGGCAAAAAGGCAGAAATTCCCTATATGTTGGGGCAAAAAGACAAAAATTCTCCTTATTTTGGGGCAAAACTCAGAAATTCCACTTATTTTGGGGCAAAATTCCAGAAATTTCCCTTATTTTGGGGCAAAATTGCAGAAATTTCACTTATTTTGGGGCAAAATTGCAGAAATTTCCCTTATTTCAAGTAAAAATGGCAGAAATTTTTCTTATTTTGGGGCAAAAAGGCAGAAATTCCTAATATTTTGTGGCAAAAATGCAGAAATTCCCCTTATTTTGAGGTAAAAAGGCTGAAATTCCCCTTATTTGGGTGCAAAAAGGCAGAAATTTTTCTTATTTTGGGGCAAAATTGCAGACATTTCACTTATTTCAGGGTAATAAGTCAGAAATTTTCCTTATTTTGGGGCAAAAAAGACAGAAATTCCCCTAATTGTGGGGCAAAAAGGCAGAAATTCCCTATATGTTGGGGCAAAAAGACAGAAATTCTCCTTATATTGGGGCAAAACTCAAAAATTCCACTTATTTTTTGGGCAAAATTGCAGGAATTTACCTTATTTTGGGGCAAAATTGCAGAAATTTTCCTTATTTGGGGCAAAATTGCAGAAATTTCACTTATTTTCAGGTAAAAAGACTGAAATATCATTTATTTTGGGGCAAAAAGGAAGAAATTCCCCTTATTTTGGGGCAAAATTGCAGAAATTTTTCTTATTTTGGGGCAAAAAGGCTGAAATTCTTCTTATTTTGAGGTAAAATGCTGAAATTCCCCATATTTTGGGGCAAAAGGCAAAAATTCTTCTTATTTTGGGGCAAAAAGGCACAAATTTCCCTTATTTTCAGGCAAAATTGCAGAAATTTCATTTATTTCAGGGCAAAAATTCAGAAATTCCTTTTATTTTGGGGCAAAGAGCAGAAATTTCTTTTATTATGGTACAAAATTGAAGAAATTTTTCTTATTTTGAAACAAAAAGGCAGAAAATTCCCCTTATTTTGAGGCAAAAGGCAGAAACTATTCTTATTTTGTGGTAAAATGCAGAAATTCCCTTTATTTTGGGGCTAGAAAGCAGAAATTCCCCGTATTTTGAAGCAAAATTGCAGAAATTCTCATAATTTTCGGGCAAAAGGCAAAAATTCTCCTTATTTTGGGGCAAAAAGACAGAAAATCTCCTTTTTTGGGAGCAAACAGTCAGAAATTTTCCTTATTTTGGGGCAAAATTGCAGAAATTTCCTTTACATTGGGGCAAAATTGCAGAAATTTCCATATTTTGGGGCAATATTGCAGAAATTTCACTTATTTCAGGGAAAAAAGGCGAAATTTTTTTTTGGGGGGCAAAAAGGCAGAAATTTTTTTTATTTTGGTACAAAATTGCAGAAATATTTCTTATTTTGGGGCAAAAAGTCAGAAATTCCTCATATTTTGGGGCAAAAAGGCAGAAATTCCCCTTAATTGAGGTAAAAAGGCTGTAATTCCCCTTATTTTGGGGCAAAAAGACAGAAATTTTGTTTATTTTGGGGAAAAGGCAGAAATTGCACTTATTTTGAGTCAAAAAGGTGGAAAATCCCCTTATTTTGGGGCAAAAATGAAGAAATTTGCTTTTTTTATGGCAAAAAGGTATACATTCCCTTTATTTTTGGGCAAAATGGCACAAATTCCCCGTATTTTGGAGCAACATTGCAGAAATTCCCCTAATTTTTGGGCAAAAAGGCAGAAATTCCCTATATGTTGGGGCAAAAAGACAGAAATTCTCATTATTTTGGGGCAAAACTCAGAAATTCCACTTATTTTGGCGCAAAATTCCAGAAATTTCCCTTATTTTGAGGCAAAATTGCAGAAATTTCACTTATTTTGGGGCAAAATTGCAAAAATTTCACTTATGTCAGAAAAAAAAGCAGAAATTTTCTTATTTTGGTGCAAAAAGGCAAAAATTTCTAATATTTTGGTACAAAATTGCAGAAATTTTTCTTATTTTAGGGCAAAAAGGCAGAAATTCTCCTTATTTTAGGGCAAAAAGGCAGAAATTCTTCTTATTTTAGGGCAAAATTGCAGAAATTTTTCTTATTTGGGGGCAAAAAACAGAAATTCCCCTTATTTTGGGGCAAAATTGCAGAATTTTCCCTTATTATGGGGAAAAATTGCAGAAATTTCCCTTATTTTAGGGCAAAATTGCAGAAATTTCACTTATTTCAGAGAAAAAAAGCAAAATTTTTCTTATTTTGGGGCAAAAAGGCAGAAATTCCCATTATTTTGGGGCAAAAATGCAGAAATTCATATTATTTTGGGGTAAAATTGCAGAAATTTCACATATTTCAGGGCAAAAAGACAGAAATTCCCCTTATTTTAAGGCAGAAAGGCAGAAATTCCCCTTATTTTGGAATAAAGTTGCAGAAATTTTTTTTCTTTAGGGGCAAAAAGGCAGAAAATCCACTTAATTTCGGGTAAAAAAGCAGAAATTCCTCTTATTTTGGAGCAAAATTGCAGAAACTCCCCTAATTTTGGGGCATAAAGGCAGAAATTCCCTTTATTTTGGGGCAAAAATAGAGAAATTCTCATTATTTTGGGGCAGAAATCAGAAATTTCCCTTATTTCGGGTCAAAATTTTAGAAATTTCTTTTATATTGTTACAGACTTGCAGAAATTTTTCTTATTTTGTGGCAAAAAGGCAGAAATTTCCCATATTTTGGTGCAAAAAGCCTAAAATTTCCTTTATTATGAGGTAAAATCCTGAAATTCCCCATATTTTGGGGCAAAAAGGCAGAAATTCCCCTCATTTGGAGGCAAAAATACACAAATTTCCCTTATTTTCGGGCATAATTGCAGGAATTTCATTTATTTCAGGGCAAAAAGTCAGAAATTCCTTTTATTTTGGGGCAAAAAGCAGAAATTTCTTTTATTTTGATACAAAATTGTAGAAATTTTCCTTATTTTGGAACAAAAAGGCAAAAATTACCCATATTTTGGGGAAAAAGGCAGAAATTCCCCTTATTTTGAGGTAAAAAGGCTGAAATTCCCGTTATTTTGGGGTAAAAAGGCAGAAATTCCCTTCACTTTGTGGCAAAAAGGCAGAAATTCCCGTTAATTGGGGCAGAAAAGCAGAAATTTTCCTTATTTAAGGGCAATAGGGCAGATATTCCCCATATTTTGTGGCAAAAAGGCAGAAATTCCCCTTATTTGGAGGTAAAATGATGAAATTCCCCTTTATTTCGGCAAAAAGGCAGAAATTCCTATTATTTTGGGGCAAAATTGCAGAAATTTCCTTTATTTTGGGGCAAAATTGCAGAAATTTCCCTTATTTTGGGGCAAAATTGCAGAAATTTCACTTATTTCAGGGAAAAAGCACAGAAATTTCTCTTATTTTGGGGCAAAAAGGCAGAAATTTCTTTTATTTTGGTACAAAATTGCAGAAATTTTCTTTATTTTGGGGCAAAAATGAAGAAATTCCCCATATTTTGGGGCAAAAAGGAAGAGATTCCCCTTATCATGAGGTAAAATGCTGAAATATCCCTTATTTTGGGGCAAAAAGACAGAAATTACCTTTATTTTGTGGCAAAAAAACAAAAATTTCCCTTATTTTGGGGCAAAATTGCAGAAATTTCACTTATTTCAGGGCAAAATTCAAAAATTCCTTTTATTTTTGGGCAAAAAGAGAAATTTTGTTTATTTTTGTGTAAAAAGGCAGAAATTTCACTTATTGTGAGGTAAGAAGGCAGAAATTCCTCTTATTTTGGGGCAAAAATGAAGAAATTTCCCTTTTTTGTGGCAAAAGGTATATATTCTCCTTATTTTCGGGCAAAAAAGCAGAAATATCCCGTTTTTTGGAGCACAGTTGCAGAAAATCCCCTAATTGTGGGGCAAAAAGGCAGAAATTCCCTATATGTTGGGGCAAAAAGACAGAAATTCTCCTTATTTTGGGGCAAAACTCAGAAATTCCACTTATTTTGGGGCAAAATTCCAGAAATTTCCCTTATTTTGGGGCAAATTTGCAGAAATTTCACTTATTTTGGGGCAAAATTGCAGAAATTTCACTTATTTCAGATAAAAAAAGGCAGAAATTTTTCTTATTTTGGGGCAAAAAGGCAGAAATTCCTAATATTTTGTGGCAAAAATGCAGAAATTCTCTTTATTTTGAGGTAAAAAGGCTGAAATTCCCCTTATTTGGGGGCAAAAAGGCAGAAATTTCCCTTATTTTGGGGCAAAATTGCAGAAATTTCACTTATTTCAGTGCAAAATTCAAAAATTCCTTTTATTTTGGGGCTAAAAGTCAGAAATTCCGTTTATTTTTGGGTAAAAAGGCAGAAATTTCACTTATTTTGAGGTAAGAAGGCAGAAATTCCTCTTATTTTGGGGCAAAAATGAAGAAATTTCCTTCTTTTGTGGCACAAGTTATACATTCCCCTTATTTTCGGGCAAAAAAGCAGAAATTCCCCGTATTTAGGAGCAAGATTGCAGAAAATCCCCTAATTGTGGGGCAAAAATGCAGAAATTCCCTATATGTTGGGGCAAAAAGACAGAAATTCTCTTTATTTTGGGGCAAAACTCAGAAATTCCACTTATTTTGGGGCAAAATTCTAGAAATTTCCCTTATTTTGGGGCAAAATTGCAGAAATTTTACTTATTTTGGGGCAAAATTGCAGAAATTTCACTTATTTCAGGTAAAAATGGCAGAAATTTTTCTTATTTTGGGGCAAAAAGGCAGAAATTCCTAATATTTTGTGGCAAAAATGCAGAAATTCCCTTTATTTTGAGGTAAAAAGGCTGAAATTCCCCTTATTTGGGGGCAAAAAGGCAGAAATTTTCCTTATTTTGGGGCAAAATTGCAGAAATTTCACTTATTTCAGGGCAAAATTCAAAAATTCCTTTTATTTTGGGGCTAAAAGTCAGAAATTCCGTTTATTTTTGGGTAAAAAGGCAGAAATTTCACTTATTTTGAGGTAAGAAGTCAGAAATTCCTCTTATTTTGGGGCAAAAATGAAGAAATTTCCCTTTTTTGTGGCAAAAGGTATATATTCCCCTTATTTTCGGGCAAAAAAGCAGAAATATCCCGTTTTTTGGAGCACAATTGCAGAAAATCCCCTAATTGTGGGGCAAAAAGGCAGAAATTCCCTATATGTTGGGGCAAAAAGACAGAAATTCTCCTTATTTTGGGGCAAAACTCAGAAATTCCACTTATTTTGGGGCAAAATTCCAGAAATTTCCCTTATTTTGGGGCAAAATTGCAGAAATTTTACTTATTTTGGGGCAAAATTGCAGAAATTTCACTTATTTCAGGTAAAAATGGCAGAAATTTTTCTTATTTTGGGGCAAAAAGGCAGAAATTCCTAATATTTTGTGGCAAAAATGCAGAAATTCCCCTTATTTTGAGGTAAAAAGGCTGAAATTCCCCTTATTTGGGGGCAAAAAGGCAGAAATTTCCCTTATTTTGGGGCAAAATTGCAAACATTTCACTTATTTCAGGGTAATAAGTCAGAAATTTTCCTTATTTTGGGGCAAAAAACACAGAAATTCCCTTTGTTTTGGAAGGAAAATACAGAAATTCCACTTCTTTAGAGGCAAAAAGGCAGAAATTCCCCTTATTTTGAAGCAAAAATGAAGAAATTCCCCTAATTGTTTGGCAAAAAGACAGAAATTCCCTATATGTTGGGGCAAAAAGACAGAAATTCTTATTTTGGGACAAAACTCAGAAATTCCACTTATTTTGGGGCAAAATTGCAGGAATTTACCTTATTTTGAGGCAAAATTGCAGAAATTTCCCTTATTTGGGGCAAAATTGCAGAAATTTCACTTATTTTCAGGTAAAAAGGCTGAAATATCCTTTATTTTGGGGCAAAAAGGAAGAAATTCCCCTTATTTTGGGGCAAAATTGCAGAAATTTTCCTTATTTTGGGGCAAAAAGGCTGAAATTCTTATTTTGAGGTAAAATGCTGAAATTCCCCATATTTTTGGGCAAAAGGCAAAACTTCTTCTTATTTTGGGGCAAAGAGGCACAAATTTCTCTTATTTTCGTGCAAAATTGCAGAAATTTCATTTATTTCAGGGCAAAAAGTCAGAAATTCCTTTTATTTTGGGGCAAAGAGCAGAAATTTCTTTTATTATGGTACAAAATTGAAGAAATTTATCTTATTTTGAAACAAAAAGGCAGAAAATTCCCCTTATTTTGAGGCAAAAGGCAGAAATTATTCTCAATTTGAGGTAAAATGCAGAAATTCCCTTTATTTTGGGGCTAAAAAACAGAAATTCCCTGTATTTTGAAGCAAAATTGCAGAAATTCTCATAATTTTTGGGCAAAAAGGCAGAAATTCTCCTTATTATGGGGCAAAAAGACAGAAAATCTCCTTTTTCGGGAGCAAACAGTCAGAAATTCCCCTTATTTTGGGGCAAAATTGCAGAAATTTCCTTTACATTTGGGCAAAATTGCAGAAATTTCCCTTATTTTGGGGCAAAACTGAAGAAATTTTCTTTTTTTATGGCAAAAAGGTATGCATTCTTCTTATTTTCGGGCAAAAAGGCAGAAATTCCCCTATTTTGGAGCAAAATTGCAGAAATTCCCCTAATTGTGGGGCAAAAAGGGAGAAATTCCCTAAATGTTGTGGCAAAAAGACAGAAATTCTCCTTATTTTGGGGCAAAACTCAGAAATTCCACTTATTTTAGGGCAAAATTCCAGAAATTTCCCTTATTTTGGGGCAAAATTGCAGAAATTTCACTTATTTTGGAGCAAAATTGCAGAAATTTCACTTATTTCAGAAAAAAAGCAGAAATTTTCTTATTTTGGTGCAAAAAGGCAGAAATTTCTTTTATTTTGGTACAAAATTGCATAAATTATTCTTATTTTGGAAGAAAAAGGCAGAAATCTCCCATATTTTGGGGCAAAAATGCAGCAATTCCTCTTATTTTGAGGTAACAAGGCTTAAATTCCCCTTATTTGGGGGGAAAAAGGCAGAAATTTCCCTTATTTTCGAGCAAAATTGCAGAAATTTCACTTATTTCAGGGTAATAAGTCAGAAATTTTCCTTATTTTGGGGCAAAAAAGACAGAAATTCCCTTTGTTTTTGGAGATAAAGACAGAAATTCCACTTATTTAGAGACAAAAAAGCAAAAATTCCCCTTATTTTGGAGCAAAACTGAAGAAATTTCTATTTTTCATGGCAAAAAGGTATGCATTATTCTTATTTTCGGGCAAAAAGGCAGAAATTCCCCTCTTTTGGAGCAAAATTGCAGAAATTCCCCTAATTGTGGGGCAAAAAGGGGGAAATTCCCTATATGTTGGGGCAAAAAGACAGAAATTCTCCTTATTTTGGGGCAAAACTCAGAAATTCCACTTATTTTGGTGCAAAATTCCAGAAATTTCCCTTATTTTGGGGAAAAATTGCAGAAATTTCACTTATTTTGGGGCAAAATTGCAGAAATTTAACTTATTTCAGAAAAAAATTCAGAAATTTTCCTATTTTGGTGCAAAAAGGCAGAAATTTCTTTTATTTTGGTACAAAATTGCAGAAATTTTTCTTATTTTGGGGCAAAAAGGCAGAAATCCCCATATTTTGGGGCAAAAAAGCAGAAATTCCTCTTATTTTTAGGTAAAAAGGCTGAAATTTCCCTTATTTGGGGGCAAAAAGGCAGAAATTTCCTTTATTTTGAGGCAAAATTGCAGAAATTTCACTTATTTCAGAGTAATAAGTCAGAAATTTTCCTTTTTTGGGGGCAAAAAACACAGAAATTCCCTTTGTTTTGGGGGAAAAAGACAGAAATTCCACTTTTTTAGAGGCAAAAAAGCAGAAATTCCTTTTATTTTGGAGTAAAAATGAAGAAATTTCCCTTTTTTGTGGCAAAATGTATACATTCCACTTATTTTTGGGCTAAAAGACTGAAATTCCCCGTATTTTGGAGCAAAATTGCAGAAATTCCCCTAATTGTGGGGCAAAATGCAGAAATTCCCTATATGTTAGGGCAAAAAGACAGAAATTCTCCTTATTTTGGGGCAAAACTCCGAAATTCCCCTTATTTTGGGGCAAAATTCCAGAAATTTCCCTTATTTTGTGGCAAAATTGCCGAAATTTCACTTATTTTGGGGCAAAATTGCAGAAATTTCACTTATTTCATGGTAAAAAGGCAAAAATTTTCCTCATTTTGGGGCAAAAATGAAGAAATTCCAAATATTTTGTGGCAAAAATGAAAAATTCCCCTTATTTTGTGATAAAAAGGCAGAAATTTCCCTTATTTGGGGGCAAAAAGCAGAAATTTCCCTTATTTGGGGGCAAAATTGAAGAAATTTCACTTATTTCAGGGTAATAAGTCAGAAATTCATCTTACTTTTGGGCAAAAAACAGAAATTCCCTTTTTTTTGGGGGAAAAAGACAGAAATTCCACTTATTTAGAGGCAAAAAAGCAGAAATTCTTCTTTATTGGAGCAAAAATGAAGAAATTTATCTTTTTTTGTGGCAAAAGGTATACATTCCGCTTATTTTCGGGCTAAAAAGCAGAAATTCCCCGTATTTTGTATCAAAATTGCAGAAATTCCCCTTATTTTGGAGCAAAAATAAAGAAATTTCCCTTTTTTATGGCAAAAAGGTATGCATTCTTCTTATTTTCGGGCAAAAAGGCAGAAATTCCCCGTATTTTGGAGCAAAATTGCAGAAATTTCCCTAATTGTGGGGCAAAAAGGCAGAAATTCCCTATATGTTGGGGCAAAAAGACAGAAATTCTCCTTATTTTGGGGCAAAACTCAGAAATTCCACTTATTTTGGTGCAAAATTCCAGAAATTTTTCTTATTTTAGGGCAAAATTGCAGAAATTTCACTTATTTTGGGGCAAAATTGCAGAAATTTCACTTATTTCAGAAAAAAAAGCAGAATTTATTTATTTTGGTGCAAAAAGGCAGAAATTTCTTTTATTTTGGTACAAAATTGCAGAAATTTTTCTTATTTTGGGGCGAAAAGGCAGAAATCTCCCATATTTTGTGGCAAAAATGCAGAAATTTCTCTTATTTTGAGGTAAAAAGGCTGAAATTCCTCTTATTTGGGGGCAAAAAGGCAGAAATTTCCCTTATTTTGGGGCAAAATTGCAGAAATTTCACTTATTTCAGGGTAATAAGTCAGAAATTGTTTTTACTTTGGGGCAAAAAAGACAGAAATTCTCTTTGTTTTGGGGGAAAAAGACAGAAATTCCACTTATTTAGAGGCACAAAAGCAGAAAATCCCCTTATTTTGGAGCAAAACTGAAGAAATTTCCCTTTTTTATGGCAAAAAGGTATGCATTCTTCTTACTTTCGGGCAAAAAGGCAGAAATTCCCCGTATTTTGAAGCAAAATTGCAGAAATTCCCCTAATGGTGGGGCAAGAAGGGAGAAATTCCCTATATTTTGTGGCAAAAAGACAGAAATTCTCCTTATTTTGGGGCAAAACTCAGAAATTCCACTTATTTTGGTGCAAAATTCCAGAAATTTCCCTTATTTGGGGGCAAAATTGCAGAAATTTCACTTATTTTGGGGCAAAATTGCAGAAATTTAACTTATTTAAGAAAAAAATTCAGAAATTTTTCTATTTTGGTGCAAAAAGGCAGAAATTTTTTTTTATTTTGATACAAAATTGCAGAAATTTTTCTTTTTTGGGGGCAAAAAGGCAGAAATCACTATATATTGGGGCAAAAATGCAGAAATTCCTCTTATTTTGAGGAAAAAAGGCGAAATTTCCCTTATTTGGGGGCAAAAAGGCAGAAATTTTCCTTATTTTGAGGCAAAATTGCAGAAATTTCACTTATTTCAGTGTAATAAGTCAGAAATTTTCCTTATTTTGGGGCAAAAAAGACAAAAATTCCCTTTGTTTTGGGGGAAAAAGACAGAAATTCCACTTTTTTAGAGGCAAAAAAGCAGAAATTCCTTTTATTTTGGAGTAAAAATGAAGAAATTTCCCTTTTTTGTGGCAAAAGGTATACATTCCACTTATATTTGGGCTAGAAAGCAGAAATTACCCGTATTTTGGAGCAAAATTGCAGAAATTCCCCTAATTGTGGGGCAAAAAGGCAGAAATTCCCTATATGTTAGGGCAAAAAGACAGAAATTCTCCTTATTTTGGGGCAAAACTCAGAAATTCCACTTATTTTGGGGCAAAATTCCAGAAATTTCCCTAATTTTGTAGCAAAATTGCAGAAATTTCACTTATCTTGGGGCAAAATTGCAGAAATTTCACTTATTTCATAGTAAAAAGGCAGAAATTTTCCTTATTTTTGGGCAAAAATGCAGAGATTCCAAATATTTTGTGGTAAAAATGCAAAAATTCCCCTTATTTTGAGGTAAAAAGGCAGAAATTCCCCTTATTTGGGGGCGAAAAGCAGAAATTTTCCTTATTCTGGGGCAAAATTGCAGAAATTTCACTTATTTCAGGGTAATAAGTCAGAAATTTTCCTTATTTCGGGCAAAAAAGACAGAAATTCCCTTTGTTTTGGGAAAAAAAGACAGAAATTCCACTTATTTAGAAGCAAAAAAGCAGAAATTTCTCTTATTTTGGTGCAAAAATGAAGAAATTTCCCTTTTTTGTGGCAAAAGGTATACATTCCCCTTATTTTCAGGCTAAAAAGCAGAAATTCCTCGTATTTTGGAGCAAAATTGCATAAATTCCCCTAATTGTGGGGCAAAAAGGCAGAAATTCCCTATATGTTGGGGCAAAAAGACAGAAATTCTCTTTATATTGGGGCAAAACTCAGAAATTCCACTTATTTTGGGGCAAAATTGCAGAAATTTCACTTATTTTGGGGCAAAATTGCAGAAATTTCACTTATTTCAGAAAAAAAAGCAGAAATTTTCTTATTTTGATGCAAAAGGAAGAAATTTCTTTTATTTTGGTACAAAATTGCAGAAATTTTTTTTATTTGGGGGCAATAAGGCATAAATCTCTTATATTTTGGGGCAAAAATGCATAAATTCCTCTTATTTTGAGGTAAAAAGGCTGAAATTCCCCTTATTTGGGGGCAAAAAGGCAGAAATTTCCCTTATTTTGAGGCAAAATTGCAGAAATTTCACTTATTTCAGGTTAATAAGTCAGAAATTTTCTTTATTTTGGGGCAAAAAACAGAAATTTCTTTGGTTTTGGAGGAAAAAGACAGAAATTCCACTTATTTAGAGGCAAAAAAGCAGAAATTCTTCTTATTTTGAAGCAAAAATGAAGAAATTTATCTTTTTTGTGGCAAAAGGTATACATTCCCCTTATTTTCGGGCTAAAAAGAAGAAATTCCCCGTATTTTGGAGCAAAATTGAAGAAATTCCCCTTATTTTGGAGCAAAAATGAAGAAATTTCCCTTTTTTATGGCAAAAAGGTATACATTCTTTATATATTCGTGCAAAAAGGCAGAAATTCCCCATATTTTGGAGCAAAATTGCAGAAATTCCCCTAAATGTGGGGCAAAATGCAGAAATTCCCTATATTTTTAGGACAAAAAGAGAGAAATTCTCCTTATTTTAGGGCAAAACTCAGAAATTCCACTTATTTTGGGGCAAAATTCCAGAAATTTCCCTTATTTAGGGGCAAAATTGCAGAAATTTCACTTATTTTGGGGCAAAATTGCAGAAATTTCACTTATTTCAGAGAAAAAAAGCAGAAATTTTCCTTATTTTGGTGCAAAAAGGCAGAAATTCCTAATATTTTGTGGGAAAAAGGCAGAAATTCCCCTTATTTTGAGGTAAAAAAGCTGAAATTCCCCTTCATTGGGGGCAAAAAGGCAGAAATTTCCCTTATTTTGGGGCAAAATTGCAGAAATTTCACTTATTTCAGGGTAATAAGTCAGAAATTTTCCTTATTTTGGGGCCAAATGACAGAAATTTTCTTTGTTTTGGGGGGAAAAGACAGAAATTCCACTTATTTAGAGGCAAAAAAGCATAAATTCCCCTTATTTTGGAGCAAAAATGAAGAAATTTCCCTTTTTTATGGCAAAAAGGTATGCATTCTTTATATTTTAGGGCAAAAAAGCAGAAATTCCCCGTATTTTGGAGCAAAATTGCAGAAATTCCCCTAATTGTGGGGCGAAAAGGCAGAAATTCCCTGTATGTTGAGGCAAAAAGACAGAAATTCTCCTTATTTTGGGGCAAAACTCAGAAATTCCACTTATTATGGGGCAAAATTGCAGAAATTTCACTTATTTCAGGGTAATAAGTCAGAAATTTTCCTTATTTTGGGGCAAAAAAGACAAAAATTCCCTTTGTTTTGAAGGATAAAGACAGAAATTCCACTTATTTAGAGGCAAAAAAGCAGAAATTCCCCTTATTTTGGAGCAAAACTGAAGAAATTTCTCTTTTTTATGGCAAAAAGGTATGCATTCTTCTTATTTTCGGGCAAAAGGCAGAAATTCCCCGTATTTTGGATCAAAATTGCAGAAATTCCCCTAATTGTGGGGCAAAACGGCAGAAATTCCCTATATGTTGCGGCAAAAAGACAGAAATTCTCCTTATTTCGGGGCAAAACTCAGAAATTCCACTTATTTTGGGGCAAAATTCCAGAAATTTCCCTTATTTTGGGGCAAAATTGCAGAAATTTCACTTATTTTGAAGCAAAATTGCAGAAATTTCACTTATTTAAAAAAAATTCAGAAATTTTCCTATTTTGGTGCAAAAAGGCAGAAATTTCTTTGATTTTGGTACAAAATTGCAGAAATTTTTCTCATTTTGGGGCAAAAAGGCAGAAATCTCCCATATTTTGGGGCAAAAATGCAGAAATTCTCCTTATTTTGAGGTAAAAAGGCTGAAATTCCCATTATTTGGGGGCAAAAAGGCAGAAATTTCCCTTATTTTGAGGCAAAATTGCAGAAATTTCACTTATTTCATTGTAATAAGTCAGAAATTTTCCTTATTTTGGGGCAAAAAAGACAGAAATTCCCTTTGTTTTGGGGGAAAAAGACAGAAATTCCACTATTTTAGAGGCAAAAAAGCAGAAATTCCTTTTATTTTGGAGAAAAAAATGAAGAAATTTCCGTTTTTTGTGGCAAAAGGTATACATTCCACTTATTTTTGTGCTAAAAAGCAGAAATTCCCCGTATTTTGGAGCAAAATTGCAGAAATTTTCCTAATTGTGGGGCAAAAAGGCAGAAATTCCCTATATGTTTGGGCAAAAAGACAGAAATTCTCCTTATTTTGGGGCACAACTCAGAAATTCCACTTATTTTGGGGCAAAATTCCAGAAATTTCCCTTATTTAGGGGCAAAATTGCAGAAATTTCACTTATTTTGGGGCAAAATTGCAGAAATTTCACTTATTTCAGAGAAAAAAAGCAGAAATTTTCCTTATTTTGGTGCAAAAAGGCAGAAATTCCTAATATTTTGTGGGAAAAAGGCAGAAATTTTCCTTATTTTGAGGTAAAAAAGCTGAAATTCCCCTTCATTGGGGGCAAAAAGGCAGAAATTTCCCTTATTTTGGGGCAAAATTGCAGAAATTTCACTTATTTCAGGGTAATAAGTCAGAAATTTTCCTTATTTTGGGGCCAAATGACAGAAATTTTCTTTGTTTTGGGGGGAAAAGACAGAAATTCCACTTATTTAGAGGCAAAAAAGCATAAATTCCCCTTATTTTGGAGCAAAAATGAAGAAATTTCCCTTTTTTATGGCAAAAAGGTATGCATTCTTTATATTTTAGGGCAAAAAAGCAGAAATTCCCCGTATTTTGGAGCAAAATTGCAGAAATTCCCCTAATTGTGGGGCGAAAAGGCAGAAATTCCCTGTATGTTGAAGCAAAAAGACAGAAATTCTCCTTATTTTGGGGCAAAACTCAGAAATTCCACTTATTATGGGGCAAAATTGCAGAAATTTCACTTATTTCAGGGTAATAAGTCAGAAATTTTCCTTATTTTGGGGCAAAAAAGACAAAAATTCCCTTTGTTTTGAAGGATAAAGACAGAAATTCCACTTATTTAGAGGCAAAAAAGCAGAAATTCCCCTTATTTTGGAGCAAAACTGAAGAAATTTCTCTTTTTTATGGCAAAAAGGTATGCATTCTTCTTATTTTCGGGCAAAAGGCAGAAATTCCCCGTATTTTGGATCAAAATTGCAGAAATTCCCCTAATTGTGGGGCAAAACGGCAGAAATTCCCTATATGTTGCGGCAAAAAGACAGAAATTCTCCTTATTTCGGGGCAAAACTCAGAAATTCCACTTATTTTGGGGCAAAATTCCAGAAATTTCCCTTATTTTGGGGCAAAATTGCAGAAATTTCACTTATTTTGAAGCAAAATTGCAGAAATTTCACTTATTTAAAAAAAATTCATAAATTTTCCTATTTTGGTGCAAAAAGGCAGAAATTTCTTTGATTTTGGTACAAAATTGCAGAAATTTTTCTCATTTTGGGGCAAAAAGGCAGAAATCTCCCATATTTTGGGGCAAAAATGCAGAAATTCCCCTTATTTTGAGGTAAAAAGGCTGAAATTCCCATTATTTGGGGGCAAAAAGGCAGAAATTTCCCTTATTTTGAGGCAAAATTGCAGAAATTTCACTTATTTCATTGTAATAAGTCAGAAATTTTCCTTATTTTGGGGCAAAAAAGACAGAAATTCCCTTTGTTTTGGGGGAAAAAGACAGAAATTCCACTATTTTAGAGGCAAAAAAGCAGAAATTCCTTTTATTTTGGAGAAAAAAATGAAGAAATTTCCGTTTTTTGTGGCAAAAGGTATACATTCCACTTATTTTTGTGCTAAAAAGCAGAAATTCCCCGTATTTTGGAGCAAAATTGCAGAAATTCCCCTAATTGTGGGGCAAAAAGGCAGAAATTCCCTATATGTTTGGGCAAAAAGACAGAAATTCTCCTTATTTTGGGGCAAAACTCAGAAATTCCACTTATTTTGGGGCAAAATTCCAGAAATTTCCCTTATTTTGGGGCAAAATTGCAGAAATTTCACTTATTTTGGGGCAAAATTGCAGAAATTTCACTTATTTCAGGGAAAAAAGGCAGAAATTTTTCTTATTTTGGGGCAAAAAAACAGAAATTTCTTTTATTTTGTGGCAAAAATGCAGAAATTCCCCTTCTTTTGAGGTAAAAAGGCTGAAATTTCCCTTATTTAATGTCAAAAAGGCAGAAATTTCCTTTATTTTGGGGCAAAATTGGAGAAATTTCACTTATTTCAGGGTAATAAGTCAGAAATTTTACTTATTTTGGGGCCAAAATAACAGAAATTCTATTTGTTTTGAAGGAAAAGACAGAAATTCCACTTATTTAGAGGCAAAAAAGCAGAAATTCCCCTTATTTTGAAGCAAAAATGAAGAAATTTCCTTTTTTTATGGCAAAAAGGTATGCATTCTTCTTATTTTCGGGCAAAAAGGCAGAAATTCCCCGTATTTTGGAGCAAAATTGCAGAAATTCTTCTAATTGTTGGGCAAAAAGACAGAAATTCCCTATATGTTGGGGCAAAAAGACAGAAATTCTCCTTATTTTGGGGCAAAACTCAGAAATTTCCCTTATTTTGGGGCAAAATTCCAGAAATTTTCTTTATTTTGGGGCAAAATTGCAGAAATTTCACTTATTTTGGGGCAAAATTGCAGAAATTTCACTTATTTCATGGTAAAAAGGCAGAAATTTTCCTTATTTTGGGGCAAAAATGCAGAAATTCCTAATATTTTGTGGTAAAAATGCAGAAATTCCCCTTATTTTGAGGTAAAAAGGCTGAAATTCCCCTTATTTGGGAACAAAAAAGCAGAAATTTCCCCTATTTTGGGGCAAAATTGCAGAAATTTCACTTATTTCAGGGTAATAAGTAAGAAATTTTCCTTATTTGGGGCAAAAAAGACAGAAATCCCATTTGTTTTGGGGGAAAAAGACAGAAATTCCACTTATTTAAAGGCAAAAAAGCAGAAAATCCCCTTATTTTGGAGCAAAAATGAAGAAATTTCCCTTTTTTGTGGCAAAAGGTATACATTCCCCTTATTTTCAGGCTAAAAAGGAGAAATTCCCCGTATTTTGGAGCAAAATTGCAAAAATTCCCCTAATTGTGGGGCAAAAATGCAGAAATTCTCTATATGTTAGGGCAAAAGGAAAGAAATTCTTTTTATTTTGGGGCAAAACTCAGAAATTCTACTTATTTTGGGGCAAAATTCCAGATATTTCCCTTATTTTGGGGCAAAATTGCAGAAATTTTACTTATTTTGGGGCAAAATTGCAGAAATATCACTTATTTCAGGGAAAAAAGGCAGAAATTTTTCTTATTTTGGGGCAAAAAAGACAGAAATTCCCTTTGCTTTGGAGGAAAAAGAGAGAAATTCAACTTATTTAGAGGCAAAAAAGCAGAAATTCTTCTTATTTTGGAGCAAAAATGAAGAAATTTTCCTTTTTTATGGAAAAAAGGTATGCATTCTTCTTATTTCAGACAAAAAGGCAGAAATTCACCGTATTTTGGAGCAAAATTGCAGAAATTTCCCTAATTGTGTGCAAAAAGGCAAAAATTCCCTATATGTTGTGGCAAAAAGACAGAAATTCTCCTTATTTTGGGGCAAAATTCAGAAATTTCACTTATTTTTGGGCAAAATTGCAGAAATTTCACTTATTTCAGAAAAAAACGAGAAATTTTCTTATTTTGGGGCAAAAGGCAGAAATTCTCCTTATTTTAGGGCAAAATTGCAGAAATTTCCCTTATTTTGTGACAAAAAACAGAAATTCTCTTTATTTTGGGGCAATATTACAGAAAATACTTTTATTATGGGGAAAAATTGCAGATATTTCTTTTATTTTAAGGATAAATTGCAGAAATTTCACTTATTTCAGAGAAAAAAAGCAAAACTTTTTTTTATTTTAGGGCAAAAAGCAGAAATTTCCATTATTTTGGGGCACAATGGCAGAAATTCACCTTATTTTGGGGTGAAATTGCAGACATTTCACATATTTCAGGGCAAAAAGGCAGAAATTCCCCTTATTTTGGAGCAAAAATGAAAAAATTTCCCTTTTTTATGGCAAAAAGGTATACATTCTTCTTATTTTCGGGCAAAAAGGCAGAAATTCCCTGTATTTTGGAGAAAAATTGCAGAAATTCCCATAATTGTGGGGCAAAAAGGCAGAAATTTCCTATATGTTGGGGCAAAAAGACAGAAATTCTCCTTATTTTGGGGCAAAACTCAGAAATTGCACTTATTTTGGGGCAAAATGCCAGAAATTTCCCTTATTTTGGGGCAAAATTGCAGAAATTTCACTTATTTTGGGGCAAAATTGCAGAAATTTCTCTTATTTCGGAAAAAAAGCAGAATTTATTTATTTTGGTGCAAAAAGGCAGAAATTTCTTTTATTTTGGTACAAAATTGCAGAAATTTTTCTTATTGTGGGGCAAAAATGCAGAAATCTCCCATATATTGGGGCAAAATGCAGAAATTCTTCTTATTTTGAGGTAAAAAGGCTGAAATTCCCATTATTTGGACGCAAAAAGGCAGAAATTTCCCTTATTTTGAGACAAAATTGCAGAAATTTCACTTATTTCGGAGAAAAAAAGCAAAAATTTTTCTTATTTTAGGGCAAAATGCAGAAATTCCCATTATTTTGGGGGCAAAAAGGCATAAATTCCCCTTATTTGGGGGCAAAAAGGCAGATATTCCCCTTATTTTGGGATAAAATTGCAGAAATGTCCCTTGTTTGGGGGCAAAATGCAGAAAATCCCCATAATTTCGGGCAAAAAAGCAGAAATTCCCCGTATTTTGGAGCAAAATTGCAGAAATTCCCCTAATATTGGGGCAAAAATGCATAAATTCCCTTTATTTGGGGCAAATCGGCAGAAGTTCCCCTTATTTTCGGGAAAAGAGGCAGAAATTCCCTGTATTTTGAACAAAATTGCAGAAACTCCCCTAATTTTGGAGCAAAAATACAGAAATTCTCATTTTTTCGAGGCAAAAATGAGAAATTTCTTTTATTTTGGGGCAAAATTTTAGAAATTTCTTTTATTTTGGTACAGAATTGCAGAAATTTTTCTTATTTTGTGGCAAAAAGGCACAAATTTCTCATATTTTGGAACAAAAATGCAGAAATTCTTCTTATTTTGAGGTAAAAAGGCTGAAATTCCCCTTATTTTGGGGCAAAAAGGCAGAAATTTCACTTATTTTGGGGCAAAATTGCAGAAATTTTACTTATTTCAGAAAAAAAGCAGAAATTTTTCTATTTTGGTGCAAAAAGGCAGAAATTTCATTTATTTTGGTACAAAATTGCATAAATTTTTCTTATTCTGGAACAAAAAAGCAGAAATCTCCCATATTTTGGGGCAAAAATGCAGAAATTCCTCTTATTTTGAGGTAAAAAGGCTGAAATTCCCCTTATTTGGGGGCAAAAAGCAGAAATTTCCCTTATTTTGGAGCAAAATTGCAGAAATTTCACTTATTTCAGAGTAATAAGTCAGAAATTTTCCTTATTTTGGGGCAAAAAAGACAGAAATTCCCTTTGTTTTGGGGGATAAAGACAGAAATTCCACTTATTTAGAGGCAAAAAAGCAGAAATTCCCCTTATTTTGGAGCAAAACTGAAGAAATTTCCCTTATTTTGGGGCAAAATTGCAGAAATTTCACTTATTTTGGAGCAAAATTGCAGAAATTTCACTTATTTCAGAAAAAAAAGCAGAAATTTTCTTATTTTGGTGCAAAAAGGCAGAAGTTTCTTTTATTTTGGTACAAAATTGCATAAATTATTCTTATTTTGGAACAAAAAGGCAGAAATCTCCCATATTTTGGGGCAAAAATGCAGAAATTCCTCTTATTTTGAGGTAACAAGGCTTAAATTCCCCTTATTTGGCGGGAAAAAGGCAGAAATTTCCCTTATTTTCGAGCAAAATTGCAGAAATTTCAGTTATTTCAGGGTAATAAGTCAGAAATTTTCCTTATTTTGGGGCAAAAAAGACAGAAATTCCCTTTTTTTTGGGGATAAAGACAGAAATTCCACTTATTTAGAGGCAAAAAAGCAGAAATTCCCCTTATTTTGGAGCAAAACTGAAGAAATTTCCCTTTTTATGGCAAAAAAGTATGCATTCTTCTTATTTTCGGGCAAAAAGGCAGAAATTCCCCGTATTTTGGAGCAAAATTGCAGAAATTCCCCTAATTGTGGGGCAAAAAGGCAGAAATTCCCTATATGTTGGGGCAAAAAGACAGAAATTCTCCTTATTTTGGGGCAAAACTCAGAAATTCCACTTATTTTGGGGCAAAATTCCAGAAATTTCCCTTATTTTGGGGCAAAATTGCAGAAATTTCACTTATTTCAGAAAAAAATTCAGAAATTTTCCTATTTTGGTGCAAAAAAGCAGAAATTTCTTTTATTTTGGTACAAAATTGCAGAAATTTTTCTTATTTTGGGGCAAAAGGCAGAAATCTCCCATATTTAGGAGAAAAATGCAGAAATTCCTCCTATTTTGAGGTAAAAAGGCTGAAATTTCTCTTATTTGGGGGAAAAAAGCAAAAATTTCCCTTATTTTGAGGCAAAATTGCAGAAATTTCACTTATTTCATTGTAATAAGTCAGAAATTTTCCTTATTTTGGGGCAAAAAAACAGAAATTCCCTTTGTTTTGGGGGAAAAACACAGAAATTCCACTTTTTTAGAGGCAAAAAAGCAGAAATTCCTTTTATTTTGGAGTAAAAATGAAGAAATTTCCCTTTTTTGTGGCCAAAGGTATACATTCCACTTATTTTTGGGCTAAAAAGCAGAAATTCCTTGTATTATGGAGCAAAATTGCAGAAATTCTCCTAATTGTGGGGCAAAAAAGCAGAAATTCCCTATATGTTAGGGCAAAAAGACAGAAATTCTCCTTATTTTTGGGCAAAACTCAGAAATTCCACTTATTTTTGGGCAAACTTCCAGAAATTTCCCTTATTTTGTGGCAAAATTGCAGAAATTTCACTTATTTTGGGGCAAAATTGCAGAAATTTCACTTATGTCAGGGAAAAAAGGCAGAAATTTTCCTTATTTTGGGGCAAAAAAACAGAAATTTCTTTTATTTTGTGGCAAAAATGCAGAAATTCCCCTTATTTTGAGGAAAAATGCTGAAATTTCCCTTATTTGGGAGCAAAAAGGCAGAAATTTTCCTTATTTTGGGGCAAAATTGGAGAAATTTCACTTATTTCAGGGTAATAAGTCAGAAATTTACCTTATTTTGGGGCAAAAAAGACAGAAATTCCCTTAGTTTTGGGGGAAAAGGAAAGAAATTCCACTTATTTAGAGGCAAAAAAGCAGAAATTCCCATTATTTTGAAGCAAAAATGAAGAAATTTCGCTATTTTATGGCAAAAAGTTATGCATTCTTGTTATTTTCGGGCAAAAAGGCAGAAATTCCCCGTATTTTGGAGCAAAATTGCAGAAATTCCCCTTATTGTGGGGCAAAAAGGCAGAAATTCCCTATATGTTGGGGCAAAAAGGCAAAAATTCCCAATATGTTGGTGCAAAAAGACAGAAATACTCCTTATTTTGGGGCAAAACTCAGAAATTCCACTTATTTTGGGGCAAAATTCCAGAAATTTCCCTTACTTTGGGGCAAAATTGCAGAAATTCCACTTATTTTGGGGCAAAATTGCAGAAATTACCCATATTTTGGAGCAAAATTGCAGAAATTCCCCTAATTGTGGGGCAAAAATGCAGAAATTCCCTATATGTTGGGGCAAAAAGGCAAAAATTCCCAATATGTTGGGGCAAAAAGACAGAAATTCTCCTTATTTTAGGGCAAAATTCAGAAATTATACTTATTTTTGGGCAAAATTGCAGAAATTTCACTTATTTCAGAAAAAAAGGAGAAATTTTCTTATTTTGGGGCAAAAGGCAGAAATTCCCCTTATTTTAGGGCAAAATTGCAGAAATTTCCCTTATTTTGAAACAAAAAACCGAAATTCCCTTTATTTTATGGCAAAATTGCAGAAAATACCTTTATTATGGAGGAAAATTGCAGATATTTCTTTTATTTTAAGGCAAAATTGCAGAAATTTCACTTATTTCAGAGAAAAAAAGCAAAAATTTATCTTATTTTAGGGCAAAATGCAGAAATTCCCATTATTTTGGGGCACAATAGCAGAAATTCACCTTATTTTGGGGTAAAATTGCAGACATTTCACATATTTCAGGGCAAAAAGGCAGAAATTCCCCTTTTTTGGGGCAAAAAGGCTGAAATTCCCCTTATTTTCTATAAAATTGCAGAAATTCCCCTTGTTTGGGGGCAAAAAGGCAGAAAATCTTCTTAATTTTGGGCAAAAAGGCAGAAATTCCCCGTATTTTGGAGAAAAATTGCAGAAATTCCCCTAATATTGGGGCAAAAAGGCAGAAATTCCCTTTATTTTGGGGCAAAAATACAGAAATTCTCCTTATTTCGGGACAAAAATCAAAAATTTCCTTTATTTTGGGGCAAAATTTTAGAAATTTCTTTTATTTTGGTACAGAATTGCAGAAATTTTTCTTATTTGGTGACAAAAAGGCAGAAAATTCCCATATTTTGGAACAGAAATGCAGAAATTGCCCTTATTTTGAGGTAAAAAGGCTGAAATTCCCCTTATTTTGGGGAAAAAAGGAAGAAATTTCATTTATTTTGGCGCAAAATTGCAGAAATTTCACTTATTTCAGAAAATAAAGGAGAAATTTTCTTATTTTGGGGCAAAATGCAGAAATTTCTTTTATTTTGGTACAAAATTGCAGAAATTTTTCTTATTTTGGGGCAAAAATTCATAAATTTTCCATATTGTGGGGCAAAAATGCAAAAATTCCCCTTATTTTGAGGTAAAAAGGCTGAAATTCCCCTTATTTGGGGGCAAAAAGGCAGAAATTTTCCTTATTTTGGGGCTAAATTGCAGAAATTTTACTTATTTCAGGGTAATAAGTCAGAAATTTTCCTTATTTTGGGGCAAAAAAGACAGAAATTCCCTTTGTTTTGGGGGAAAAAGACAGAAATTCCACTTATATAGAGGCAAAAAAGCAGAAATTCCCATTATTTTGAAGCAAAAATTAAGAAATTTCCCTTTTTTATGGCAAAAAGGTATGCATTCTTTTTATTTTCGGGAAAAAAGGCAGAAATTCCCCGTATTTTGGAGCAAAATTGCAGAAATTTTACTTATTTCAGAAAAAAAAGGAGAAATTTTCTTATTTTGGGGCAAAAGGCAGAAATTCCTCTTTATTTTAGGGAAAAATTGCAGAAATTTTCCATATTTGGGGACAAAAAACAGAAATTCCCTTTATTTTGGGGCAAAATTGCAGAAAATTCCTTTATTATGGGGAAAAATTGCAGATATTTCTTTTATTTTAATGCAAAATTGCAGAAATTTCACTTATTTCAGAGAAAAATAGCAAAATTTTTTCTTATTTTAGGGCAAAATGCAGAAATTCCCATTATTTTGGGACAAAAAGGCAGAAATTCACCTTTTTTTTGGGTAAAATTGAAGACATGTCACATATTTCAGGGCAAATAGGCAGAAATTCCCCTTATTTGGGGGCAAAAAGGCAGAAATTCCCCTTATTTTGGGATAAAATTGCAGAAATTTCCCTTGTTTGGGGGCAAAAAGGCAAAAAATCCCCTTAATTTCGAGCAAAAAGGCAGAAATTCCCCGTATTTTGGAGCAAAATTGCAGAAATTCCCCTAATATTGGGGCAAAAATGCAGAAATTTCCTTTATTTGGGGCAAATCGGCAGAAGTTCTTCTTATTTTTGGGAAAAGAGGCAGAAATTCCCTGTATTTTGAAGCAAAATTGCAGAAACTCCCCTAATTTTGGGGCAAAAAGGCAGAAATTCCCTTTATTTTGGGGCAAAAATACAGAAATTCTCCTTATATCGGGGCAAAAATCAGAAATTTCCCTAATTTTGGAGCAAAATTTTAGAAATTTCTTTTATTTTGGTACAGAATTGCAGAAATTTTTCTTATTTTGTGGCAAAAATGCAGAAATTTCCCATATTTTGGGGCAAAAATGCAGAAATTCTTCTTATTTTGAGGTAAAAAGGCTGAAATTCCCCTTATTTGGGGGCAAAAAGGCAGAAATTTCTCTTATTTTGGGGCAAAATTGCAGAAATTTCACTTATTTCAGGGAAATAAGTCAGAAATTTTCCTTATTTTGAGGCAAAAAAGACAGAAATTCCCTTTGTTTTGGGGCACAATGGCAGAAATTCCACTTATTTAGAGGCAAAAAAGCAGATATTCCCCTTATTTTGAAGCAAAAATGAAGAAATTTCTATTTCTTATGGCAAAAAGGTATGCATTCTTCTTATTTTCGGGCAAAAAGGCAGAAATTCTTTGTATTTTGGAGCAAGATTGCAGAAATTCCCCTAATTGTGGGGCAAAAAGGCAGAAATCCCCTATATGTTGGGGCAAAAAGAAAGAAATTCTCCTTATTTTGGGGCAAAACTCAGAAATTCCACTTATTTTGGGGCAAAATTTCAGAAATTTCCCTTATTTTGGAGCAAAATTGCAGAAATTTCACTTATTTCAAAGAAAAAAAAGCACAAATTTTCTTATTTTGGGGCAAAAAGGCAGAAATTTCATTTATTTTGGTACAAAATTGCAGAAATTCTTCTTAATTTGGGCAAAAATGCAGAAATTTCCCATATTTTTCGACAAAAATGCAGAAATTCCCCTTATTTTGAGGTAAAAAGGCTGAAATTCCCCTTATTTGGGGGCAAAAAGTTAGAAATTCCCCTTATTTTAAAGGAAAAAGACAGAAATTCCGTTTATTTTTGTGGAAAAGTCAGAAATTGCACTTATTTTGAGTCAAAAAGGCGGAAAATCCCCTTATTTTGGGGTAAACAATGAAGAAATTAACCTTTTTTATGGCAAAAAGGTATACATTCTTTTTATTTTCGAGCAAAATTGCAGAAATTCCCCTAATTATGGGGGAAAAAGGCAGAAATTACCCGTAATTTGGAGCAAAATTGCAGAAATTCCCCTAATTTTGGGGCAAAAACGCAGAACGTCCCTTTATTTTGGGGTAAAACTGCAGAAATTTCACTTCTTTCGCGGCAAAATGGCAGAAATTCCCTTTATTTTCGGAGAAAAAGGCAGAAAATCCCCGTATTTTAGAGCAAAATTGCAGAAATTTACCTAATTTTGGGGTAAAACATGCAGTAATTTTCTTTATTTTGGGGCAAAAAGGCAGAAATTCCCCTTATTTTGGGGCAAAAATCAAAAATATCCCTCATTTTGGGGCAAAATTTTAGAAATTTCTTTTATTTTGGTACAGAATGGCAGAAATTTTTCTTATTTTGTGGCAAAAAGGAAGAAATTTCCCATATTTTGGAACAAAAATGCAGAAATTCCCCTTATTTTGAGGTAAAAAGGCTGAAATTCTCCTTATTTCGGGGCAAAAAGGCAGAAATTTCCCTTATTTTGGGGCAAAATTGCAGAAATTTCACTTATTTCAGGGTAATAAGTCAGAAATTTTCCTTACTTTGGGGCCAAAAGGACAAAAATTCCCTTTGTTTTGGGGGAAAAAGACAGAAATTCCACTTATTTAGAGGCAAAAAAGCAGAAATTTCTCTTATTTTGGAGCAAAAATGAAGAAATTTCCCTTTTTTATGGCAAAAAGTTATGCATTCTTCTTATTTTCGGGCAAAAAGGCAGAAATTCCCCGTATTTTGGAGCAAAATTGCAGAAATTCCCCTAATTGTGGGGCAAAAAGGCAGAAATTCCCTATATGTTGGGGCAAAAAGACAGAAATTCTCATTATTTTGGGGCAAAACTCAGAAATTCCACTTATTTTGGCGCAAAATTCCAGAAATTTCCCTTATTTTGAGGCAAAATTGCAGAAATTTCACTTATTTTGGGGCAAAATTGCAAAAATTTCACTTATGTCAGAAAAAAAGCAGAAATTTTCTTATTTTGGTGCAAAAAGGCAGAAATTTCTAATATTTTGGTACAAAATTGCAGAAATTTTTCTTATTTTAGAGCAAAAAGGCAGAAATCTCTCATATTTTGGGGCAAAAATGCAGAAATTCCTCTTATTTTTAGGTAAAAAGGCTGAAATTCCCCTTATTTGGGGGCAAAAAGGCAGAAATTTCCCTTATTTTGAGGCAAAATTGCAGAAATTTCACTTATTTCAGAGAACAAAAGCAGAAATTTTCTTATTTTGGGGCAAAAAGGCAGAAATTTCTTTTATTTTGGTACAAAATTGCAGAAATGTTTCTTATTTTGGGGCAAAAAGGCAGAAATCTCCCATATTTTGGGGCAAAAAAGCAGAAATTTCCCTTATTTTGAGGTAAAAACTCTGAAATTCCCCTTATTTGGGGGCAAAAAGGCAGAAATTTCCCTTATTTTGAGGCAAAATTGCAGAAATTTCACTTATTTCAGGGTAATAAGTCAGAAATTTTCCTTATTTTGGGGCAAAAAACAGAAATTCTCTTTGTTTTAAAGGAAAAAGACTGATATTCCACTTATTTAGAGGCTAAAAAGCAGAAATTCTTATTATTTTAGAGCAAAAATGAAGAAATTTTCCTTTTTTTGTGGAAAAAGGTATACATTCCTCTAATTTTCGGGCTAAAAAGCAGAAATTCCCCATATTTTGGAGCGAAATTGCAGAAATTCCCCTAATTGTGTGGAAAAAAGGCAGAAATTCCCTATATGTTAGGGCAAAAAGACAGAAATTCTCCTTATTTTGGGGCAAAACTCAGAAATTCCACTTATTTTGGGGCAAAATTCAAGAAATTTCCTTTATTTTGGGGCAATAGTGCAGAAATTTCACTTATTTTGGGGCGAAATTGCAGAAATTTCACTTTTTTCATGGAAATAAAGGCAGAAATTTTCCTTATTTTGGGGCAAAAAGGCAGAAATTCCTAATATTTTGTGGCAAAAATTCAGAAATTCCTCTTATTTTGAGGTAAAAAGGCTGAAATTCCCCTTATTTGGGGGCAAAAAGGCATAAATTTCCCTTATTTTGGGGCAAAATTGCAGAAATTTCACTTATTTCAGGGTAATAAGTCAGAAATTTTCCTTATTTTGGGGCAAAAAAGACAGAAATTCCCTTTGTTTTGGGATAAAAAGACAGAAATTCCACTTATTTAGAGGCAAAAAAGCAGAAATTCCACTTATTTTGGAGTAAAAATTAAGAGATTTCCCTTTTTTATGGCAAAAAGGTATGCATTCTTTTTATTTTCGGACAAAAAGGCAGAAATTCCCTGTATTTTGGAGCAAAATTGCAGAAATTTCACTTATTTCAGAATAAAAATGAGAAATTTTCTTATTTTTGGGCAAAAGGCAGAAATTCCCCTTATTTTATGGCAAAATTGCAGAAATTGCCTTTATTTGGGGACAAAAAACAGAAATTCCCTTTATTTTGGGGCAAAATTGCAGAAAATTTTTTTATTATGGGAAAAAATTGAAGATATTTCTTTTATTTTAAGGCAAAATTGCAGAAATTTCACTTATTTCAGAGAAAAAACAAAAATCTTTCTTATTTTTGGCAAAATGCAGAAATTCCCATTATTTTGGGGCAAAAAGGCAGAAATTCACCTTATTTTGGGGTAAGATTGAAGACATGTCACATATTTCAGGGCATAAAGGCAGAAATTGCCCTTATTTGGGGGCAAAAAGGCAGAAATTCCCCTTATTTTGGGATAAAATTGCAGAAATTACCCTTGTTTGGGGGCAAAAAGGCAGAAAATCCCCTTAATTTCGGGCAAAAAGGCAGAAATTCCCTGTATTTTGGAGCAAAATTGCAGAAATTCTCCTAATATTGGGGCAAAAATGCAGAAATTCCCTTTATTTGGGGCAAATTGGCAGAAGTTCCCCTTATTTTCAGGAAAAGAGGCAGAAATTCCCATTATTTTGAAGCAAAATTGCAGAAATTCCCCTAATTTTGGGGCAAAAAGGCAGAAATTCCCTTTATTTTGGGGCAAAAATACAGAAATTCTCCTTATATCTGGGCAAAAATCAGAAATTTCCCTTATTTTGGAGCAAAATTTTAGAAATTTCTTTTATTTTGGTACAGAATTGGAGAAATTTTACTTATTCTGTGGCAAAAAGGCAGAAATTTCTTTTATTTTGGTGCAAAATTGCAGAAATTTTTCTTATTTTGGGGCAAAAAGGCATAAATTTCCCATATTTTGGGGCAAAAATGTAGAATTTTCTTTATTTTGAGGTAAAAAGGCTGAAATTTCCCTTATTTGGGGGCAAAAAGGCAGAAATTTCTCTTATTTTGGGGCAAAATTGCAGAAATTTCACTTATTTCAGAAAAAAAGGAAAAATTTTCTTATTTGGGGGCAAAAAGGCAGAAATTTCTTTTATTTTGGTGCAAAATTACAGAAATTTTCTTTATTTTGGGGCAAAAAAGACAGAAATTCCCTTTGTTTTGGGGGGAAAAGACAGAAATTCCACTTATTTAGAGGCAAAAAAGCAGAAATTCCCCTTATTTTGGAGCAAAAATGAAGAAATTTCCCTTTTTCATGGCAAAAATGTATGCATTCTTCTCATTTTCGGGCAAAAAGGCAGAAATTCCCTATATGTTGGGGCAAAAAGACAGAAATTCTCCTTATTTTGGGGCAAAACTCAGATATTCAACATATTTTGGGGCAAAATTCCATAAATTTCCCTTATTTTGGGGCAAAATTGCAGAAATATCACTTATTTTAAGGCAAAATTGGAGAAATTTCACTTATTTCAGAAGAAAAAAGCAGAAATTTTCTTGTTTTGGGGCAAAAAGGGAGAAATTTCTTTTATTTTTGTACAAAATTGCAGAAATTTCTCTTATTTTGGGGCAAGAAGGCAGAAATTTCCTATATTTTGGGGCAAAAATTCAGAAATTCCCCTTATTTTTAGGTAAAAAGGCTGAAATTCTCTTTATTTGGGAGCAAAAAGGCAGAAAGTGCCCTGATTTTGTGGCAAAATTCCAGAAATTTCACTTATTTTAGGGTAATAAGTCAGAAATTTTTTATTTTGGGGCAAAAAGGCAGAAATTTCTTTTATTTTGGTACAAAATTACAGAAATTTTTCTTATTTTGGGGCAAAAAAAAGAAATTTCCCTTATTTTGGGGCAAAATTGCAGAAATTTCACTTATTTTGATGTAAAAAGGCTGAAATTCCCCTTATTTTGGGGCAAAATGGCAGAAGTTTTCCTTATTTTGGGGCAAAATTGCAGAAATTTCACTTATTTCAAGGTAATAAGTCAGAAATTTTCCTTATTTTGGGGCAAGAAAACAGAAATTCCTTGTTTTGGGGGAAAAAGACAGAAATTCCACTTATTTAGAGGCAAAAAAGCAGAAATTCCCCATATTTTGGAGCAAAATTGCAGAAATTCTCCTAATGGTGGGGCAAAAAGGCAGAAATTCCCTATATGTTAGGGCAAAACGACAGAAATTCTCCTCATTTGGGGGCAAAATTCAGAAATTCCATTTATTTTGGGGCAAAATTCCCAAAATTCCCCTTATTTTGGGGCAAAATTGCAGAAATTTCAATTATTTTGGGGCAAAATTGCAGAAATTTCACCTTTTTCAGGGAAAAAAGGCCGAAATTTTCCGTTTTTAGGGGCAAAAAGGCAGAAATTCCTAATATTTTGAGGCAAAAATGCAGAAATTCAATTTATTTAGAGGCAAAAAAGCAGAAATTCCCCTTATTTTGGAGCAAAATTGCAGAAATTTCCCTTTTTATAGCCAAAAGGTATGCATTCTTCTTATTTTCAGGCAAAAAGGCAGAAATTCCCCGTATTTTGGAGTAAAATTGCAGAAATTCCCTATATGTTGGGGCAAAAAGACAGAAATTCTCCTTACTTTGGGGCAAAACTCAGAATTCCACTTATTTTGGAACAAAATTTCAGAAATTTCCCTTATTTTTGGCCAAAATTGCAGAAATTTCACTTATTTTGGGGCAAAATTGCAGAAATTTCACTTATTTCAGGAAAAAAAAGCAGAAATTTTCTTATTTTGGGGCAAAAAGGCAGAAATTTCCCATATTTTGAGGCAAAAATGCAGAAATTCCCCTTATTTTGAGGTAAAAGGCTGAAATTCCCCTTATTTGGGGGCAAAAAGGCAGAAATTTCCCATATTTTGGGGCAAAATTGCAGAAATTTCACTTATTTCAGGGTACTAAGTCAGAAATTTTTCTTACTTTGGGGCAAAAGAGACAGAAATTCCCTTTGATTTCAGGGAAAAAGACAGAAATTCCACTTATTTAGAGGCAAAAATGCAGAAATTCCCCTTATTTTGAAGCAAAAATGAAGAAATTTCTATTTTTTATGGCAAAAAGGTATGCATTCTTCTTATTTTCGGGCAAAAAGGCAGAAATTCTTTGTATTTTGGAGCAAGATTACAGAAATTCCCCTAATTGTGGGGCAAAAAGGCAGAAATCCCCTATATGTTGGGGCAAAAAGAAAGAAATTCTCCTTATTTTGGGGCAAAACTCAGAAATTCCACTTATTTTGGGGCAAAATTTCAGAAATTTCCCTTATTTTGGAGCAAAATTGCAGAAATTTCACTTATTTCAAAGAAAAAAAGCACAAATTTTCTTATTTTGGGGCAAAAAGGCAGAAATTTCATTTATTTTGGTACAAAATTGCAGAAATTTTTCTTAATTTGGGCAAAAATGCAGAAATTTCCCATATTTTTCGACAAAAATGCAGAAATTCCCCTTATTTTGAGGTAAAAAGGCTGAAATTCCCCTTATTTTGGGGCAAAAAGTTAGAAATTCCCTTATTTTAAAGGAAAAATACAGAAATTCCGTTTAGTTTTGTGGAAAAGTCAGAAATTGCACTTATTTTGAGTCAAAAAGGCGGAAAATCCCCTTATTTTGGGGTAAAAAATGAAGAAATTAACCTTTTTTATGGCAAAAAGGTATACATTCTTTTTATTTTCGAGCAAAATTGCAGAAATTCCCCTAATTATGGGGAAAAAAGGCAGAAATTCCCAGTAATTTGGAGCAAAATTGCAGAAATTCCCCTAATTTTGGGGCAAAAACGCAGAACGTCCCTTTATTTTAGGGTAAAACTGCAGAAATTTCACTTCTTTCCCGGCAAAATGGCAGAAATTCCCTTTATTTTCGGAGAAAAAGGCAGAAAATCCTGGTTTTTTAGAGCAAAATTGCAGAAATTTACCTAATTTTGGGGTAAAACATGCAGTAATTTTCTTTATTTTGGGGCAAAAAGGCAGAAATTCCCCTTATTTTGGGGCAAAAATCAAAAATATCCCTTATTTTGGGGCAAAATTTTAGAAATTTCTTTCATTTTGGTACATAATTGCAGAAATTTTTCTTATTTTGTGGCAAAAAGGAAGAAATTTCCCATATTTTGGAACAAAAATGCAGAAATTCCCCATATTTTGAGGTAAAAAGGCTGAAATTCCCCTTATTTCGGGGCAAAAAGGCAGAAATTTCCCTTATTTTGGGGCAAAATTGCAGAAATTTCACTTATTTCAGGGTAATAAGTCAGAAATTTTCCTTACTTTGGGGCCAAAAGGACAAAAATTCCCTTTGTTTTGGGGGAAAAAGACAGAAATTCCACTTATTTAGAGGCAAAAAAGCAGAAATTTCTCTTATTTTGGAGCAAAAATGAAGAAATTTCCCTTTTTTATGGCAAAAAGTTATGCATTCTTCTTATTTTCGGGCAAAAAGGCAGAAATTCCCCGTATTTTGGAGCAAAATTGCAGAAATTCCCCTAATTGTGGGGCAAAAAGGCAGAAATTCCCTATATGTTGGGGCAAAAAGACAGAAATTCTCATTATTTTGGGGCAAAACTCAGAAATTCCACTTATTTTGGCGCAAAATTCCAGAAATTTCCCTTATTTTGAGGCAAAATTGCAGAAATTTCACTTATTTTGGGGCAAAATTGCAAAAATTTCACTTATGTCAGAATAAAAGCAGAAATTTTCTTATTTTGGTGCAAAAAGGCAGAAATTTCTAATATTTTGGTACAAAATTGCAGAAATTTTTCTTATTTCAGGGCAAAAAGGCAGAAATCTCTCATATTTTGGGGCAAAAATGCAGAAATTCCTCTTATTTTTAGGTAAAAAGGCTGAAATTCCCCTTATTTGGGGGCAAAAAGGCAGAAATTTCCCTTATTTTGAGGCAAAATTGCAGAAATTTCACTTATTTCAGAGAACAAAAGCAGAAATTTTCTTATTTTGGGGCAAAAAGGCAGAAATTTCTTTTATTTTGGTACAAAATTGCAGAAATGTTTCTTATTTTGGGGCAAAAAGGCAGAAATCTCCCATATTTTGGGGCAAAAAAGCAGAAATTTCCCTTATTTTGAGGTAAAAACGCTGAAATTCCCCTTATTTGGGGGCAAAAAGGCAGAAATTTCCCTTATTTTGAGGCAAAATTGCAGAAATTTCACTTATTTCAGAGTAATAAGTCAGAAATTTTCCTTATTTTGGGGCAAAAAACAGAAATTCAATTTGTTTTAAAGGAAAAAGACTGATATTCCACTTATTTAGAGGCTAAAAAGCAGAAATTCTTATTATTTTGGAGCAAAAATGAAGAAATTTTCCTTTTTTTGTGGAAAAAGGTATACATTCCTCTAATTTTCGGGCTAAAAAGCAGAAATTCCCCGTATTTTGGAGCAAAATTGCAGAAATTCCCCTAATTGTGTGGAAAAAAGGCAGAAATTCCCTATATGTTAGGGCAAAAAGACAGAAATTCTCCTTATTTTGGGGCAAAACTCAGAAATTCCACTTATTTTGGGGCAAAATTCAAGAAATTTCCTTTATTTTGGGGCAAAAGTGCAGAAATTTCACTTATTTTGGGGCGAAATTGCAGAAATTTCACTTTTTTCATGGAAAAAAAGGCAGAAATTTTCCTTATTTTGGGGCAAAAAGGCAGAAATTCCTAATATTTTGTGGCAAAAATTCAGAAATTCCTCTTATTTTGAGGTAAAAAGGCTGAAATTCCCCTTATTTGGGGGCAAAAAGGCATAAATTTCCCTTATTTTGGGGCAAAATTGCAGAAATTTCACTTATTTCAGGGTAATAAGTCAGAAATTTTCCTTATTTTGGGGCAAAAAAGACAGAAATTCCCTTTGTTTTGGGATAAAAAGACAGAAATTCCACTTATTTAGAGGCAAAAAAGCAGAAATTCCACTTATTTTGGAGTAAAAATTAAGAGATTTCCCTTTTTTATGGCAAAAAGGTATGCATTCTTTTTATTTTCGGACAAAAAGGCAGAAATTCCCTGTATTTTGGAGCAAAATTGCAGAAATTTCACTTATTTCAGAATAAAAATGAGAAATTTTCTTATTTTGGGGCAAAAGGCAGAAATTCCCCTTATTTTATGGCAAAATTGCAGAAATTGCCTTTATTTGGGGACAAAAAACAGAAATTCCCTTTATTTTGGGGCAAAATTGCAGAAAATTTTTTTATTATGGGAAAAAATTGAAGATATTTCTTTTATTTTAAGGCAAAATTGCAGAAATTTCACTTATTTCAGAGAAAAAAACAAAAATCTTTCTTATTTTTGGCAAAATGCAGAAATTCCCATTATTTTGGGGCAAAAAGGCAGAAATTCACCTTATTTTGGGGTAAAATTGAAGACATGTCACATATTTCAGGGCATAAAGGCAGAAATTGCCCTTATTTGGGGGCAAAAAGGCAGAAATTCCCCTTATTTTGGGATAAAATTGCAGAAATTACCCTTGTTTGGGGGCAAAAAGGCAGAAAATCCCCTTAATTTCGGGCAAAAAGGCAGAAATTCCCTGTATTTTGGAGCAAAATTGCAGAAATTCTCCTAATATTGGGGCAAAAATGCAGAAATTCCCTTTATTTGGGGCAAATTGGCAGAAGTTCCCCTTATTTTCAGGAAAAGAGGCAGAAATTCCCATTATTTTGAAGCAAAATTGCAGAAACTCCCCTAATTTTGGGGCAAAAAGGCAGAAATTCCCTTAATTTTGGGGCAAAAATACAGAAATTCTCCTTATATCTGGGCAAAAATCAGAAATTTCCCTTATTTTGGAGCAAAATTTTAGAAATTTCTTTTATTTTGGTACAGAATTGGAGAAATTTTTCTTATTCTGTGGCAAAAAGGCAGAAATTTCTTTTATTTTGGTGCAAAATTGCAGAAATTTTTCTTATTTTGGGGCAAAAAGGCATAAATTTCCCATATTTTGGGGCAAAAATGTAGAAATTTTCTTTATTTTGAGGTAAAAAGGCTGAAATTTCCCTTATTTGGGGGCAAAAAGGCAGAAATTTCTCTTATTTTGGGGCAAAATTGCAGAAATTTCACTTATTTCAGAAAAAAAGGAAAAATTTTCTTATTTGGGGGCAAAAAGGCAGAAATTTCTTTTATTTTGGTGCAAAATTATAGAAATTTTCTTTATTTTGGGGCAAAAAAGACAGAAATTCCCTTTGTTTTGGGGGAAAAAGACAGAAATTCCACTTATTTAGAGGCAAAAAAGCAGAAATTCCCCTTATTTTGGAGCAAAAATGAAGAAATTTCCCTTTTTCATGGCAAAAAGGTATGCATTCTTCTCATTTTCGGGCAAAAAGGCAGAAATTCCCTATATGTTGGGGCAAAAAGACAGAAATTCTCCTTATTTTGGGGCAAAACTCAGATATTCAACATATTTTGGGGCAAAATTCCATAAATTTCCCTTATTTTGGGGCAAAATTGCAGAAATATCACTTATTTTAAGGCAAAATTGGAGAAATTTCACTTATTTCAGAAGAAAAAAGCAGAAATTTTCTTGTTTTGGGGCAAAAAAGGAGAAATTTCTTTTATTTTTGTACAAAATTGCAGAAATTTTTCTTATTTTGGGGCAAGAAGGCAGAAATTTCCTATATTTTGGGGCAAAAATTCAGAAATTCCCCTTATTTTTAGGTAAAAAGGCTGAAATTCTCTTTATTTGGGAGCAAAAAGGGAGAAATTGCCCTGATTTTGTGGCAAAATTCCAGAAATTTCACTTATTTTAGGGTAATAAGTCAGAAATTTTTTATTTTGGGGCAAAAAGGCAGAAATTTCTTTTATTTTGGTACAAAATTACAGAAATTTTTCTTATTTTGGGGCAAAAAAGAAGAAATTTCCGTTATTTTGGGGCAAAATTGCAGAAATTTCACTTATTTTGATGTAAAAAGGCTGAAATTCCCCTTATTTTGGGGCAAAATGGCAGAAGTTTTCCTTATTTTGGGGCAAAATTGCAGAAATTTCACTTATTTCAAGGTAATAAGTCAGAAATTTTCCTTATTTTGGGGCAAAAAAACAGAAATTTCTTGTTTTGGGGGAAAAAGACAGAAATTCCACTTATTTAGAGGCAAAAAAGCAGAAATTCCCCATATTTTGGAGCAAAATTGCAGAAATTCCCCTAATTGTGGGGCAAAAAGGCAGAAATTCCCTATATGTTAGGGCAAAACGACAGAAATTCTCCTCATTTGGGGGCAAAATTCAGAAATTCCATTTATTTTGGGGCAAAATTCCCAAAATTCCCCTTATTTTGGGGCAAAATTGCAGAAATTTCAATTATTTTGGGGCAAAATTGCAGAAATTTCACTTTTTTCAGGGAAAAAAGGCCGAAATTTTCTGTTTTTAGGGGCAAAAAGGCAGAAATTCCTAATATTTGAGGCAAAAATGCAGAAATTCAATTTATTTAGAGGCAAAAAAGCAGAAATTCCCCTTATTTTGGAGCAAAATTGCAGAAATTTCCCTTTTTATAGCCAAAAGGTATGCATTCTTCTTATTTTCAGGCAAAAAGGCAGAAATTCCCCGTATTTTGGAGTAAAATTGCAGAAATTCCCTATATGTTGGGGCAAAAAGACAGAAATTCTCCTTATTTTGGGGCAAAACTCAGAAATTGCACTTCTTTTAGAGCAAAATTTCAGAAATTTCCCTTATTTTTGGCCAAAATTGCCGAAATTTCACTTATTTTGGGGCAAAATTGCAGAAATTTCACTTATTTCAGGGGAAAAAAGCAGAAATTTTCTTATTTTGGGGCAAAAAGGCAGAAATTTCCCATATTTTGAGGCAAAAATGCAGAAATTCCCCTTATTTTGAGGTAAAAAGGCTGAAATTCCCCTTATTTGGGGGCAAAAAGGCAGAAATTTCCCATATTTTGGGGCAAAATTGCAGAAATTTCACTTATTTCAGGGTACTAAGTCAGAAATTTTTCTTACTTTGGGGCAAAAGAGACAGAAATTCTCTTTGTTTTCAGGGAAAAAGACAGAAATTCCACTTATTTAGAGGCAAAAATGCAGAAATTCCCCTTATTTTGAAGCAAAAATGAAGAAATTTCTATTTCTTATGGCAAAAAGGTATGCATTCTTCTTATTTTCGGGCAAAAAGTCAGAAATTCCCCCTATTTTAGAGCAAAATTGCAGAAATTCCCCTAATTGTGGGGCAAAAAAACAGAAATTCCCAATATGTTGGGGCAAAAAAACAGAAATTCTCCATATTTTGGGGCAAAACTCAGAAATTCCACTTATTTTGGGGCAAAATTCCAAAAATTTCCCTTATTTTGGGGCAAAATTGCAGAAATTTCACTTATTTAGGGGCAAAATTGCAGAAATTTCACTTATTTCAGAGGAAAAAGACAGAAATTTCTTTTATTTTGGTACAAAATTGCATAAATTTTTCTTATTTTGGGCAAAAAGGCAGAAATTTCTCATATTTTGAGGCAAAAATGCAGAAATTTCACTTATTTCAGGGTAATAAGTCAGAAATTTTCATTACTTTGGCGCAAAAAAGACAGAAATTCCCTTTGTTTTGGTGGAAAAAGACAGAAATTCCAATTCTTTAGAGGCAAAAATGCAGAAATTCCCCTTATTTTGGAGCAAAAATGAAGAAATTTTTCTTTTTTATGGCAAAAAGGTATGCATTCTTCTTATTTTCAGGCAAAAAGTCAGAAATTCCCCCTATTTTAGAGCAAAATTGCAGAAATTCCCCTTATTGTGGGGCAAAAAGGCAGAAATTCCCTATATGTTGGGGGGAAAAGACAGAAATTCTCCTTATTTTAGAGCAAAACTCAGAAATTTCATTTATTTTGGGGCAAAATTGCAGAAATTTCACTTATTTCAGAAAAAAAAGCAGAAATTTTCTTATTTTGGGGCAAAAAGGCAGAAATTTCTAATATTTTGGTACAAAATTGCAGAAATTTTTCTTATTTTAGGGCAAAAAGGAAGAAATCTCTCATATTTTGGGGCAAAAATGCAGAAATTCCTCTTATTTTTAGGTAAAAAGGCTGAAATTCCCCTTATTTGGGGGCAAAAAGGCAGAAATTTCCCTTATTTTGAGGCAAAATTGCAGAAATTTCACTTATGTCAGAGAACAAAAGCAGAAATTTTCTTATTTTGGGGCAAAAAGGCAGAAATTTCTTTAATTTTGGTACAAAATTGCAGAAATGTTTCTTATTTTGGGGCAAAAAGGCAGAAATCTCCCATATTTTGGGGCAAAAAAGCAGAAATTTCCCTTATTTTGAGGTAAAAACGCTGAAATTCCCCTTATTTGGGGGCAAAAAGGCAGAAATTTCCCTTATTTTGAGGCAAAATTGCAGAAATTTCACTTATTTCAGAGTAATAAGTCAGAAATTTTCCTTATTTTGGGGCAAAAAACAGAAATTCAATTTGTTTTAAAGGAAAAAGACTGATATTCCACTTATTTAGAGGCTAAAAAGCAGAAATTCTTATTATTTTGGAGCAAAAATGAAGAAATTTTCCTTTTTTTGTGGAAAAAGGTATACATTCCTCTAATTTTCGGGCTAAAAAGCAGAAATTCCCCGTATTTTGGAGCAAAATTGCAGAAATTCCCCTAATTGTGTGGAAAAAAGGCAGAAATTCCCTATATGTTAGGGCAAAAAGACAGAAATTCTCCTTATTTTGGGGCAAAACTCAGAAATTCCACTTATTTTGGGGCAAAATTCAAGAAATTTCCTTTATTTTGGGGCAAAAGTGCAGAAATTTCACTTATTTTGGGGCGAAATTGCAGAAATTTCACTTTTTTCATGGAAAAAAAGGCAGAAATTTTCCTTATTTTGGGGCAAAAAGGCAGAAATTCCTAATATTTTGTGGCAAAAATTCAGAAATTCCTCTTATTTTGAGGTAAAAAGGCTGAAATTCCCCTTATTTGGGGGCAAAAAGGCATAAATTTCCCTTATTTTGGGGCAAAATTGCAGAAATTTCACTTATTTCAGGGTAATAAGTCAGAAATTTTCCTTATTTTGGGGCAAAAAAGACAGAAATTCCCTTTGTTTTGGGATAAAAAGACAGAAATTCCACTTATTTAGAGGCAAAAAAGCAGAAATTCCACTTATTTTGGAGTAAAAATTAAGAGATTTCCCTTTTTTATGGCAAAAAGGTATGCATTCTTTTTATTTTCGGACAAAAAGGCAGAAATTCCCTGTATTTTGGAGCAAAATTGCAGAAATTTCACTTATTTCAGAATAAAAATGAGAAATTTTCTTATTTTGGGGCAAAAGGCAGAAATTCCCCTTATTTTATGGCAAAATTGCAGAAATTGCCTTTATTTGGGGACAAAAAACAGAAATTCCCTTTATTTTGGGGCAAAATTGCAGAAAATTTTTTTATTATGGGAAAAAATTGAAGATATTTCTTTTATTTTAAGGCAAAATTGCAGAAATTTCACTTATTTCAGAGAAAAAAACAAAAATCTTTCTTATTTTTGGCAAAATGCAGAAATTCCCATTATTTTGGGGCAAAAAGGCAGAAATTCACCTTATTTTGGGGTAAAATTGAAGACATGTCACATATTTCAGGGCATAAAGGCAGAAATTGCCCTTATTTGGGGGCAAAAAGGCAGAAATTCCCCTTATTTTGGGATAAAATTGCAGAAATTACCCTTGTTTGGGGGCAAAAAGGCAGAAAATCCCCTTAATTTCGGGCAAAAAGGCAGAAATTCCCTGTATTTTGGAGCAAAATTGCAGAAATTCTCCTAATATTGGGGCAAAAATGCAGAAATTCCCTTTATTTGGGGCAAATTGGCAGAAGTTCCCCTTATTTTCAGGAAAAGAGGCAGAAATTCCCATTACTTTGAAGCAAAATTGCAGAAACTCCCCTAATTTTGGGGCAAAAAGGCAGAAATTCCCTTTATTTTGGGGCAAAAATACAGAAATTCTCCTTATATCTGGGCAAAAATCAGAAATTTCCCTTATTTTGGAGCAAAATTTTAGAAATTTCTTTTATTTTGGTACAGAATTGGAGAAATTTTTCTTATTCGGTGGCAAAAAGGCAGAAATTTCTTTTATTTTGGTGCAAAATTGCAGAAATTTTTCTTATTTTGGGGCAAAAAGGCATAAATTTCCCATATTTTGGGGCAAAAATGTAGAAATTTTCTTTATTTTGAGGTAAAAAGGCTGAAATTTCCCTTATTTGGGGGCAAAAAGGCAGAAATTTCTCTTATTTTGGGGCAAAATTGCAGAAATTTCACTTATTTCAGAAAAAAAGGAAAAATTTTCTTATTTGGGGGCAAAAAGGCAGAAATTTCTTTTATTTTGGTGCAAAATTATAGAAATTTTCTTTATTTTGGGGCAAAAAAGACAGAAATTCCCTTTGTTTTGGGGGAAAAAGACAGAAATTCCACTTATTTAGAGGCAAAAAAGCAGAAATTCCCCTTATTTTGGAGCAAAAATGAAGAAATTTCCCTTTTTCATGGCAAAAAGGTATGCATTCTTCTCATTTTCGGGCAAAAAGGCAGAAATTCCCTATATGTTGGGGCAAAACTCAGATATTCAACATATTTTGGGGCAAAATTCCATAAATTTCCCTTATTTTGGGGCAAAATTGCAGAAATATCACTTATTTTAAGGCAAAATTGGAGAAATTTCACTTATTTCAGAAGAAAAAAGCAGAAATTTTCTTGTTTTGGGGCAAAAAAGGAGAAATTTCTTTTATTTTTGTACAAAATTGCAGAAATTTTTCTTATTTTGGGGCAAGAAGGCAGAAATTTCCTATATTTTGGGGCAAAAATTCAGAAATTCCCCTTATTTTTAGGTAAAAAGGCTGAAATTCTCTTTATTTGGGAGCAAAAAGGGAGAAATTGCCCTGATTTTGTGGCAAAATTCCAGAAATTTCACTTATTTTAGGGTAATAAGTCAGAAATTTTTTATTTTGGGGCAAAAAGGCAGAAATTTCTTTTATTTTGGTACAAAATTGCAGAAAATTTTCTTATTTTGGGGCAAAAAGGCAGAAATTTCTCATATTTTGGGGCAAAAATGCAGAAAATCCCCTTATTTTCAGGTAAAAAGGCTAAAATTCCCCTTATTTGGTTGCAAAAAGGCAGAAATTTCCCTTATTTTGGGGCAAAATTGCAGAAATTTCACTTATATCATGGTAATAAGTCAGAAATTTTCCTTATTTTGGGGCAAAAAAGACAGAAATTCCCTTTGTTTTGGGGGAAAAAGACAGAAATTCCACTTATTAAGAGGCAAAAAAGCAGAAATTCCCCTTATTTTGGAGCAAAAATGAAGAAATTTCCCTTTTTTATGGCAAAAAGGTATGCATTCTTCTTGTTTTCGGGCAAAAAGGCAGAAATTCCCCGTTTTTTGGAGCAAAATTGCAGAAATTCCCCTAATTTTGGGGCAAAAAGGCAGAAATTCCCTATATGTTAGGGCAAAACGACAGAAATTCTCCTTATTTTGGGGCAAAATTCAGAAATTCCATTTCTTTTGGTGCAAAATTCCCAAAATTTCCCTTATTTTGGGGCTAAATTGCAGAAAGTTCATTTATTTAGGGGCAAAATTGCAGAAATTTCACTTTTTTCAGGGAAAAAAGGCCGAAATTTTCCATTTTTGGGGGCAAAAAGGCAGAAATTCTTAATATTTTGTGGCAAAAATGCAGAAATTTCCCTTATTTTGAGGTAAAAAGGCTGAAATTCCCCTTATTTGGGGGCAAAAATGCAGAAATTTCTCTTATACTGGGGCAAAATTGCAGAAATTTCACTTATTTCAGGGTAATAATTCAGAAATTTTCCTTATTTTGGGGCAAAAAATACAGAAATTCCATTTGTATGGGGGGCAAAAGACAGAAATTCCATTTAGTTAGAGGCAAAAAAGCAGAAATTCCCCTTATTTTGGAGTAAAATTGCAGAAATTCCCTTAATTGTAGGGCAAAAAGACAGAAATTCTCCTTATTTTGGGGCAAAACTCAGAAATTCCACTTATTTTAGAACAAAATTTCAAAAATTTCCCTTATTTTTGGCCAAAATTGCAGAAATTTCACTTATTTTGGGGCAAAATTGCAGAAATTTCACTTATTTCAGGGAAAAAAAGCAGAAATTTTCTTATTTTGGGGCAAAAAGGCAGAAATTTCCCATATTTTGAGGCAAAAATGCAGAAATTCCCCTTATTTTGAGGTAAAAAGGCTGAAATTCCCCTTATTTGGGGGCAAAAAGGCAGAAATTTCCAATATTTTGGGGCAAAATTGTAGAAATTTCACTTATTTCAGGGTACTAAGTCAGAAATTTTTCTTACTTTGGGGCAAAAAAGACAGAAATTCCCTTTGTTTTCAGGGAAAAAAACAGAAATTCCACTTATTTAGAGGCAAAAATGCAGAAATTCCCCTTATTTTGGCGCAAAAATGAAGAAATTTTTTTTTATGGCAAAAAGGTATGCATTCTTCTTATTTTCGGGCAAAAAGGAAGAAATTCCCCCTATTTTAGAGCAAAATTGCAGAAATTCCCCTAATTGTGGGGCAAAAAGGCAGAAATTCCCTATATGTTGGGGCAAAAAGACAGAAATTCTCCTTATTTTAAAGCAAAACTCAGAAATTTCACTTATTTTGCGGCAAAATTACAGAAATTTCACTTATTTCAGAAAAAAAAGCAGAAATTTTCTTATTTTGAGGCAAAAAGGCAGAAATTTCTTTTATTTTGGTACAAAATTGCAGAAATTATTCTTATTTTGGGGCAAAAAAGCAGAAATTTCTCATATTTTGGGGCAAAATTGCAGAAAATTTCCTTATTTTGAGGTAAAAAGGCTAAAATTCCCCTTATTTGGTTGCAAAAAGGCAGAAATTTTCCTTACTTGGGGGAAAATTGCAGAAATTTCACTTATTTCAGGGTAATAAGTCAGAAATTTTCTTTATTTTGGGGCAAAAAAAGACAGAAATTCTCTTTGTTTTGGGGGTAAAAGACAGAAATTCCACTTATTTAGAGGCAAAAAAGCAGAAATTCCCATTATTTTGGAGCAAAAATGAAGAAATTTCCCTTTTTTATGGCAAAAAGGTATGCATTCTTCTTATTTTCGGGCAAAAAGGCAGAAATTCCCCCTATTTTAGAGCAAAATTGCAGAAATTCCCCTAATTGTGGGGCAAAAAAAACCAGAAATTCTCTATATGTTGGGGCAAAAAGATAGAAATTCTCCATATTTTGGGGCAAAACTCAGAAATTCCACTTATTTTGGGAAAAAATTCTAAAAATTTCCCTTATTTTGGGGCAAAATTGCAGAAATTTCACTTATTTAGGGGCAAAATTGCAGAAATTTCACTTATTTCAGGGGAAAAAGACAGAAATTTCTTTTATTTTGGTACAAAATTGCAGAAATTTTTCTTATTTTGGGCAAAAAGGCAGAAATTTCCCATATTTTGAGGCAAAAATGCAGAAATTTCACTTATTTCAGGGTAATAAGTCAGAAATTTTCCTTACTTTGGGGCAAAAAAGACAGAAATTCCCTTTGTTTTGGTGGAAAAAGACAGAAATTCCACTTATTTAGAGGCAAAAATGCAGAAATTCCTCTTATTTTAGAGCAAAAATGAAGAAATTTCCCTTTTTTATGGCAAAAAGGTATGCATTCTTCTTATTTTCGGGCAAAAAGGCAGAAATTCCCCATATTTTAGAGCAAAATTGCAGAAATTCCCCTTATTGTGGGGCAAAAAGGCAGAAATTCCCTATATGTTGGGGGAAAAGACAGAAATTCTCCTTATTTTAGAGCAAAACTCAGAAATTTCATTTATTTTGGGGCAAAATTGCAGAAATTTCACTTATTTCAGGAAAAAAAAGCAGAAATTTTCTTATTTTGGGGCAAAAAGGCAGAAATTTCTTTTATTTTGGTACAAAATTGCAGAAAATTTTCTTATTTTGGGGCAAAAAGGCAGAAATTTCTCATATTTTGGGGCAAAAATGCAGAAAATCCCCTTATTTTGAGGTAAAAAGGCTAAAATTCCCCTTATTTGGTTGCAAAAAGGCAGAAATTTCCCTTATTTTGGGGCAAAATTGCAGAAATTTCACTTATATCAGGGTAATAAGTCAGAAATTTTCCTTATTTTGGGGCAAAAAAGACAGAAATTCCCTTTGTTTTGGGGGAAAAAGACAGAAATTCCCCTTATTAAGAGGCAAAAAAGCAGAAATTCCCCTTATTTTGGAGCAAAAATGAAGAAATTTCCCTTTTTTATGGCAAAAAGGTATCCATTCTTCTTGTTTTCGGGCAAAAAGGCAGAAATTCCCCGTTTTTTGGAGCAAAATTGCAGAAATTCCCCTAATTTTTGGGCAAAAAGGCAAAAATTCCCTATATGTTAGGGCAAAACGACAGAAATTCTCCTTATTTTGGGGCAAAATTCAGAAATTCCATTTCTTTTGGTGCAAAATTCCCAAAATTTCTTTTATTTTTGGGGCAAAATTGCAGAAATTTCAATTATTTTGGGGCAAAATTGCAGAAATTTTACTTTTTTCCAGGAAAAAAGGCCGAAATTTTCCGTTTTGGGGGGCAAAAAGGCAGAAATTCCTAATATTTTGTGGCAAAAATATAGAAATTTCCCTTATTTTGAGGTAAAAAGGCTGAAATTCCCCTTATTTGGGGGCAAAAATGCAGAAATTTCTCTTATACTGGGGCAAAATTGCAGAAATTTCACTTATTTCAGGGTAATAATTCAGAAATTTCCCATATTTTGGGGCAAAAAATACAGAAATTCCATTTGTATGGGGGGAAAAAGACAGAAATTCCATTTATTTAGAGGCAAAAAAGCAGAAATTCCCCTTATTTTGGAGCAAAATTGCAGAAATTTCCCTTTTTATAGCAAAAAGGTATGCATTCTTCTTATTTTCAGGCAAAAAGGCAGAAATTTCCCGTATTTTGGAGTAAAATTGCAGAAATTCCCTTAATTGTAGGGCAAAAAGACAGAAATTCTCCTTATTTTGGGGCAAAACGCAGAAATTCCACTTATTTTGGAACAAAATTTCAGAAATTTCCCTTATTTTTGGCCAAAATTGCAGAAATTTCACTTATTTTGGGGCAAAATTGCAGAAATTTCACTTATTTCAGGGAAAAAAAGCAGAAATTTTCTTATTTTGGGGCAAAAAGGCAGAAATTTCCAATATTTTGAGGCAAAAATGCAGAAATTCCCCTTATTTTGAGGTAAAAAGGCTGAAATTCTCCTTATTTGGGGGCAAAAAGGCAGAAATTTCCCATATTTTGGGGCAAAATTGCAGAAATTTCACTTATTTCAGGGTACTAAGTCAGAAATTTTTCTTACTTTGGGGCAAAAAAGACAGAAATTCCCTTTGTTTTCAGGGAAAAAGACAGAAATTCCACTTATTTAGAGGCAAAAATGCAGAAATTCCCCTTATTTTGGAGCAAAAATGAAGAAATTTCCCTTTTTTATGGCAAAAAGGTATGCATTCTTCTTATTTTCGGGCAAAAAGGCAGAAATTCCCTTTGTTTTGGGGGAAAAAGACAGAAATTCCACTTATTTAGAGGCAAAAAAGCAGAAATTCCCCATATTTTGGAGCAAAATTGCAGAAATTCCCCTAATTGTGGGGCAAAAAGGCAGAAATTCCCTATATGTTAGGGCAAAACGACAGAAATTCTCCTCATTTGGGGGCAAAATTCAGAAATTCCATTTATTTTGGGGCAAAATTCCCAAAATTCCCCTTATTTTGGGGCAAAATTGCAGAAATTTCAATTATTTTGGGGCAAAATTGCAGAAATTTCACTTTTTTCAGGGAAAAAAGGCCGAAATTTTCCGTTTTTAGGGGCAAAAAGTCAGAAATTCCTAATATTTTGAGGCAAAAATGCAAAAATTCCTCTTATTTTGAGGTAAAAAGGCTGAAATTCCCCTTATTTGCGGGCAAAAATGCAGAAATTTCTTTATACTGGGGCAAAATTGCAGAAATTTCACTTATTTCAGGGTAATAATTCAGAAATTTTCCTTATTTTGGGGCAAAAAATACAGAAATTCCATTTGTATGGGTGGAAAAAGACAGAAATTCCATTTATTTAGAGGCAAAAAAGCAGAAATTCCCCTTATTTTGGAGCAAAATTGCAGAAATTTCCCTTTTTATAGCCAAAAGGTATGCATTCTTCTTATTTTCAGGCAAAAAGGCAGAAATTCCCCGTATTTTGGAGTAAAATTGCAGAAATTCCCTATATGTTGGGGCAAAAAGACAGAAATTCTCCTTATTTTGGGGCAAAACTCAGAAATTCCACTTATTTTGGAACAAAATTTCAGAAATTTCCCTTATTTTTGGCCAAAATTGCAGAAATTTCACTTATTTTGGGGCAAAATTGCAGAAATTTCACTTATTTCAGGGAAAAAAAGCAGAAATTTTCTTATTTTGGGGCAAAAAGGCAAAAATTTCCCATATTTTGAGGCAAAAATGCAGAAATTCCCCTTATTTTGAGGTAAAAAGGCTGAAATTCTCCTTATTTGGGGGCAAAAAGGCAGAAATTTCCCATATTTTGGGGCAAAATTGCAGAAATTTCACTTATTTCAGGGTACTAAGTCAGAAATTTTTCTTACTTTGGGGCAAAAAAGACAGAAATTCCCTTTGTTTTCAGGGAAAAATACAGAAATTCCACTTATTTAGAGGCAAAAATGCAGAAATTCTCCTTATTTTGGAGCAAAAATGAAGAAATTTCCCTTTTTTATGGCAAAAAGGTACGCATTCTTCTTATTTTCGGGCATAAAGGCAGAAATTCTCCCTATTTTAGAGCAAAATTGCAGAAATTCCTCTAATTGTGGGGCAAAAAGGCAGAAATTCCCTATATGTTGGGGCAAAATACAGAAATTCTCCTTATTTTGGTGAAAAACTCAGAAATTCCACTTATTTTGGGGCAAAATTGCAGAAATTTCCCTTATTTTGGGGCAAAATTGCAGAAATTTCACTTATTTTGGGGCAAAATTGCAGAAATTTCACTTTTTTCAGGGTAATAAGTCAGAAATTTTCCTTATTTTGGGGCAAAAAAGACAGAAATTCCCTATGTTCTGGGGGAAAAGACAGTAATTCCACTTTTTTAGAGGCAAAAAAGCAGAAATTCCTTTTATTTTGGAGTAAAAATGAAGAAATTTCTTTTTTTTTTTGTGGCAAATGTATACATTCCCTTTATTTTCGGGCAAAACGCAGAAATTCCACTTATTTTGGAACAAAATTTCAGAAATTTCCCTTATTTTTGGCCAAAATTGCAGAAATTTCACTTATTTTGGGGCAAAATTGCAGAAATTTCACTTATTTCAGGGAAAAAAAGCAGAAATTTTCTTATTTTTGGGCAAAAAGGCAGAAATTTCCCATATTTTGAGGCAAAAATGCAGAAATTCCCCTTATTTTGAGGTAAAAAGGCTGAAATTCTCCTTATTTGGGGGCAAAAAGGCAGAAATTTCCCATATTTTGGGGCAAAATTGCAGAAATTTTACTTATTTCAGGGTACTAAGTCAGAAATTTTTCTTACTTTGGGGCAAAAAAGACAGAAATTCCCTTTGTTTTCAGGGAAAAAGACAGAAATTCCACTTATTTAGAGGCAAAAATGCAGAAATTCCCCTTATTTTGGAGCAAAAATGAAGAAATTTCCCTTTTTTATGGCAAAAAGGTATGCATTCTTCTTATTTTCGGGCAAAAAGGCAGAAATTCTCCCTATTTTAGAGCAAAATTGCAGAAATTCCTCTAATTGTGGGGCAAAAAGGCAGAAATTCCCTATATGTTGGGGCAAAATACAGAAATTCTCCTTATTTTGGTGAAAAACTCAGAAATTCCACTTATTTTGGGGCAAAATTGCAGAAATTTCCCTTATTTTGGGGCAAAATTGCAGAAATTTCACTTATTTTGGGGCAAAATTGCAGAAATTTCACTTTTTTCAGGGTAATAAGTCAGAAATTTTCCTTATTTTGGGGCAAAAAAGACAGAAATTCCCTATGTTCTGGGGGAAAAGACAGTAATTCCACTTTTTTAGAGGCAAAAAAGCAGAAATTCCTTTTATTTTGGAGTAAAAATGAAGAAATTTCTTTTTTTTTTGTGGCAAATGTATACATTCCCTTTATTTTCGGGCAAAACGCAGAAATTCCACTTATTTTGGAACAAAATTTCAGAAATTTCCCTTATTTTTGGCCAAAATTGCAGAAATTTCACTTATTTTGGGGCAAAATTGCAGAAATTTCACTTATTTCAGGGAAAAAAAGCAGAAATTTTCTTATTTTGGGGCAAAAAGGCAGAAATTTCCCATATTTTGAGGCAAAAATGCAGAAATTCCCCTTATTTTGAGGTAAAAAGGCTGAAATTCTCCTTATTTGGGGGCAAAAAGGCAGAAATTTCCCATATTTTGGGGCAAAATTGCAGAAATTTCACTTATTTCAGGGTACTAAGTCAGAAATTTTTCTTACTTTGGGGCAAAAAAGACAGAAATTCCCTTTGTTTTCAGGGAAAAAGACAGAAATTCCACTTATTTAGAGGCAAAAATGCAGAAATTCCCCTTATTTTGGAGCAAAAATGAAGAAATTTCCCTTTTTTATGGCAAAAAGGTATGCATTATTCTTATTTTCGGGCAAAAAGGCAGAAATTCTCCCTATTTTAGAGCAAAATTGCAGAAATTCCTCTAATTGTGGGGCAAAAAGGCAGAAATTCCCTATATGTTGGGGCAAAATACAGAAATTCTCCTTATTTTGGTGAAAAACTCAGAAATTCCACATATTTTGGGGCAAAATTGCAGAAATTTCCCTTATTTTGTGGCAAAATTGCAGAAATTTCACTTATTTTGGGGCAAAATTGCAGAAATTTCACTTTTTTCAGGGTAATAAGTCAGAAATTTTCCTTATTTTGGGGCAAAAAAGACAGAAATTCCCTATGTTCTGGGGGAAAAGACAGTAATTCCACTTTTTTAGAGGCAAAAAAGCAGAAATTCCTTTTATTTTGGAGTAAAAATGAAGAAATTTCTTTTTTTTGTGGCAAATGTATACATTCCCTTTATTTTCGGGCAAAACGCAGAAATTCCACTTATTTTGGAACAAAATTTCAGAAATTTCCCTTATTTTTGGCCAAAATTGCAGAAATTTCACTTATTTTGGGGCAAAATTGCAGAAATTTCACTTATTTCAGGGAAAAAAAGCAGAAATTTTCTTATTTTGGGGCAAAAAGGCAGAAATTTCCCATATTTTGAGGCAAAAATGCAGAAATTCCCCTTATTTTGAGGTAAAAAGGCTGAAATTCTCCTTATTTGGGGGCAAAAAGGCAGAAATTTCCCATGTTTTGGGGCAAAATTGCAGAAATTTCACTTATTTCAGGGTACTAAGTCAGAAATTTTTCTTACTTTGGGGCAAAAAAGACAGAAATTCCCTTTGTTTTCAGGGAAAAAGACAGAAATTCCACTTATTTAGAGGCAAAAATGCAGAAATTCCCCTTATTTTGGAGCAAAAATGAAGAAATTTCCCTTTTTTATGGCAAAAAGGTATGCATTCTTCTTATTTTCGGGCAAAAAGGCAGAAATTCCCTTTGTTTTGGGGGAAAAAGACAGAAATTCCACTTATTTAGAGGCAAAAAAGCAGAAATTCCCCATATTTTGGAGCAAAATTGCAGAAATTCCCCTAATTGTGGGGCAAAAAGGCAGAAATTCCCTATATGTTAGGGCAAAACGACAGAAATTCTCCTCATTTGGGGGCAAAATTCAGAAATTCCATTTATTTTGGGGCAAAATTCCCAAAATTCCCCTTATTTTGGGGCAAAATTGCAGAAATTTCAATTATTTTGGGGCAAAATTGCAGAAATTTCACTTTTTTCAGGGAAAAAAGGCCGAAATTTTCCGTTTTTAGGGGCAAAAAGTCAGAAATTCCTAATATTTTGAAGCAAAAATGCAGAAATTCCTCTTATTTTGAGGTAAAAAGGCTGAAATTCCCCTTATTTGCGGGCAAAAATGCAGAAATTTCTCTTATACTGGGGCAAAATTGCAGAAATTTCACTTATTTCAGGGTAATAATTCAGAAATTTTCCTTATTTTGGGGCAAAAAATACAGAAATTCCATTTGTATGGGTGGAAAAAACAGAAATTCCATTTATTTAGAGGCAAAAAAGCAGAAATTCCCCTTATTTTGGAGCAAAATTGCAGAAATTTCCCTTTTTATAGCCAAAAGGTATGCATTCTTCTTATTTTCAGGCAAAAAGGCAGAAATTCCCCGTATTTTGGAGTAAAATTGCAGAAATTCCCTATATGTTGGGGCAAAAAGACAGAAATTCTCCTTATTTTGGGGCAAAACTCAGAAATTCCACTTATTTTGGAACAAAATTTCAGAAATTTCCCTTATTTTTGGCCAAAATTGCAGAAATTTCACTTATTTTGGGGCAAAATTGCAGAAATTTCACTTATTTCAGGGAAAAAAAGCAGAAATTTTCTTATTTTGGGGCAAAAAGGCAGAAATTTCCCATATTTTGAGGCAAAAATGCAGAAATTCCCCTTATTTTGAGGTAAAAAGGCTGAAATTCTCCTTATTTGGGGGCAAAAAGGCAGAAATTTCCCATATTTTGGGGCAAAATTGCAGAAATTTCACTTATTTCAGGGTACTAAGTCAGAAATTTTTCTTACTTTGGGGCAAAAAAACAGAAATTCCCTTTGTTTTCAGGGAAAAAGACAGAAATTCCACTTATTTAGAGGCAAAAATGCAGAAATTCCCCTTATTTTGGAGCAAAAATGAAGAAATTTCCCTTTTTTATGGCAAAAAGGTATGCATTCTTCTTATTTTCGGGCAAAAAGGCAGAAATTCTCCCTATTTTAGAGCTAAATTGCAGAAATTCCCCTAATTGTGGGGCAAAAAGGCAGAAATTCACTATATGTTGGGGCAAAAAGACAGAAATTCTCCTTATTTTGGTGAAAAACTCAGAAATTCCACTTATTTTGGGGCAAAATTGCAGAAATTTCCCTTATTTTGGGGCGAAATTGCAGAAATTTCACTTATTTTGGGGCAAAATTGCAGAAATTTCACTTTTTTCAGGGTAATAAGTCAGAAATTTTCCTTATTTTGGGGCAAAAAAGACAGAAATTCCCTATGTTCTGGGGGAAAAGACAGTAATTCCACTTTTTTAGAGGCAAAAAAGCAGAAATTCCTTTTATTTTGGAGTAAAAATGAAGAAATTTCTTTTTTTTGTGGCAAATGTATACATTCCCTTTATTTTCGGGCAAAAAGGCAGAAATTCCCCGTATTTTGGAGCAAACTTGCAGATATTCCCCTAATTGTGGGGCAAAAAGGCAGAAATTCCCTATATGTTGGGGCAAAAAGACAGAAATTCTCCTTATTTTGGGGCAAAACTCAGAAATTCCACTTATTTTGGGCCAAAATTCCAGAAATTTCCCTTATTTTGGGGCAAAATTGCAGAAATTTCACTTATTTTCAGGCAAAATTACATAAATTTCACTTATTTCAGAAAAAAAGCAGAATTTTCTTATTTTGGTGCAAAAAGGCAGAAATTTCTTTTATTTTGTTACAAAATTGCAGAAATTTTTTTATTTTGGGGCAAAAAGGCAGAAATCTCCCATATTTTGGGGCAAAAATGCAGAAATTCCTCTTATTTTGAGGTAAAAAGGCTGAAATTCCCCTTATTTGGGGGCAAAAGGGCAGAAATTTCCCTTATTTTGAGGCAAAATTGCAGAAATTTCACTTATTTCAGAAAAAAAAAACAAAAACTTTTCTTATTTTAGGGCAAAATGCAGAAATTCCCATTATTTTGGGGCAAAAGGCAGAAATTCACCTTATTTTGTGGTAAAATTGCAGACATTTCACATATTTCAGGGCAAAAAGGTAGAAATTCCTCTTATTTGGGGGCAAAAAGGCAGAAATTCCCCTTATTTTGGGATAAAATTGCAGAAATGTCCCTTGTTTGGGGGCAAAAAGGCAGAAAATCCCCTTAATTTTTGGCAAAAAAGCAGAAATTTCCCGTATTTTGGAGCAAAATTGCAGAAATTCCCCTAATATTGGGGCAAAAATGCAGAAATTCCTATTATTTGGGGCAAATCGGCAGAAGTTCCCCTTATTTTCGGAAAAAGAGGCAGAAATTCCCTGTATTTTGAAGCAAAATTGCAGAAACTCCCCTAATTTTGGGGCAAAAAGGCATAAATTTCTCATATTTTGGTGCAAAAATGCAGAAATATTTTTTATTTTGAGGTAAAAAGGCTGAAATTCCCCTTATTTGGGGGCAAAAAAGAAGAATTTCTCTTATTTTGGGGCAAAATTGCAGAAATTTCACTTATTTCAGAGTAATAAGTCAGAAATTTTCGTTATTTTGGGGCAAAAAAAACAGAAATTCCCTTTGTTTTGGGGGGAAAAGACAGAAATTCCACTTTTTTAGAGGCAAAAAAGCAGAAATAACTTTTATTTTGGAGTAAAAATGTAGAAATTTCCCTTTTTTATGGCAAAAAGGTATGCATTCTTCTTATTTTCGGGCAAAAGGCAGAAATTCCCCGTATTTTCGAGCAAAATTGCAAAAATTCCCCTAATTTTAGGGCAAAAAGGCAGAAATTCCCTATATGTTGGGGCAAAAAGACAGAAATTCTCCTTATTTTGGGGCAAAACTCAGAAATTCCACTTATTTTGGGGCAAAATTCTAGAAATTTTTCTTATTTTAAAGCAAAATTGCAGAAATTTCACTTATTTTGGGGAAAAATTGCAGAAATTTCACTTATTTCAGGGAAAAAAGGCAGAAATTTTTCTTATTTTGGGGCAAAAAGGAAAAATTTCCTAATATTTTGTGGCAAAAATGCCGAAATTCCCCTTATTTTGAGGTAAAAAAGCTGAAATTTCTCTTATTTGGGGGAAAAAAGGCAGAAATTTCCCTTATTTTGGGGCAAAATTGCAGAAATTTCACTTATTTCAGGGTAATAAGTCAGAAATTTTTCTTATTTTGGGGCCAAAAGGACAGAAATTCCCTTTGTTTTGGGGGAAAAAGACAGAAATTCCACTTATTTAGAGGCAAAAAAGCAGAAATTCCCCTTATTTTGGAGCAAAAATGAAGAAATTTCCCTTTTTTATGGCAAAAAGGTATGCATTCTTCTTATTTTCGGGCAAAAAGGCAGGAATTCCCCGTATTTTGAAGCAAAATTGCAGAAATTCCCCTAATTGTGGGGCAAAAAAACAGAAATTCCCTATATGTTAGGGCAAAAAGACAGAAATTCTCCTTATTTTGGGGTAAAACTCAGAAATTCCACTTATTTTTGGGGCAAAATTCCAGAAATTTCCCTTATTTTGGGGCAAAATTGCAGAAATTTTACTTATTTTGGGGCAAAATTGCAGAAATTTCACTTATTTCAGAAAAATAAGCAGAATTTATTTATTTTGGTGCAAAAAGGCAGAAATTTCTTTTATTTTGGTACAAATTGCAGAAATTTTTCTTATTTTGGGGCAAAAAGGCAGAAATCTTCATATTTTGGGGCAAAAATGCAGAAATTCCTCTTATTTTGAGGTAAAAAGGCTGAAATTTCCCTTATTTGGGGGCAAAAAGGAAGAAATTTCCCTTATTTTGAGGCAAAATTGCAGAAATTTCACTTATTTCAGGATAATAAGTCAGAAATTTTCGTCATTTTGGGGCAAAAGAGACAGAAATTTCCTTTGTTTTGGGGGAAAAAAACAGAAATTCCACTTTTTTAGAGGCAAAAAAAGCAGAAATTCCTATTATTTTGGAGTAAAAATGAAGAAATTTCCCTTTTTTGTGGCAAAAGGTATACATTCCACTTATTTTTGGGCTAAAAAGCAGAAATTACCCGTATTTTGGAGCAAAATTGCAGAAATTCCCCTAATTGTGGGGCAAGAAGGGAGAAATTCCCTATTTGTTGGGGCAAAAAGAAACAAATTCTCCTTATTTTGGGTCAAAACTCAGAAATTCTACTGATATTGGGGCAAAATTCCAGAAATTTCCCTTATTTTGGGGCAAAATTGCAGAAATTTCACTTATTTTTGGGCAAAATTGCAGAAATTTCACTTATTTCAGAAAAAAAAGCAGAAATTTTCTTATTTTGGTGCAAAAAGGCGAAATTTCTTTTATTTTGGTACAAAATTGCAGAAAATTTTCTAATTTTGGGGCAAAAAGGCAGAAATCTCCCATATTTTGGGGCAAAAATGCAGAAATTTCTCTTATTTTGAGGTAAAAAGGCTGAAATTCCCCTTATTTGGGGGCAAAAAGGCAGAAATTTCCCTTATTTTGGGGCAAAATTGCAGAAATTTCACTTATTTCAGGGTAATAAGTCAGAAAATTTCCTTATTTTGGGGCAAAAAAGACAGAAATTTCCTTTGTTTTGGGGGAAAAAGACAGAAATTCCACTTATTTAGAGGCAAAAAAGCAGAAATTCCCCTTATTTTGTAGCAAAACTGAAGAAATTTCTATTTTTTATGGCAAAAAGGTATGCATTCTTCTTATTTTCGGGCAAAAAGGCAGAAATTCCCCGTATTTTGGAGCAAAATTGCAGAAATTTCCCTAATTGTGGGGCAAGAAGGGGGAAATTCCCTATATGTTGGGGCAAAAAGACAGAAATTCTCCTTATTTTGGGGCAAAACTCAGAAATTCCACTTATTTTGGTGCAAAATTCCAGAAATTTCCCTTATTTTAGGGCAAAATTGCAGAAATTTCACTTATTTTGGGGCAAAATTGCAGAAATTTAACTTATTTCAGAAAAAAATTCAGAAATTTTTCTATTTTGGTGCAAAAAGGCAGAAATTTCTTTTATTTTGGTACAAAATTGCAGAAATTTTTCTTATTTTGGGGCAAAAAGGGAGAAATCCCCCATATTTTGAGGCAAAAATGCAGAAATTCCTCTTATTTTGAGGTAATAAGGCTGAAATTTCCCTTATTTGGGGGCAAAAAGGCAGAAATTTCCCATATTTTGAGGCAAAATTGCAGAAATTTCACTTATTTCAGGGTAATAAGTCAGAAATTTTCTTTATTTTGGGGCAAAAAAGACAGAAATTCCCTTTGTTTTGGGAGAAAAAGACAGAAATTCCACTTTTTTAGAGGCAAAAAAGCAGAAATTCCTTTTATTTTGGAGTAAAAATGAAGAAATTTCCCTTTTTTTGTGGCAAAAGGTATGAATTCCACTTATTTTCGGGCAAAAAGGCAGAAATTACCCGTATTTTGGAGCAATATTGCAGAAATTCGCCTAATTGTGGGGCAAAGAGGCAGAAATTCCCTATATGTTAGGGCAAAAAGACAGAAATTCTCTTTATTTTGGGGCAAAATTCAGAAATTCTACATATTTTGGGGCAAAATTCCAGAAATTTCCCTTATTTTGGGGCAAAATTGCAGAAATTTCACTTATTTTGGGGCAAAATTGCAGAAATTTCACTTATTTCAGGGTAATAAGTCAGAAATTTTCCTTATTTTGGGGCCAAAAAGACAGAAATTCTCTTTGTTTTGGGGGAAAAAGACAGAAATTCCACTTATTTAGAGGCAAAAAAGCAGAAATTCCTCTTATTTTGGAGCAAAATTGCAGAAATTCCCCTAATTGTGGGGCAAAAAGGCAGAAATTCCCTATATGTTGGGGCAAAAAGAAACAAATTCTCCTTATTTTGGGTCAAAACTCAGAAATTCCACTGATATTGGGGCAAAATTCCAGAAATTTCCCGTATTTTGGGGCAAAATTGCAGAAATTTCACTTATTTTGGGGCAAAATTGCAGAAATTTCACTTATTTCAGAAAAAAAAGCAGGAATTTTCTTATTTTGGTGCAAAAAGGCGGAAATTTCTTTTATTTTGGTACATAATTGCAGAAATTTTTCTTATTTTTGGGCAAAAACTCAGAAATCTCCCATATTTAGGGGAAAAATGCAGAAATTCCTCTTATTTTGAGGTAAAAGGCTGAAATTCCCCTTATTTGGGGGCAAAAAGGCAGAAATTTCCCTTATTTTGAGGCAAAATTGCAGAAATTTCACTTATTTCCGGGTAATAACTCAGAAATTTTCTCTATTTTGGGGCAAAAAAGACAGAAATTCCCTTTGTTTTCAGGGAAAAAGACAGAAATTCCACTTATTTAGAGGCAAAAATGCAGAAATTCCCCTTATTTTGGAGCAAAAATGAAGAAATATCCCTTTTTTATGGCAAAAAGGTATGCATTCTTCTTATTTTCGGGCAAAAAGGCAGAAATTCCCCATATTTTAGAGCAAAATTGCAGAAATTCCCCTAATTGTGGGGCAAAAAGGCAGAAATTCCCTATATGTTGGGGCAAAATACAGAAATTCTCCTTATTTTGGTGAAAAACTCAGAAATTCCACTTATTTTGGGGCAAAATTGCAGAAATTTCCCTTATTTTGGGGCAAAATTGCAGAAATTTCACTTATTTTGGGGCAAAATTGCAGAAATTTCACTTTTTTCAGGGTAATAAGTCAGAAATTTTCCTTATTTTGGGGCAAAAAAGACAGAAATTCCCTATGTTCTGCGGGAAAAAGACAGTAATTCCAATTTTTAGAGGCAAAAAAGCAGAAATTCCTTTTATTTTGGAGTAAAAATGAAGAAATTTCTTTTTTTGTGGCAAAAGGTGTACATTCCCTTTATTTTCGGGCAAAAAGGCAGAAATTCCCCGTATTTTGGAGCAAACTTGCAGATATTACCCTAATTGTGGGGCAAAAAGGCAGAAATTTCCTATATGTTAGGGCAAAAAGACAGAAATTCTCTTTATTTTTGGGGCAAAACTCAGAAATTCCATTTATTTTGGGGCAAAATTCCAGAAATTTCTTTTATTTTGGGGCAAAATTGCAGAAATTTCACTTATTTTGGGGCAAAATTGCAGAAATTTCACTTATTTCATGGTAAAAAGGCAGAAATTATCCTTATTTTGATGCAAAAATGCAGAAATTCCAAATATTTTGTGGCAAAAATGAAGAAATTCCCTTTATTTTGAGGTAAAAAGGCAGAAATTCCTGTTATTTGGGGGCAAAAAAAAGAAATTTCACTTATTTTGGGGCAAAAACTCAGAATTTCCACACTTTTTTGGTCAAAATTCCAGAAATTTCCCTTATTTTGGGGCAAAATTGCAGAAATTTCACTTATTTTGGTGCAAAATTGCAGAAATTTAACTTATTTCAGAAAAAAATTTAGAAATTTTCCTATTTTGGTGCAAAAAGGCAGAATTATCTTTTATTTTGGTACAAAATTGCAGAAATTTTTCTTATTTTGGGGCAAAAAGGCAGAAATCTCCCATATTTTGGAGCAAAAATGAAGATATTCCTCTTATTTTGAGGTAAAAAGGCTGAAATTTCCTTTATTTGGGGGCAAAAAGGCAGAAATTTCCCTTATTTTGAGGAAAATTGCAGAAATTTCACTTATTTCAGGGTAATAAGTCAGAAATTTTCGTTATTTTGGGGCAAAAAAGACAGAAATTCCCTTTGTTTTGGGGGAAAAAGACAGAAATTCCACTTTTTTAGAGGCAAAAAAGCAGAAATTCCTTTTATTTTGGAGTAAAAATGAAGAAATTTCTTTTTTTGTGGCAAAAGGTATACATTCCACTTATTTTTGGGCTAAAAAGCAGAAATTACCCGTATTTTGGAGCAAAATTGCAGAAAATCCCCTAATTGTGGGGCAAAGAGGCAGAAATTCCCTATATGTTAGGGCAAAAAGACAGAAATTCTCCTTATTTTGGGGCAAAACTCAGAAATTCCACTTATTTTGCGGCAAAATTCTAGAAATTTCCCTTATTTTGGGGCAAAATTGCAGAAATTTCACTTATTTTGGGGAAAAATTGCAGTAATTTCACTTATTTTTGGGCAAAATTGCAGAAATTCCAAATATTTTGTGGCAAAAATGCAGAAATTCCCCTTATTTTAAGGTAAAAAGGCAGAAATTCCCCTTATTTGGGGGTAAAAAACAGAAATTTCCCTTATTTTGGGGCAAAATTGCAGAAATTTCACTTATTTTGGGGCAAAATTGCAGAAATTTCACTTATTTCAGAAAAAAATTCAGAAATTTTCCTATTTTGGTGCAAAAAGGCAGAAATTTCTATTTTGGTACAAAATTGCAGAAATTTTTCTTTTTTTGGGGCAAAAAGGCACAAATCTCCCATATTTTGGGGAAAAAATGCAGAAATTCCTCTTATTTTGAGGTAAAAAGGTAGAAATTTCCCTTATTTGGGGGAAAAAGGCAGAAATTTCCCTTATTTTGAGGCAAAATTGCAGAAATTTCACTTATTTCAGTGTAATAAGTCAGAAATTTTCCTTATTTTGGGGCAAAAAAGACAGAAATTCCCTTTGTTTTGGGGGAAAAAGACAGAAATTCCACTTTTTTAGCGGCAAAAAAGCAGAAATTCATTTTATTTTGGAGTAAAAATGAAGAAATTTCTTTTTTTTTGTGGCAAAAGATATACATTCCCCTTATTTTCAGGCTAAAAAGCAGAAATTCCCCGTATTTTGGAGCAAAATTGCAGAAATTCCCCTAATTGTGGGGCAAAAAGGCAGAAATTTCCGATATGTTAGGGCAAAAAGACAGAAATTCTTTTTATTTTGGGGCTAAACTCAGAAATTCCACTTATTTTGGGGCAAAATTCCAGAAATTTCCCTTATTTTGGGGCAAAATTGCAGAAATTTCACTTATTTTGGGGCAAAATTGCAGAAATTTCACTTATTTCAGGGTAATAAGTCAGAAATTTTCCTTATTTTGGGGCCAAAAAGACAGAAATTTCCTTTGTTTTGGGGTGAAAAAGATAGAAATTCCACTTATTTAGAGGCAAAAAAGCAGAAATTCCTCTTATTTTGGAGCAAAAATGAAGAAATTTCCTTTTTTTATGGCAAAAAGGTATGCATTCTTCTTATTTTCGGGCAAAAAGGCAGAAATTCCCAGTATTTTGGAGCAAAATTGCAGAAATTCCCCTAATTGTGGGGCAAAAAGGCAGAAATTCCCTATATGTTGGGGCAAAAAGAAACAAATTCTCCTTATTTTGGGTCAAAACTCAGAAATTCCACTGATATTGGGGCAAAATTCCAGAAATTTCCCGTATTTTGGGGCAAAATTGCAGAAATTTCACTTATTTTGGGGCAAAATTGCAGAAATTTCACTTATTTCAGAAAAAAAAGCAGGAATTTTCTTATTTTGGTGCAAAAAGGCGGAAATTTCTTTTATTTTGGTACATAATTGCAGAAATTTTTCTTATTTTTGGGCAAAAACTCAGAAATCTCCCATATTTAGGGGAAAAATGCAGAAATTCCTCTTATTTTGAGGTAAAAGGCTGAAATTCCCCTTATTTGGGGGCAAAAAGGCAGAAATTTCCCTTATTTTGAGGCAAAATTGCAGAAATTTCACTTATTTCCGGGTAATAACTCAGAAATTTTCTCTATTTTGGGGCAAAAAAGACAGAAATTCCCTTTGTTTTCAGGGAAAAAGACAGAAATTCCACTTATTTAGAGGCAAAAATGCAGAAATTCCCCTTATTTTGGAGCAAAAATGAAGAAATATCCCTTTTTTATGGCAAAAAGGTATGCATTCTTCTTATTTTCGGGCAAAAAGGCAGAAATTCCCCATATTTTAGAGCAAAATTGCAGAAATTCCCCTAATTGTGGGGCAAAAAGGCAGAAATTCCCTATATGTTGGGGCAAAATACAGAAATTCTCCTTATTTTGGTGAAAAACTCAGAAATTCCACTTATTTTGGGGCAAAATTGCAGAAATTTCCCTTATTTTGGGGCAAAATTGCAGAAATTTCACTTATTTTGGGGCAAAATTGCAGAAATTTCACTTTTTTCAGGGTAATAAGTCAGAAATTTTCCTTATTTTGGGGCAAAAAAGACAGAAATTCCCTATGTTCTGCGGGAAAAAGACAGTAATTCCAATTTTTAGAGGCAAAAAAGCAGAAATTCCTTTTATTTTGGAGTAAAAATGAAGAAATTTCTTTTTTTGTGGCAAAAGGTGTACATTCCCTTTATTTTCGGGCAAAAAGGCAGAAATTCCCCGTATTTTGGAGCAAACTTGCAGATATTACCCTAATTGTGGGGCAAAAAGGCAGAAATTTCCTATATGTTAGGGCAAAAAGACAGAAATTCTCTTTATTTTTGGGGCAAAACTCAGAAATTCCATTTATTTTGGGGCAAAATTCCAGAAATTTCTTTTATTTTGGGGCAAAATTGCAGAAATTTCACTTATTTTGGGGCAAAATTGCAGAAATTTCACTTATTTCATGGTAAAAAGGCAGAAATTATCCTTATTTTGATGCAAAAATGCAGAAATTCCAAATATTTTGTGGCAAAAATGAAGAAATTCCCTTTATTTTGAGGTAAAAAGGCAGAAATTCCTGTTATTTGGGGGCAAAAAAAAGAAATTTCACTTATTTTGGGGCAAAAACTCAGAATTTCCACACTTTTTTGGTCAAAATTCCAGAAATTTCCCTTATTTTGGGGCAAAATTGCAGAAATTTCACTTATTTTGGTGCAAAATTGCAGAAATTTAACTTATTTCAGAAAAAAATTTAGAAATTTTCCTATTTTGGTGCAAAAAGGCAGAATTATCTTTTATTTTGGTACAAAATTGCAGAAATTTTTCTTATTTTGGGGCAAAAAGGCAGAAATCTCCCATATTTTGGAGCAAAAATGAAGATATTCCTCTTATTTTGAGGTAAAAAGGCTGAAATTTCCTTTATTTGGGGGCAAAAAGGCAGAAATTTCCCTTATTTTGAGGAAAATTGCAGAAATTTCACTTATTTCAGGGTAATAAGTCAGAAATTTTCGTTATTTTGGGGCAAAAAAGACAGAAATTCCCTTTGTTTTGGGGGAAAAAGACAGAAATTCCACTTTTTTAGAGGCAAAAAAGCAGAAATTCCTTTTATTTTGGAGTAAAAATGAAGAAATTTCTTTTTTTGTGGCAAAAGGTATACATTCCACTTATTTTTGGGCTAAAAAGCAGAAATTACCCGTATTTTGGAGCAAAATTGCAGAAAATCCCCTAATTGTGGGGCAAAGAGGCAGAAATTCCCTATATGTTAGGGCAAAAAGACAGAAATTCTCCTTATTTTGGGGCAAAACTCAGAAATTCCACTTATTTTGCGGCAAAATTCTAGAAATTTCCCTTATTTTGGGGCAAAATTGCAGAAATTTCACTTATTTTGGGGAAAAATTGCAGTAATTTCACTTATTTTTGGGCAAAATTGCAGAAATTCCAAATATTTTGTGGCAAAAATGCAGAAATTCCCCTTATTTTAAGGTAAAAAGGCAGAAATTCCCCTTATTTGGGGGTAAAAAACAGAAATTTCCCTTATTTTGGGGCAAAATTGCAGAAATTTCACTTATTTTGGGGCAAAATTGCAGAAATTTCACTTATTTCAGAAAAAAATTCAGAAATTTTCCTATTTTGGTGCAAAAAGGCAGAAATTTCTATTTTGGTACAAAATTGCAGAAATTTTTCTTTTTTTGGGGCAAAAAGGCACAAATCTCCCATATTTTGGGGAAAAAATGCAGAAATTCCTCTTATTTTGAGGTAAAAAGGTAGAAATTTCCCTTATTTGGGGGAAAAAGGCAGAAATTTCCCTTATTTTGAGGCAAAATTGCAGAAATTTCACTTATTTCAGTGTAATAAGTCAGAAATTTTCCTTATTTTGGGGCAAAAAAGACAGAAATTCCCTTTGTTTTGGGGGAAAAAGACAGAAATTCCACTTTTTTAGCGGCAAAAAAGCAGAAATTCATTTTATTTTGGAGTAAAAATGAAGAAATTTCTTTTTTTTTGTGGCAAAAGATATACATTCCCCTTATTTTCAGGCTAAAAAGCAGAAATTCCCCGTATTTTGGAGCAAAATTGCAGAAATTCCCCTAATTGTGGGGCAAAAAGGCAGAAATTTCCGATATGTTAGGGCAAAAAGACAGAAATTCTTTTTATTTTGGGGCTAAACTCAGAAATTCCACTTATTTTGGGGCAAAATTCCAGAAATTTCCCTTATTTTGGGGCAAAATTGCAGAAATTTCACTTATTTTGGGGCAAAATTGCAGAAATTTCACTTATTTCAGGGTAATAAGTCAGAAATTTTCCTTATTTTGGGGCCAAAAAGACAGAAATTTCCTTTGTTTTGGGGTGAAAAAGATAGAAATTCCACTTATTTAGAGGCAAAAAAGCAGAAATTCCTCTTATTTTGGAGCAAAAATGAAGAAATTTCCTTTTTTTATGGCAAAAAGGTATGCATTCTTCTTATTTTCGGGCAAAAAGGCAGAAATTCCCAGTATTTTGGAGCAAAATTGCAGAAATTCCCCTAATTGTGGGGCAAAAAGGCAGAAATTCCCTATATGTTGGGGCAAAAAGAAACAAATTCTCCTTATTTTGGGTCAAAACTCAGAAATTCCACTGATATTGGGGCAAAATTCCAGAAATTTCCCTTATTTTGGGGCAAAATTGCAGAAATTTCACTTATTTTGGGGCAAAATTGCAGAAATTTCACTTATTTCAGAAAAAAAAGCAGAAATTTTCTTATTTTGGTGCAAAAAGGCGGAAATTTCTTTTATTTTGGTACAAAATTGCAGAAATTTTTCTTATTTTGGCGCAAAAAGGCAGAAATCTCCCATATTTTGGGGCAAAAATGGAGAAATTTCTCTTATTTTGAGGTAAAAAGGCTGAAATTCCCATTATTTGGGGGCAAAAAGGCAGAAATTTCCCTTATTTTGAGGCAAAATTGCAGAAATTTCACTTATTTCAGTGTAATAAGTCAGAAACTTTCTTTATTTTGAAGCAAAAAAGACAGAAATTCTTTTTGTTTTGAGGGAAAAAGGCAGAAATTCCACTTTTTTAGCGGCAAAAAAGCAAAAAGTCATTTTATTTTGGAGTAAAAATGAAGAAATTTCTTTTTTTGTGGCAAAAAGTATACATTCCCCTTATTTTCAGGCTAAAAAGCAGAAATTCCCCGTATTTTAAAGCAAAATTGCAGAAATTCCCCTAATTGTGGGGCAAAAAGGCAGAAATTGCCTATATGTTGGGGCAAAAAGACAGAAATTCTCCTAATTTTGGGGCAAAACTCAGAAATTCCACTTATTTTGAGGCAAAATTGCAGAAATTTCACTTATTTCAGAAAAATAAGCAGAATTTATTTATTTTGGTGCAAAAAGGCAGAAATTTCTTTTATTTTGGTACAAATTGCAGAAATTTTTCTTATTTTGGGGCAAAAAGGCAGAAATCTTCATATTTTGGGGCAAAAATGCAGAAATTCCTCTTATTTTGAGATAAAAAGGCTGAAATTTCCCTTATTTGGGGGCAAAAAGGAAGAAATTTCCCTTATTTTGAGGCAAAATTGCAGAAATTTCACTTATTTCAGGATAATAAGTCAGAAATTTTCGTTATTTTGGGGCAAAAGAGACAGAAATTTCCTTTGTTTTGGGGGAAAAAAACAGAAATTCCACTTTTTTAGAGGCAACAAAAGCAGAAATTCCTTTTATTTTGGAGTAAAAATGAAGAAATTTCCCTTTTTTGTGGCAAAAGGTATACATTCCACTTATTTTTGGGCTAAAAAGCAGAAATTACCCGTATTTTGGAGCAAAATTGCAGAAATTCCCCTAATTGTGGGGCAAGAAGGGAGAAATTCCCTATATGTTGGGGCAAAAAGAAACAAATTCTTATTATTTTGGGTCAAAACTCAGAAATTCTACTGATATTGGGGCAAAATTCCAGAAATTTCCCTTATTTTGGGGCAAAATTGCAGAAATTTCACTTATTTTTGGGCAAAATTGTAGAAATTTCACTTATTTCAGAAAAAAAAGCAGAAATTTTCTTATTTTGGTGCAAAAAGGCGAAATTTCTTTTATTTTGGTACAAAATTGCAGAAATTTTTCTAATTTTGGGGCAAAAAGGCAGAAATCTCCCATATTTTGGGGCAAAAATGCAGAAATTTCTCTTATTTTGAGGTAAAAAGGCTGAAATTCCCCTTATTTGGGGGCAAAAAGGCAGAAATTTCCCTTATTTTGGGGCAAAATTGCAGAAATTTCACTTATTTCAGGGTAATAAGTCAGAAAATTTCCTTATTTTGGGGCAAAAAAGACAGAAATTTCCTTTGTTTTGGGGGAAAAAGACAGAAATTCCACTTATTTAGAGGCAAAAAAGCAGAAATTCCCCTTATTTTGTAGCAAAACTGAAGAAATTTCTATTTTTTATGGCAAAAAGGTATGCATTCTTCTTATTTTCGGGCAAAAAGGCAGAAATTCCCCGTATTTTGGAGCAAAATTGCAGAAATTTCCCTAATTGTGGGGCAAGAAGGGGGAAATTCCCTATATGTTGGGGCAAAAAGACAGAAATTCTCCTTATTTTGGGGCAAAACTCAGAAATTCCACTTATTTTGGTGCAAAATTCCAGAAATTTCCCTTATTTTAGGGCAAAATTGCAGAAATTTCACTTATTTTGGGGCAAAATTGCAGAAATTTAACTTATTTCAGAAAAAAATTCAGAAATTTTTCTATTTTGGTGCAAAAAGGCAGAAATTTCTTTTATTTTGGTACAAAATTGCAGAAATTTTTCTTATTTTGGGGCAAAAAGGGAGAAATCCCCCATATTTTGAGGCAAAAATGCAGAAATTCCTCTTATTTTGAGGTAATAAGGCTGAAATTTCCCTTATTTGGGGGCAAAAAGGCAGAAATTTCCCTTATTTTGAGGCAAAATTGCAGAAATTTCACTTATTTCAGAGTAATAAGTCAGAAATTTTCTTTATTTTGGGGCAAAAAAGACAGAAATTCTCTTTGTTTTGGGAGAAAAAGACAGAAATTCCACTTTTTTAGAGGCAAAAAAGCAGAAATTCCTTTTATTTTGGAGTAAAAATGAAGAAATTTCCCTTTTTTGTGGCAAAAGGTATGAATTCCACTTATTTTCGGGCAAAAAGGCAGAAATTACCCGTATTTTGGAGCAAACTTGCAGATATTACCCTAATTGTGGGGCAAAAAGGCAGAAATTTCCTATATGTTAGGGCAAAAAGACAGAAATTCTCTTTATTTTTGGGGCAAAACTCAGAAATTCCATTTATTTTGGGGCAAAATTCCAGAAATTTCTTTTATTTTGGGGCAAAATTGCAGAAATTTCACTTATTTTGGGGCAAAATTGCAGAAATTTCACTTATTTCATGGTAAAAAGGCAGAAATTATCCTTATTTTGATGCAAAAATGCAGAAATTCCAAATATTTTGTGGCAAAAATGAAGAAATTCCCTTTATTTTGAGGTAAAAAGGCAGAAATTCCCGTTATTTGGGGGCAAAAAAAAAGAAATTTCACTTATTTTGGGGCAAAAACTCAGAAATTCCACACTTTTTTGGTCAAAATTCCAGAAATTTCCCTTATTTTGGGGCAAAATTGCAGAAATTTCACTTATTTTGGTGCAAAATTGCAGAAATTTAACTTATTTCAGAAAAAAATTTAGAAATTTTCCTATTTTGGTGCAAAAAGGCAGAATTATCTTTTATTTTGGTACAAAATTGCAGAAATTTTTCTTATTTTGGGGCAAAAAGGCAGAAATCTCCCATATTTTGGAGCAAAAATGAAGATATTCCTCTTATTTTGAGGTAAAAAGGCTGAAATTTCCTTTATTTGGGGGCAAAAAGGCAGAAATTTCCCTTATTTTGAGGAAAATTGCAGAAATTTCACTTATTTCAGGGTAATAAGTCAGAAATTTTCGTTATTTTGGGGCAAAAAAGACAGAAATTCCCTTTGTTTTGGGGGAAAAAGACAGAAATTCCACTTTTTTAGAGGCAAAAAAGCAGAAATTCCTTTTATTTTGGAGTAAAAATGAAGAAATTTCTTTTTTTGTGGCAAAAGGTATACATTCCACTTATTTTTGGGCTAAAAAGCAGAAATTTCCCGTATTTTGGAGCAAAATTGCGGAAAATCCCCTAATTGTGGGGCAAAGAGGCAGAAATTCTCTATATGTTAGGGCAAAAAGACAGAAATTCTCCTTATTTTGGGGCAAAACTCAGAAATTCCACTTATTTTGCGGCAAAATTCTAGAAATTTCCCTTTTTTTGGGGCAAAATTGCAGAAATTTCACTTATTTTGGGGCAAAATTGCAGTAATTTCACTTATTTTTGGGCAAAATTGCAGAAATTCCAAATATTTTGTGGCAAAAATGCAGAAATTCCCCTTATTTTAAGGTAAAAAGGCAGAAATTCCCCTTATTTGGGGGTAAAAAACAGAAATTTCCCTTATTTTGGGGCAAAATTGCAGAAATTTCACTTATTTTGGGGCAAAATTGCAGAAATTCCACTTATTTCAGAAAAAAATTCAGAAATTTTCCTATTTTGGTGCAAAAAGGCAGAAATTTCTATTTTGGTACAAAATTGCAGAAATTTTTCTTTTTTGGGGGCAAAAAGGCACAAATCTCCCATATTTTGGGGAAAAAATGCAGAAATTCCTCTTATTTTGAGGTAAAAAGGTAGAAATTTCCCTTATTTGGGGGAAAAAGGCAGAAATTTCCCTTATTTTGAGGCAAAATTGCAGAAATTTCACTTATTTCAGTGTAATAAGTCAGAAATTTTCCTTATTTTGGGGCAAAAAAGACAGAAATTCCCTTTGTTTTGGGGGAAAAAGACAGAAATTCCACTTTTTTAGCGGCAAAAAAGCAGAAATTCATTTTATTTTGGAGTAAAAATGAAGAAATTTCTTTTTTTTTGTGGCAAAAGATATACATTCCCCTTATTTTCAGGCTAAAAAGCAGAAATTCCCCGTATTTTGGAGCAAAATTGCAGAAATTCCCCTAATTGTGGGGCAAAAAGGCAGAAATTTCCGATATGTTAGGGCAAAAAGACAGAAATTCTTTTTATTTTGGGGCTAAACTCAGAAATTCCACTTATTTTGGGGCAAAATTCCAGAAATTTCCCTTATTTTGGGGCAAAATTGCAGAAATTTCACTTATTTTGGGGCAAAATTGCAGAAATTTCACTTATTTCAGGGTAATAAGTCAGAAATTTTCCTTATTTTGGGGCCAAAAAGACAGAAATTTCCTTTGTTTTGGGGTGAAAAAGATAGAAATTCCACTTATTTAGAGGCAAAAAAGCAGAAATTCCTCTTATTTTGGAGCAAAAATGAAGAAATTTCCTTTTTTTATGGCAAAAAGGTATGCATTCTTCTTATTTTCGGGCAAAAAGGCAGAAATTCCCAGTATTTTGGAGCAAAATTGCAGAAATTCCCCTAATTGTGGGGCAAAAAGGCAGAAATTCCCTATATGTTGGGGCAAAAAGAAACAAATTCTCCTTATTTTGGGTCAAAACTCAGAAATTCCACTGATATTGGGGCAAAATTCCAGAAATTTCCCTTATTTTGGGGCAAAATTGCAGAAATTTCACTTATTTTGGGGCAAAATTGCAGAAATTTCACTTATTTCAGAAAAAAAAGCAGAAATTTTCTTATTTTGGTGCAAAAAGGCGGAAATTTCTTTTATTTTGGTACAAAATTGCAGAAATTTTTCTTATTTTGGCGCAAAAAGGCAGAAATCTCCCATATTTTGGGGCAAAAATGAAGAAATTTCTCTTATTTTGAGGTAAAAAGGCTGAAATTCCCATTATTTGGGGGCAAAAAGGCAGAAATTTCCCTTATTTTGAGGCAAAATTGCAGAAATTTCACTTATTTCAGTGTAATAAGTCAGAAATTTTCTTTATTTTGAAGCAAAAAAGACAGAAATTCTTTTTGTTTTGAGGGAAAAAGGCAGAAATTCCACTTTTTTAGCGGCAAAAAAGCAAAAATTCATTTTATTTTGGAGTAAAAATGAAGAAATTTCTTTTTTTTGTGGCAAAAAGTATACATTCCCCTTATTTTCAGGCTAAAAAGCAGAAATTCCCCGTATTTTGGAGCAAAATTGCAGATATTCCCCTAATTGTGGGGAAAAGGCAGAAATTCCCTATATGTTGGGGAAAAAGACAGAAATTCTCCTTATTTTGGGGCAAAACTCAGAAATTCCACTTATTTTGCGGCAAAATTCCAGAAATTTCCCTTATTTTGGGGCAAAATTGCAGAAATTTCACTTATTTTGGGGAAAAATTGCAGAAATTTCACTTATTTCATTGTAATAAGTGAGAAATTTTCGTTATTTTGGGGCAAAAAAGACAGAAATTCCCTTTGTTTTGGGGGAAAAAGACAGAAATTCCACTTTTTTAGAGGCAAAAAAGCAGAAATTCCTATTATTTTGGAGTAAAAATAAAGACATTTCCCCTTTTTGTGGCCAAAGGTATACATTCCACTTATTTTTGGGCTAAAAAGCAGAAATTACCCGTATTTTGGAGCAAGATTGCAGAAATTCCCCTAATTGTGGAGCAAAAAGGCAGAAATTCTCTATATGTTAAGGCAAAAAGACAGAAATTCTCCTTATTTTGGGGCAAAACTCAGAAATTCCACTTATTTTGGGGCAAAATTCCAGAAATTTCCCTTATTTTGGGGCAAAATTGCAGAAATTTCACTTATTTGGGGCAAAATTGCAGAAATTTCACTTATTTCATAGTAAAAAGGCAGAAATTATCCTTATTTTGGGGCAAAAATGCAGAAATTCCAAATATTTTGTAGCAAAAATGCAGAAATTCCCCTTATATTGAGGTAAAAAGGCAGAAATTCCCCTTATTTGGGGGCAAAAAACAAAAATTTCCCTTATTTGGGGGCAAAATTGCAGAAAGTTCACTTATTTTGGGGCAAAATTGCAGAAATTCCACTTATTTCAGAAAAAAATTCAGAAATTTTCCTATTTTGGTGCAAAAAGGCAGAAATTTCTATTTTGGTACAAAATTGCAGAAATTTTTCTTTTTTGGGGGCAAAAAGGCACAAATCTCCCATATTTTGGGGAAAAAATGCAGAAATTCCTCTTATTTTGAGGTAAAAAGGTAGAAATTTCCCTTATTTGGGGGAAAAAGGCAGAAATTTCCCTTATTTTGAGGCAAAATTGCAGAAATTTCACTTATTTCAGTGTAATAAGTCAGAAATTTTCCTTATTTTGGGGCAAAAAAGACAGAAATTCCCTTTGTTTTGGGGGAAAAAGACAGAAATTCCACTTTTTTAGCGGCAAAAAAGCAGAAATTCATTTTATTTTGGAGTAAAAATGAAGAAATTTCTTTTTTTTTGTGGCAAAAGATATACATTCCCCTTATTTTCAGGCTAAAAAGCAGAAATTCCCCGTATTTTGGAGCAAATTTGCAGAAATTCCCCTAATTGTGGGGCAAAAAGGCAGAAATTTCCGATATGTTAGGGCAAAAAGACAGAAATTCTTTTTATTTTGGGGCTAAACTCAGAAATTCCACTTATTTTGGGGCAAAATTCCAGAAATTTCCCTTATTTTGGGGCAAAATTGCAGAAATTTCACTTATTTTGGGGCAAAATTGCAGAAATTTCACTTATTTCAGGGTAATAAGTCAGAAATTTTCCTTATTTTGGGGCCAAAAAGACAGAAATTTCCTTTGTTTTGGGGTGAAAAAGATAGAAATTCCACTTATTTAGAGGCAAAAAAGCAGAAATTCCTCTTATTTTGGAGCAAAAATGAAGAAATTTCCTTTTTTTTATGGCAAAAAGGTATGCATTCTTCTTATTTTCGGGCAAAAAGGCAGAAATTCCCAGTATTTTGGAGCAAAATTGCAGAAATTCCCCTAATTGTGGGGCAAAAAGGCAGAAATTCCCTATATGTTGGGGCAAAAAGAAACAAATTCTCCTTATTTTGGGTCAAAACTCAGAAATTCCACTGATATTGGGGCAAAATTCCAGAAATTTCCCTTATTTTGGGGCAAAATTGCAGAAATTTCACTTATTTTGGGGCAAAATTGCAGAAATTTCACTTATTTCAGAAAAAAAAGCAGAAATTTTCTTATTTTGGTGCAAAAAGGCGGAAATTTCTTTTATTTTGGTACAAAATTGCAGAAATTTTTCTTATTTTGGCGCAAAAAGGCAGAAATCTCCCATATTTTGGGGCAAAAATGAAGAAATTTCTCTTATTTTGAGGTAAAAAGGCTGAAATTCCCATTATTTGGGGGCAAAAAGGCAGAAATTTCCCTTATTTTGAGGCAAAATTGCAGAAATTTCACTTATTTCAGTGTAATAAGTCAGAAATTTTCTTTATTTTGAAGCAAAAAAGACAGAAATTCTTTTTGTTTTGAGGGAAAAAGGCAGAAATTCCACTTTTTTAGCGGCAAAAAAGCAAAAATTCATTTTATTTTGGAGTAAAAATGAAGAAATTTCTTTTTTTTGTGGCAAAAAGTATACATTCCCCTTATTTTCAGGCTAAAAAGCAGAAATTCCCCGTATTTTAAAGCAAAATTGCAGAAATTCCCCTAATTGTGGGGCAAAAAGGCAGAAATTGCCTATATGTTGGGGCAAAAAGACAGAAATTCTCCTAATTTTGGGGCAAAACTCAGAAATTCCACTTATTTTGAGGCAAAATTGCAGAAATTTCACTTATTTCAGAAAAATAAGCAGAATTTATTTATTTTGGTGCAAAAAGGCAGAAATTTCTTTTATTTTGGTACAAATTGCAGAAATTTTTCTTATTTTGGGGCAAAAAGGCAGAAATCTTCATATTTTGGGGCAAAAATGCAGAAATTCCTCTTATTTTGAGGTAAAAAGGCTGAAATTTCCCTTATTTGGGGGCAAAAAGGAAGAAATTTCCCTTATTTTGAGGCAAAATTGCAGAAATTTCACTTATTTCAGGATAATAAGTCAGAAATTTTCGTTATTTTGGGGCAAAAGAGACAGAAATTTCCTTTGTTTTGGGGGAAAAAAACAGAAATTCCACTTTTTTAGAGGCAAAAAAAGCAGAAATTCCTTTTATTTTGGAGTAAAAATGAAGAAATTTCCCTTTTTTGTGGCAAAAGGTATACATTCCACTTATTTTTGGGCTAAAAAGCAGAAATTACCCGTATTTTGGAGCAAAATTGCAGAAATTCCCCTAATTGTGGGGCAAGAAGGGAGAAATTCCCTATATGTTGGGGCAAAAAGAAACAAATTCTTATTATTTTGGGTCAAAACTCAGAAATTCTACTGATATTGGGGCAAAATTCCAGAAATTTCCCTTATTTTGGGGCAAAATTGCAGAAATTTCACTTATTTTTGGGCAAAATTGTAGAAATTTCACTTATTTCAGAAAAAAAAGCAGAAATTTTCTTATTTTGGTGCAAAAAGGCGAAATTTCTTTTATTTTGGTACAAAATTGCAGAAATTTTTCTAATTTTGGGGCAAAAAGGCAGAAATCTCCCATATTTTGGGGCAAAAATGCAGAAATTTCTCTTATTTTGAGGTAAAAAGGCTGAAATTCCCCTTATTTGGGGGCAAAAAGGCAGAAATTTCCCTTATTTTGGGGCAAAATTGCAGAAATTTCACTTATTTCAGGGTAATAAGTCAGAAAATTTCCTTATTTTGGGGCAAAAAAGACAGAAATTTCCTTTGTTTTGGGGGAAAAAGACAGAAATTCCACTTATTTAGAGGCAAAAAAGCAGAAATTCCCCTTATTTTGTAGCAAAACTGAAGAAATTTCTATTTTTTATGGCAAAAAGGTATGCATTCTTCTTATTTTCGGGCAAAAAGGCAGAAATTCCCCGTATTTTGGAGCAAAATTGCAGAAATTTCCCTAATTGTGGGGCAAGAAGGGGGAAATTCCCTATATGTTGGGGCAAAAAGACAGAAATTCTCCTTATTTTGGGGCAAAACTCAGAAATTCCACTTATTTTGGTGCAAAATTCCAGAAATTTCCCTTATTTTAGGGCAAAATTGCAGAAATTTCACTTATTTTGGGGCAAAATTGCAGAAATTTAACTTATTTCAGAAAAAAATTCAGAAATTTTTCTATTTTGGTGCAAAAAGGCAGAAATTTCTTTTATTTTGGTACAAAATTGCAGAAATTTTTCTTATTTTGGGGCAAAAAGGGAGAAATCCCCCATATTTTGAGGCAAGAATGCAGAAATTCCTCTTATTTTGAGGTAATAAGGCTGAAATTTCCCTTATTTGGGGGCAAAAAGGCAGAAATTTCCCTTATTTTGAGGCAAAATTGCAGAAATTTCACTTATTTCAGAGTAATAAGTCAGAAATTTTCTTTATTTTGGGGCAAAAAAGACAGAAATTCTCTTTGTTTTGGGAGAAAAAGACAGAAATTCCACTTTTTTAGAGGCAAAAAAGCAGAAATTCCTTTTATTTTGGAGTAAAAATGAAGAAATTTCCCTTTTTTGTGGCAAAAGGTATGAATTCCACTTATTTTCGGGCAAAAAGGCAGAAATTACCCGTATTTTGGAGCAAACTTGCAGATATTACCCTAATTGTGGGGCAAAAAGGCAGAAATTTCCTATATGTTAGGGCAAAAAGACAGAAATTCTCTTTATTTTTGGGGCAAAACTCAGAAATTCCATTTATTTTGGGGCAAAATTCCAGAAATTTCTTTTATTTTGGGGCAAAATTGCAGAAATTTCACTTATTTTGGGGCAAAATTGCAGAAATTTCACTTATTTCATGGTAAAAAGGCAGAAATTATCCTTATTTTGATGCAAAAATGCAGAAATTCCAAATATTTTGTGGCAAAAATAAAGAAATTCCCTTTATTTTGAGGTAAAAAGGCAGAAATTCCCGTTATTTGGGGACAAAAAAAAAAGAAATTTCACTTATTTTGGGGCAAAAACTCAGAAATTCCACACTTTTTTGGTCAAAATTCCAGAAATTTCCCTTATTTTGGGGCAAAATTGCAGAAATTTCACTTATTTTGGTGCAAAATTGCAGAAATTTAACTTATTTCAGAAAAAAATTTAGAAATTTTCCTATTTTGGTGCAAAAAGGCAGAATTATCTTTTATTTTGGTACAAAATTGCAGAAATTTTTCTTATTTTGGGGCAAAAAGGCAGAAATCTCCCATATTTTGGAGCAAAAATGAAGATATTCCTCTTATTTTGAGGTAAAAAGGCTGAAATTTCCTTTATTTGGGGGCAAAAAGGCAGAAATTTCCCTTATTTTGAGGAAAATTGCAGAAATTTCACTTACTTCAGGGTAATAAGTCAGAAATTTTCGTTATTTTGGGGCAAAAAAGACAGAAATTCCCTTTGTTTTGGGGGAAAAAGACAGAAATTCCAATTTTTAGAGGCAAAAAAGCAGAAATTCCTTTTATTTTGGAGTAAAAATGAAGAAATTTCTTTTTTTGTGGCAAAAGGTATACATTCCACTTATTTTTGGGCTAAAAAGCAGAAATTTCCCGTATTTTGGAGCAAAATTGCGGAAAATCCCCTAATTGTGGGGCAAAGAGGCAGAAATTCTCTATATGTTAGGGCAAAAAGTCAGAAATTCTCCTTATTTTGGGGCAAAACTCAGAAATTCCACTAATTTTGCGGCAAAATTCTAGAAATTTCCCTTTTTTTGGGGCAAAATTGCAGAAATTTCACTTATTTTGGGGCAAAATTGCAGTAATTTCACTTATTTTTGGGCAAAATTGCAGAAATTCCAAATATTTTGTGGCAAAAATGCAGAAATTCCCCTTATTTTAAGGTAAAAAGGCAGAAATTCCCCTTATTTGGGGGTAAAAAACAGAAATTTCCCTTATTTTGGGGCAAAATTGCAGAAATTTCACTTATTTTGGGGCAAAATTGCAGAAATTTCACTTATTTCAGAAAAAAATTCAGAAATTTTCCTATTTTGGTGCAAAAAGGCAGAAATTTCTATTTTGGTACAAAATTGCAGAAATTTTTCTTTTTTGGGGGCAAAAAGGCACAAATCTCCCATATTTTGGGGAAAAAATGCAGAAATTCCTCTTATTTTGAGGTAAAAAGGTAGAAATTTCCCTTATTTGGGGGAAAAAGGCAGAAATTTCCCTTATTTTGAGGCAAAATTGCAGAAATTTCACTTATTTCAGTGTAATAAGTCAGAAATTTTCCTTATTTTGGGGCAAAAAAGACAGAAATTCCCTTTGTTTTGGGGGAAAAAGACAGAAATTCCACTTTTTTAGCGGCAAAAAAGCAGAAATTCATTTTATTTTGGAGTAAAAATGAAGAAATTTCTTTTTTTTTTGTGGCAAAAGATATACATTCCCCTTATTTTCAGGCTAAAAAGCAGAAATTCCCCGTATTTTGGAGCAAAATTGCAGAAATTCCCCTAATTGTGGGGCAAAAAGGCAGAAATTTCCGATATGTTAGGGCAAAAAGACAGAAATTCTTTTTATTTTGGGGCTAAACTCAGAAATTCCACTTATTTTGGGGCAAAATTCCAGAAATTTCCCTTATTTTGGGGCAAAATTGCAGAAATTTCACTTATTTTGGGGCAAAATTGCAGAAATTTCACTTATTTCAGGGTAATAAGTCAGAAATTTTCCTTATTTTGGGGCCAAAAAGACAGAAATTTCCTTTGTTTTGGGGTGAAAAAGATAGAAATTCCACTTATTTAGAGGCAAAAAAGCAGAAATTCCTCTTATTTTGGAGCAAAATTACAGAAATTCCCCTAATTGTGGGGCAAGAAGGGAGAAATACCCTATATGTTGGGGCAAAAAGAAACAAATTCTTATTATTTTGGGTCAAAACTCAGAAATTCTACTGATATTGGGGCAAAATTCCAGAAATTTCCCTTATTTTGGGGCAAAATTGCAGAAATTTCACTTATTTTTGGGCAAAATTGTAGAAATTTCACTTATTTCAGAAAAAAAAGCAGAAATTTTCTTATTTTGGTGCAAAAAGGCGAAATTTCTTTTATTTTGGTACAAAATTGCAGAAATTTTTCTAATTTTGGGGCAAAAAGGCAGAAATCTCCCATATTTTGGGGCAAAAATGCAGAAATTTCTCTTATTTTGAGGTAAAAAGGCTGAAATTCCCCTTATTTGGGGGCAAAAAGGCAGAAATTTCCCTTATTTTGGGGCAAAATTGCAGAAATTTCACTTATTTCAGGGTAATAAGTCAGAAAATTTCTTTATTTTGGGGCAAAAAGACAGAAATTTCCTTTGTTTTGGGGGAAAAAGACAGAAATTCCACTTATTTAGAGGCAAAAAAGCAGAAATTCCCCTTATTTTGTAGCAAAACTGAAGAAATTTCTATTTTTTATGGCAAAAAGGTATGCATTCTTCTTATTTTCGGGCAAAAAGGCAGAAATTCCCCGTATTTTGGAGCAAAATTGCAGAAATTTCCCTAATTGTGGGGCAAGAAGGGGGAAATTCCCTATATGTTGGGGCAAAAAGACAGAAATTCTCCTTATTTTGGGGCAAAACTCAGAAATTCCACTTATTTTGGTGCAAAATTCCAGAAATTTCCCTTATTTTAGGGCAAAATTGCAGAAATTTCACTTATTTTGGGGCAAAATTGCAGAAATTTAACTTATTTCAGAAAAAAATTCAGAAATTTTTCTATTTTGGTGCAAAAAGGCAGAAATTTCTTTTATTTTGGTACAAAATTGCAGAAATTTTTCTTATTTTGGGGCAAAAAGGGAGAAATCCCCCATATTTTGAGGCAAAAATGCAGAAATTCCTCTTATTTTGAGGTAATAAGGCTGAAATTTCCCTTATTTGGGGGCAAAAAGGCAGAAATTTCCCTTATTTTGAGGCAAAATTGCAGAAATTTCACTTATTTCAGAGTAATAAGTCAGAAATTTTCTTTATTTTGGGGCAAAAAAGACAGAAATTCTCTTTGTTTTGGGAGAAAAAGACAGAAATTCCACTTTTTTAGAGGCAAAAAAGCAGAAATTCCTTTTATTTTGGAGTAAAAATGAAGAAATTTCCCTTTTTTGTGGCAAAAGGTATGAATTCCACTTATTTTCGGGCAAAAAGGCAGAAATTACCCGTATTTTGGAGCAAACTTGCAGATATTACCCTAATTGTGGGGCAAAAAGGCAGAAATTTCCTATATGTTAGGGCAAAAAGACAGAAATTCTCTTTATTTTTGGGGCAAAACTCAGAAATTCCATTTATTTTGGGGCAAAATTCCAGAAATTTCTTTTATTTGGGGGCAAAATTGCAGAAATTTCACTTATTTTGGGGCAAAATTGCAGAAATTTCACTTATTTCATGGTAAAAAGGCAGAAATTATCCTTATTTTGATGCAAAAATGCAGAAATTCCAAATATTTTGTGGCAAAAATAAAGAAATTCCCTTTATTTTGAGGTAAAAAGGCAGAAATTCCCGTTATTTGGGGGCAAAAAAAAAGAAATTTCACTTATTTTGGGGCAAAAACTCAGAAATTCCACACTTTTTTGGTCAAAATTCCAGAAATTTCCCTTATTTTAGGGCAAAATTGCAGAAATTTCACTTATTTTGGTGAAAAATTGCAGAAATTTAACTTATTTCAGAAAAAAATTTAGAAATTTTCCTATTTTGGTGCAAAAAGGCAGAATTATCTTTTATTTTGGTACAAAATTGCAGAAATTTTTCTTATTTTGGGGCAAAAAGGCAGAAATCTCCCATATTTTGGAGCAAAAATGAAGATATTCCTCTTATTTTGAGGTAAAAAGGCTGAAATTTCCTTTATTTGGGGGCAAAAAGGCAGAAATTTCCCTTATTTTGAGGAAAATTGCAGAAATTTCACTAATTTCAGGGTAATAAGTCAGAAATTTTCGTTATTTTGGGGCAAAAAAGACAGAAATTCCCTTTGTTTTGGGGGAAAAAGACAGAAATTCCACTTTTTTAGAGGCAAAAAAGCAGAAATTCCTTTTATTTTGGAGTAAAAATGAAGAAATTTCTTTTTTTGTGGCAAAAGGTATACATTCCACTTATTTTTGGGCTAAAAAGCAGAAATTTCCCGTATTTTGGAGCAAAATTGCAGAAAATCCCCTAATTGTGGGGCAAAGAGGCAGAAATTCTCTATATGTTAGGGCAAAAAGACAGAAATTCTCCTTATTTTGGGGCAAAACTCAGAAATTCCACTAATTTTGCGGCAAAATTCTAGAAATTTCCCTTTTTTTGGGGCAAAATTGCAGAAATTTCACTTATTTTGGGGCAAAATTGCAGTAATTTCACTTATTTTTGGGCAAAATTGCAGAAATTCCAAATATTTTGTGGCAAAAATGCAGAAATTCCCCTTATTTTAAGGTAAAAAGGCAGAAATTCCCCTTATTTGGGGGTAAAAAACAGAAATTTCCCTTATTTTGGGGCAAAATTGCAGAAATTTCACTTATTTTGGGGCAAAATTGCAGAAATTTCACTTATTTCAGAAAAAAATTCAGAAATTTTCCTATTTTGGTGCAAAAAGGCAGAAATTTCTATTTTGGTACAAAATTGCAGAAATTTTTCTTTTTTTGGGGCAAAAAGGCACAAATCTCCCATATTTTGGGGAAAAAATGCAGAAATTCCTCTTATTTTGAGGTAAAAAGGTAGAAATTTCCCTTATTTGGGGGAAAAAGGCAGAAATTTCCCTTATTTTGAGGCAAAATTGCAGAAATTTCACTTATTTCAGTGTAATAAGTCAGAAATTTTCCTTATTTTGGGGCAAAAAAGACAGAAATTCCCTTTGTTTTGGGGGAAAAAGACAGAAATTCCACTTTTTTAGCGGCAAAAAAGCAGAAATTCATTTTATTTTGGAGTAAAAATGAAGAAATTTCTTTTTTTTTGTGGCAAAAGATATACATTCCCCTTATTTTCAGGCTAAAAAGCAGAAATTCCCCGTATTTTGGAGCAAAATTGCAGAAATTCCCCTAATTGTGGGGCAAAAAGGCAGAAATTTCCGATATGTTAGGGCAAAAAGACAGAAATTCTTTTTATTTTGGGGCTAAACTCAGAAATTCCACTTATTTTGGGGCAAAATTCCAGAAATTTCCCTTATTTTGGGGCAAAATTGCAGAAATTTCACTTATTTTGGGGCAAAATTGCAGAAATTTCACTTATTTCAGGGTAATAAGTCAGAAATTTTCCTTATTTTGGGGCCAAAAAGACAGAAATTTCCTTTGTTTTGGGGTGAAAAAGATAGAAATTCCACTTATTTAGAGGCAAAAAAGCAGAAATTCCTCTTATTTTGGAGCAAAAATGAAGAAATTTCATTTTATTATGGCAAAAAGGTATGCATTCTTCTTATTTTCGGGCAAAAAGGCAGAAATTCCCAGTATTTTGGAGCAAAATTGCAGAAATTCCCCTAATTGTGGGGCAAAAAGGCAGAAATTCCCTATATGTTGGGGCAAAAAGAAACAAATTCTCCTTATTTTGGGTCAAAACTCAGAAATTCCACTGATATTGGGGCAAAATTCCAGAAATTTCCCTTATTTTGGGGCAAAATTGCAGAAATTTCACTTAATTTGGGGCAAAATTGCAGAAATTTCACTTATTTTGGGGCAAAATTGCAGAAATTTCACTTATTTCAGAAAAAAAAGCAGAAATTTTCTTATTTTGGTGCAAAAAGGCGGAAATTTCTTTTATTTTGGTACAAAATTGCAGAAATTTTTCTTATTTTGGCGCAAAAAGGCAGAAATCTCCCATATTTTGGGGCAAAAATGAAGAAATTTCTCTTATTTTGAGGTAAAAAGGCTGAAATTCCCATTATTTGGGGGCAAAAAGGCAGAAATTTCCCTTATTTTGAGGCAAAATTGCAGAAATTTCACTTATTTCAGTGTAATAAGTCAGAAATTTTCTTTATTTTGAAGCAAAAAGACAGAAATTCTTTTTGTTTTGAGGGAAAAAGGCAGAAATTCCACATTTTTAGCGGCAAAAAAGCAAAAATTCATTTTATTTTGGAGTAAAAATGAAGAAATTTCTTTTTTTTGTGGCAAAAAGTATACATTCCCCTTATTTTCAGGCTAAAAAGCAGAAATTCCCCGTATTTTGGAGCAAAATTGCAGAAATTCCCCTAATTGTGGGGAAAAGGCAGAAATTCCCTATATGTTGGGGAAAAAGACAGAAATTCTCCTTATTTTGGGGCAAAACTCAGAAATTCCACTTATTTTGCGGCAAAATTCCAGAAATTTCCCTTATTTTGGGGCAAAATTGCAGAAATTTCACTTATTTTGGGGAAAAATTGCAGAAATTTCACTTATTTCATTGTAATAAGTGAGAAATTTTCGTTATTTTGGGGCAAAAAAGACAGAAATTCCCTTTGTTTTGGGGGAAAAAGACAGAAATTCCACTTTTTTAGAGGCAAAAAAGCAGAAATTCCTATTATTTTGGAGTAAAAATAAAGACATTTCCCTTTTTTGTGGCCAAAGGTATACATTCCACTTATTTTTGGGCTAAAAAGCAGAAATTACCCGTATTTTGGAGCAAGATTGCAGAAATTCCCCTAATTGTGGAGCAAAAAGGCAGAAATTCTCTATATGTTAAGGCAAAAAGACAGAAATTCTCATTATTTTGGGGCAAAACTCAGAAATTCCACTTATTTTGGGGCAAAATTCCAGAAATTTCCCTTATTTTGGGGCAAAATTGCAGAAATTTCACTTATTTGGGGCAAAATTGCAGAAATTTCACTTATTTCATAGTAAAAAGGCAGAAATTATCCTTATTTTGGGGCAAAAATGCAGAAATTCCAAATATTTTGTAGCAAAAATGCAAAATTCCCCTTATATTGAGGTAAAAAGGCAGAAATTCCCCTTATTTGGGGGCAAAAAACAAAAATTTCCCTTATTTGGGGGCAAAATTGCAGAAAGTTCACTTATTTTGGGGCAAAATTGCAGAAATTTCACTTATTTCAGGGTAATAAGTCAGAAATTTTCCTTATTTTGGGGCCAAAAAGACAGAAATTTCCTTTGTTTTGGGGTGAAAAAGATAGAAATTCCACTTATTTAGAGGCAAAAAAGCAGAAATTCCTCTTATTTTGGAGCAAAAATGAAGAAATTTCATTTTATTATGGCAAAAAGGTATGCATTCTTCTTATTTTCGGGCAAAAAGGCAGAAATTCCCAGTATTTTGGAGCAAAATTGCAGAAATTCCCCTAATTGTGGGGCAAAAAGGCAGAAATTCCCTATATGTTGGGGCAAAAAGAAACAAATTCTCCTTATTTTGGGTCAAAACTCAGAAATTCCACTGATATTGGGGCAAAATTCCAGAAATTTCCCTTATTTTGGGGCAAAATTGCAGAAATTTCACTTATTTTGGGGCAAAATTGCAGAAATTTCACTTATTTCAGAAAAAAAAGCAGAAATTTTCTTATTTTGGTGCAAAAAGGCGGAAATTTCTTTTATTTTGGTACAAAATTGCAGAAATTTTTCTTATTTTGGCGCAAAAAGGCAGAAATCTCCCATATTTTGGGGCAAAAATGAAGAAATTTCTCTTATTTTGAGGTAAAAAGGCTGAAATTCCCATTATTTGGGGGCAAAAAGGCAGAAATTTCCCTTATTTTGAGGCAAAATTGCAGAAATTTCACTTATTTCAGTGTAATAAGTCAAAAATTTTCTTTATTTTGAAGCAAAAAAGACAGAAATTCTTTTTGTTTTGAGGGAAAAAGGCAGAAATTCCACTTTTTTAGCGGCAAAAAAGCAAAAATTCATTTTATTTTGGAGTAAAAATGAAGAAATTTCTTTTTTTTGTGGCAAAAAGTATACATTCCCCTTATTTTCAGGCTAAAAAGCAGAAATTCCCCGTATTTTGGAGCAAAATTGCAGATATTCCCCTAATTGTGGGGAAAAGGCAGAAATTCCCTATATGTTGGGGAAAAAGACAGAAATTCTCCTTATTTTGGGGCAAAACTCAGAAATTCCACTTATTTTGCGGCAAAATTCCAGAAATTTCCCTTATTTTGGGGCAAAATTGCAGAAATTTCACTTATTTTGGGGAAAAATTGCAGAAATTTCACTTATTTCATTGTAATAAGTGAGAAATTTTCGTTATTTTGGGGCAAAAAAGACAGAAATTCCCTTTGTTTTGGGGGAAAAAGACAGAAATTCCACTTTTTTAGAGGCAAAAAAGCAGAAATTCCTATTATTTTGGAGTAAAAATAAAGACATTTCCCTTTTTTGTGGCCAAAGGTATACATTCCACTTATTTTTGGGCTAAAAAGCAGAAATTACCCGTATTTTGGAGCAAGATTGCAGAAATTCCCCTAATTGTGGAGCAAAAAGGCAGAAATTCTCTATATGTTAAGGCAAAAAGACAGAAATTCTCCTTATTTTGGGGCAAAACTCAGAAATTCCACTTATTTTGGGGCAAAATTCCAGAAATTTCCCTTATTTTGGGGCAAAATTGCAGAAATTTCACTTATTTGGGGCAAAATTGCAGAAATTTCACTTATTTCATAGTAAAAAGGCAGAAATTATCCTTATTTTGGGGCAAAAATGCAGAAATTCCAAATATTTTGTAGCAAAAATGCAGAAATTCCCCTTATATTGAGGTAAAAAGGCAGAAATTCCCCTTATTTGGGGGCAAAAAACAAAAATTTCCCTTATTTGGGGGCAAAATTGCAGAAAGTTCACTTATTTTGGGGCAAAATTGCAGAAATTTCACTTATTTCAGGGTAATAAGTCAGAAATTTTCCTTATTTTGGGGCCAAAAAGACAGAAATTTCCTTTGTTTTGGGGTGAAAAAGATAGAAATTCCACTTATTTAGAGGCAAAAAAGCAGAAATTCCTCTTATTTTGGAGCAAAAATGAAGAAATTTCATTTTATTATGGCAAAAAGGTATGCATTCTTCTTATTTTCGGGCAAAAAGGCAGAAATTCCCAGTATTTTGGAGCAAAATTGCAGAAATTCCCCTAATTGTGGGGCAAAAAGGCAGAAATTCCCTATATGTTGGGGCAAAAAGAAACAAATTCTCCTTATTTTGGGTCAAAACTCAGAAATTCCACTGATATTGGGGCAAAATTCCAGAAATTTCCCTTATTTTGGGGCAAAATTGCAGAAATTTCACTTATTTTTGGGCAAAATTGCAGAAATTTCACTTATTTCAGAAAAAAAAGAAGAAATTTTCTTATTTTGGTGCAAAAAGGCAGAAATTTCTTTTATTTTGGTACAAAATTGCAGAAATTTTTCTTATTTTGGGGCAAAAAGGCAGAAATCTCCCATATTTTGGGGCAAAAATGAAGAAATTTCTTTTATTTTGAGGTAAAAAGGCTGAAATTCCCATTATTTGGGGGCAAAAAGGCAGAAATTTCCCTTATTTTGAGGCAAAATTGCAGAAATTTCACTTATTTCAGTGTAATAAGTTAGAAATTTTCTTTATTTTGGGGCAAAAAAGACAGAAATTCTTTTTGTTTTGAGGGAAAAAGGCAGAAATTCCACTTTTTTAGCGGCAAAAAAGCAAAAATTCATTTTATTTTGGAGTAAAAATGAAGAAATTTCTTTTTTTTGTGGCAAAAAGTATACATTCCCCTTATTTTCAGGCTAAAAAGCAGAAATTCCCCGTATTTTGGAGCAAAATTGCAGAAATTCCCCTAATTGTGGGGCAAAAAGGCAGAAATTGCCTATATGTTGGGGCAAAAAGACAGAAATTCTCCTAATTTTGGGGCAAAACTCAGAAATTCCACTTATTTTGGGGCAAAATTCCAGAAATTTCCCTTATTTTGCGGCAAAATTGCAGAAATTTCACTTATTTTGGGGCAAAATTGCAGAAATTTCACTTATTTCAGGGTAATAAGTCAGAAATTTTCCTTATTTTGGAGCAAAAAAACAGAAATTCCCTTTGTTTTGGGAAAAAAAGACAGAAATTCCACTTATTTAGAGGCAAAAAAGCTGAAATTCCCCTTATTTTGGAGCAAAAATGAAGAAATTTCCCTTTTATATGGCAAAAAAATATGCATTCTTCTTATTTTCGGGCAAAAAGGCAGAAATTCCCCGTATTTTGGAGCAAAATTGCAGAAATTCCCCTAATTGTGGGGCGAAAAGGCAGAAATTCCCTATATGTTGGGGCAAAAAAACAAAAATTCTCCTTATTTTGGGGCAAAACTCAGAAATTCCACTTATTTTAAGGCAAAATTTCAGAAATTTCCTTTATTTGGGAGCAAAATTGCAGAAATTTCTGTTATTTTGGGTCAAAATTGCAGAAATTTCACTTATTTCAGAAAAAAAAGCAGAAATTTTCTTATTTTGGTGCAAAAAGGCGGAAATTTCTTTTATTTTGGTACAAAATTGCAGAAATTTTTCTTATTTTGGGGCAAAAAGGCAGAAATCTCCCATATTTTGGGGCAAAAATGCAGAAATTCCTCTTATTTTGAGGTAAAAAGGCTGAAATTCCCCTTATTTGGAGGCAAAAATGCAGAAATTTTTTTTATTTTGGGGCAAAATTGCAGAAATTTCACTTATTTCAGAGTAGTCAGTCAGAAATTTTTCTTATTTTGGGGCAAAAAAGCAGAAATTCCTTTTATTTTGGAGTAAAAATGAAGAAATTTCTTTTTTGTGGCAAATGGTATACATTCCCCTTATTTTCAGGCTAAAAAGCAGAAATTACCCGTATTTTGGAGCAAAATTGCAGAAATTTTCCTAATTGTGGGGCAAAATGCAGAAATTCCCTATATGTTAGGGCAAACAGACAGAAATTCTCCTTATTTTGGGTCAAAACTCAGAAATTCCACTTATTTTGGGGCGAAATTCCAGAAATTTCCCTTATTTTGTGGCAAAATTGCAGAAATATCCTTTACATTGGGGCAAAATTGCAGAAATTTCCCTTATTTTGGGGCAAAATTGCAGAAATTTCACTTATTTCATGGTAAAAAGGCAGAAATTTTCCTCATTTTGGGGCAAAAATGCAGAGATTCCAAATATTTTGTGGTAAAATTGCAAAAATTCCCCTTATTTTGAGGTAAAAAGGCAGAAATTCCCCTTATTTGGGGGCAAAAAGCAGAAATTTCCCTTATTCTGGGACAAAATTGCAGAAATTTCACTTATTTAAGGGTAATAAGTCAGAAATTTTCCTTATTTGGGGCAAAAAAGACAGAAATTCCTTTTGTTTTGGGGGAAAAAGTCAGAAATTCCACTTATTTAGAAGCAAAAAAGCAGAAATTCCCCTTAATTTGGAGCAAAAATGAAGAAATTTCCTTTTTTTGTGGCAAAAGGTATGCATTCTTCTTATTTTCAGGCTAAAAAGCAGAAATTCCCCGTATTTTGGAGCAAAATTGCAGAAATTCCCCTAATTGTGGGACAAAAAAGCAGAAATTTGCTATATGTTGGGGCAAAAAGACAGAAATTCTTTTTATTTTGGGGCAAAACTCAGAAATTCCACTTATTTTGGGACAAAATTCCAGAAATTTCACTTATTTTGGGGCAAAATTGCAGAAATTTCACTTATTTTGGCAAAATTGCAAAATTTCAATTATTTCAGAAAAAAAGCAGAAATTTTCTTATTTTGGTGCAAAAAGGCAGAAATTTCTTTTATTTTGGTACAAAATTGCAGAAATTTTTCTTATTTGGGGGCAAAAAGCAGAAATCCCCTATATTTTGGGGCAAAAATGCATAAATTCCTCTTATTTTGAGGTAAAAAGGCTGAAATTTCCCTTATTTTGAGGCAAAATTGCAGAAATTTCACTTATTTCAGGGTAATAAGTCAGAAATTTTTCTTACTTTGGGGCAAAAAACAGAAATTCCCTTTGTTTTGGGGGAAAAAGACAGAAATTCCACTTATTTAGAGGCAAAAAAGCAGAAATTCTTCTTTATTAGAGCAAAAATGAAGAAATTTATCTTTTTTTGTGGCAAAAGGTATACATTCCGCTTATTTTCGGGCTAAAAAGCAGAAATTCCCCGTATTTTGTATCAAAATTGCAGAAATTCCCCTTATTTTGGAGCAAAAATAAAGAAATTTCCGTTTTTTATGGTAAAAAGGTATGCATTCTTCTTATTTTCGGGAAAAAGGCAGAAATTTCCCGTATTTTGGAGCAAAATTGCAGAAATTCCCCTAATTGTGGGGCAAAAAGGCAGAAATTCCCTATATGTTGGGGCAAAAAGACAGAAATTCTCCTTATTTTGGGGCAAAACTCAGAAATTCCACTTATTTTGGTGCAAAATTCCAGAAATTTCCCTTATTTTAGGGCAAAATTGCAGAAATTTCACTTATTTTGGGGCAAAATTGCAGAAATTTCACTTATTTCAGAAAAAAAGCAGAATTTATTTATTTTGGTGCAAAAAGGCAGAAATTTCTTTTATTTTGGTACAAAATTGCAGAAATTTTTCTTATTTTGGGGCAAAAAGGCAGAAATCTCCCATATTTTGTGGCAAAAATGCAGAAATTTCTCTTATTTTGAGGTAAAAAGGCTGAAATTCCCCTTATTTGGGGGCAAAAAGGCAGAAATTTCCCTTATTTTGAGGCAAAATTGCAGAAATTTCACTTATTTCAGGGTAATAAGTCAGAAATTTTCCTTATTTTGGGGCAAAAAACACAGAAATTCCCTTTGTTTTGGGGGAAAAAGACAGAAATTCCACTTTTTTACAGGCAAAAAAGCAGAAATTCCTTTTATTTTGGAGTAAAAATGAAGAAATTTCCCTTTTTTGTGGCAAAATGTATACATTCCACTTATTTTTGGGCTAAAAAGCAGAAATTACCCGTATTTTGGAGCAAAATTGCAGAAATTCCCCTAATTGTGGGGCAAAAGGCAGAAATTCCCTATATGTTGGGGAAAAAGACAGAAATTCTCCTTATTTTGGGGCAAAACTCAGAAATTCCACTTATTTTGCGGCAAAATTCCAGAAATTTCCCTTATTTTGGGCAAAATTGCAGAAATTTCACTTATTTTGGGGCAAAATTGCAGAAATTTCACTTATTTCAGGGTAATAAGTCAGAAATTTTCCTTATTTTGGGGCCAAAAAGACAGAAATTTCCTTTGTTTTGGGGTGAAAAAGATAGAAATTCCACTTATTTAGAGGCAAAAAAGCAGAAATTCCTCTTATTTTGGAGCAAAAATGAAGAAATTTCCTTTTATTATGGCAAAAAGGTATGCATTCTTCTTATTTTCGGGCAAAAAGGGAGAAATTCCCAGTATTTTGGAGCAAAATTGCAGAAATTCCCCTAATTGTGGGGCAAAAAGGCAGAAATTCCCTATATGTTGGGGCAAAAAGAAACAAATTCTCCTTATTTTGGGTCAAAACTCAGAAATTCCACTGATATTGGGGCAAAATTCCAGAAATTTCCCTTATTTTGGGGCAAAATTGCAGAAATTTCACTTATTTTGGGGCAAAATTGCAGAAATTTCACTTATTTCAGAAAAAAAAAGAAGAAATTTTCTTATTTTGGTGCAAAAAGGCAGAAATTTCTTTTATTTTGGTACAAAATTGCAGAAATTTTTCTTATTTTGGCGCAAAAAGGCAGAAATCTCCCATATTTTGGGGCAAAAATGAAGAAATTTCTCTTATTTTGAGGTAAAAAGGCTGAAATTCCCATTATTTGGGGGCAAAAAGGCAGAAATTTCCCTTATTTTGAGGCAAAATTGCAGAAATTTCACTTATTTCAGTGTAATAAGTCAGAAATTTTCTTTATTTTGGGGCAAAAAAGACAGAAATTCTTTTTGTTTTGAGGGAAAAAGGCAGAAATTCCACTTTTTTAGCGGCAAAAAAGCAAAAATTCATTTTATTTTGGAGTAAAAATGAAGAAATTTCTTTTTTTTTGTGGCAAAAAGTATACATTCCCCTTATTTTCAGGCTAAAAAGCAGAAATTCCCCGTATTTTGGAGCAAAATTGCAGAAATTCCCCTAATTGTGGGGCAAAAAGGCAGAAATTGCCTATATGTTGGGGCAAAAAGACAGAAATTCTCCTAATTTTGGGGCAAAACTCAGAAATTCCACTTATTTTGGGGCAAAATTCCAGAGATTTCCCTTATTTTGGGGCAAAATTGCAGAAATTTCACTTATTTTGGGGCAAAATTGCAGAAATTTCACTTATTTCAGGGTAATAAGTCAGAAATTTTCCTTATTTTGGAGCAAAATACAGAAATTCCCTTTGTTTTGGGGGAAAAAGACAGAAATTCCACTTATTTAGAGGCAAAAAAGCTGAAATTCCCCTTATTTTGGAGCAAAAATGAAGAACTTTCCCTTTTTTATGGCAAAAAGGTATGCATTCTTCTTATTTTCGGGCAAAAAGGCAGAAATTCCCTATATGTTGGGGCAAAAAGAAACAAATTCTCCTTATTTTGGGTCAAAACTCAGAAATTCCACTGATATTGGGGCAAAATTCCAGAAATTTCCCTTATTTTGGGGCAAAATTGCAGAAATTTCACTTATTTTGGGGCAAAATTGCAGAAATTTCACTTATTTCAGAAAAAAAAAGAAGAAATTTTCTTATTTTGGTGCAAAAAGGCAGAAATTTCTTTTATTTTGGTACAAAATTGCAGAAATTTTTCTTATTTTGGCGCAAAAAGGCAGAAATCTCCCATATTTTGGGGCAAAAATGAAGAAATTTCTCTTATTTTGAGGTAAAAAGGCTGAAATTCCCATTATTTGGGGGCAAAAAGGCAGAAATTTCCCTTATTTTGAGGCAAAATTGCAGAAATTTCACTTATTTCAGTGTAATAAGTCAGAAATTTTCTTTATTTTGGGGCAAAAAAGACAGAAATTCTTTTTGTTTTGAGGGAAAAAGGCAGAAATTCCACTTTTTTAGCGGCAAAAAAGCAAAAATTCATTTTATTTTGGAGTAAAAATGAAGAAATTTCTTTTTTTTTTGTGGCAAAAAGTATACATTCCCCTTATTTTCAGGCTAAAAAGCAGAAATTCCCCGTATTTTGGAGCAAAATTGCAGAAATTCCCCTAATTGTGGGGCAAAAAGGCAGAAATTGCCTATATGTTGGGGCAAAAAGACAGAAATTCTCCTAATTTTGGGGCAAAACTCAGAAATTCCACTTATTTTGGGGCAAAATTCCAGAGATTTCCCTTATTTTGGGGCAAAATTGCAGAAATTTCACTTATTTTGGGGCAAAATTGCAGAAATTTCACTTATTTCAGGGTAATAAGTCAGAAATTTTCCTTATTTTGGAGCAAAATACAGAAATTCCCTTTGTTTTGGGGGAAAAAGACAGAAATTCCACTTATTTAGAGGCAAAAAAGCTGAAATTCCCCTTATTTTGGAGCAAAAATGAAGAACTTTCCCTTTTTTATGGCAAAAAGGTATGCATTCTTCTTATTTTCGGGCAAAAAGGCAGAAATTCCCCGTATTTTGGAGCAAAATTGCAGAAATTCCCCTAATTGTGGGGCGAAAAGGCAGAAATTCCCTATATGTTGGGGCAAAAAGACAAAAATTCTCCTTATTTTGGGGCAAAACTCAGAAATTCCACTTATTTTAAGGCAAAATTCCAGAAATTTCCTTTATTTGGGAGCAAAATTGCAGAAATTTCTGTTATTTTTGGGCAAAATTGCAGAAATTTCACTTATTTCAGAAAAAAAAGCAGAAATTTTCTTATTTTGGTGCAAAAAGGCGGAAATTTCTTTTATTTTGGTACAAAATTGCAGAAATTTTTCTTATTTTGGGGCAAAAAGGCAGAAATCTCCCATATTTTGGGGCAAAAATGCAGAAATTCCTCTTATTTTGAGGTAAAAAGGCTGAAATTCCCCTTATTTGGAGGCAAAAAGGCAGAAATTTTTCTTATTTTGGGGCAAAATTGCAGAAATTTCACTTATTTCAGAGTAGTCAGTCAGAAATTTTTCTTATTTTGGGGCAAAAAAGCAGAAATTCCTTTTATTTTGGAGTAAAAATGAAGAAATTTCTTTTTTGTGGCAAATGGTATACATTCCCCTTATTTTCAGGCTAAAAAGCAGAAATTACCCGTATTTTGGAGCAAAATTGCAAAAATTCTGCTAATTGTGGGGCAAAAAGGCAGAAATTCCCTGTAAGTTAGAGCAAAAAAACAGAAAATCTCCTTATTTTGGGGCAAAACTCAGAAATTCCACTTACTTTGGGGCAAAATTCCAAAAATTTCCCTTATTTTGGGCCAAAATTGCAGAAATTTCACTTATTTTGAGGCAAAATTGCATAAATTTCACTTATTTCAGGGTAATAAGTCAGAAATTTTCCTTATTTTGGGGCAAAAAACACAGAAATTCCCTTTGTTTTGGGGGAAAAAGACAGAAATTCCACTTTTTTAGAGGCAAAAAAGCAGAAATTCCTGTTATTTTGGAGTAAAAATGAAGAAATTTCCCTTTTTTGTGGCAAAAGGTATACATTCCCCTTATTTTTGGGCAAAAAGGCAGAAATTCCCCGTATTTTGGAGCAAAATTGCAGAAATTCCCCTAATTGTGGGGCAAAAAGGCAGAAATTGCCTATATGTTGGGGCAAAAAGACAGAAATTCTCCTAATTTTGGGGCAAAACTCAGAAATTCCACTTATTTTGGGGCAAAATTCCAGAGATTTCCCTTATTTTGGGGCAAAATTGCAGAAATTTCACTTATTTTGGGGCAAAATTGCAGAAATTTCACTTATTTCAGGGTAATAAGTCAGAAATTTTCCTTATTTTGGAGCAAAATACAGAAATTCCCTTTGTTTTGGGGGAAAAAGACAGAAATTCCACTTATTTAGAGGCAAAAAAGCTGAAATTCCCCTTATTTTGGAGCAAAAATGAAGAACTTTCCCTTTTTTATGGCAAAAAGGTATGCATTCTTCTTATTTTCGGGCAAAAAGGCAGAAATTCCCCGTATTTTGGAGCAAAATTGCAGAAATTCCCCTAATTGTGGGGCGAAAAGGCAGAAATTCCCTATATGTTGGGGCAAAAAGACAAAAATTCTCCTTATTTTGGGGCAAAACTCAGAAATTCCACTTATTTTAAGGCAAAATTCCAGAAATTTCCTTTATTTGGGAGCAAAATTGCAGAAATTTCTGTTATTTTTGGGCAAAATTGCAGAAATTTCACTTATTTCAGAAAAAAAAGCAGAAATTTTCTTATTTTGGTGCAAAAAGGCGGAAATTTCTTTTATTTTGGTACAAAATTGCAGAAATTTTTCTTATTTTGGGGCAAAAAGGCAGAAATCTCCCATATTTTGGGGCAAAAATGCAGAAATTCCTCTTATTTTGAGGTAAAAAGGCTGAAATTCCCCTTATTTGGAGGCAAAAAGGCAGAAATTTTTCTTATTTTGGGGCAAAATTGCAGAAATTTCACTTATTTCAGAGTAGTCAGTCAGAAATTTTTCTTATTTTGGGGCAAAAAAGCAGAAATTCCTTTTATTTTGGAGTAAAAATGAAGAAATTTCTTTTTTGTGGCAAATGGTATACATTCCCCTTATTTTCAGGCTAAAAAGCAGAAATTACCCGTATTTTGGAGCAAAATTGCAAAAATTCTGCTAATTGTGGGGCAAAAAGGCAGAAATTCCCTGTAAGTTAGAGCAAAAAAACAGAAAATCTCCTTATTTTGGGGCAAAACTCAGAAATTCCACTTACTTTGGGGCAAAATTCCAAAAATTTCCCTTATTTTGGGCCAAAATTGCAGAAATTTCACTTATTTTGAGGCAAAATTGCATAAATTTCACTTATTTCAGGGTAATAAGTCAGAAATTTTCCTTATTTTGGGGCAAAAAACACAGAAATTCCCTTTGTTTTGGGGGAAAAAGACAGAAATTCCACTTTTTTAGAGGCAAAAAAGCAGAAATTCCTGTTATTTTGGAGTAAAAATGAAGAAATTTCCCTTTTTTGTGGCAAAATGTATACATTCCACTTATTTTTGGGCTAAAAAGCTGAAATTACCCGTATTTTGGAGCAAAATTGCAGAAATTCCCCTAATTGTAGGGCAAAATGCAGAAATTCCCTATATGTTAGGGCAAACAGGCAGAAATTCTCCTTATTTTGGGGCAAAACTCAGAAATTCCACTTATTTTGGGGCAAAATTCCAGAGATTTCCCTTATTTTGGGGCAAAATTGCAGAAATTTCACTTATTTTGGGGCAAAATTGCAGAAATTTCACTTATTTCAGGGTAATAAGTCAGAAATTTTCCTTATTTTGGAGCAAAATACAGAAATTCCCTTTGTTTTGGGGGAAAAAGACAGAAATTCCACTTATTTAGAGGCAAAAAAGCTGAAATTCCCCTTATTTTGGAGCAAAAATGAAGAACTTTCCCTTTTTTATGGCAAAAAGGTATGCATTCTTCTTATTTTCGGGCAAAAAGGCAGAAATTCCCCGTATTTTGGAGCAAAATTGCAGAAATTCCCCTAATTGTGGGGCGAAAAGGCAGAAATTCCCTATATGTTGGGGCAAAAAGACAAAAATTCTCCTTATTTTGGGGCAAAACTCAGAAATTCCACTTATTTTAAGGCAAAATTCCAGAAATTTCCTTTATTTGGGAGCAAAATTGCAGAAATTTCTGTTATTTTGGGGCAAAATTGCAGAAATTTCACTTATTTCAGAAAAAAAAGCAGAAATTTTCTTATTTTGGTGCAAAAAGGCGGAAATTTTTTTTATTTTGGTACAAAATTGCAGAAATTTTTCTTATTTTGGGGCAAAAAGGCAGAAATCTCCCATATTTTGGGGCAAAAATGCAGAAATTCCTCTTATTTTGAGGTAAAAAGGCTGAAATTCCCCTTATTTGGAGGCAAAAAGGCAGAAATTTTTCTTATTTTGAGGCAAAATTGCAGAAATTTCACTTATTTCAGAGTAGTCAGTCAGAAATTTTTCTTATTTTGGGGCAAAAAAGCAGAAATTCCTTTTATTTTGGAGTAAAAATGAAGAAATTTCTTTTTTGTGGCAAATGGTATACATTCCCCTTATTTTCAGGCTAAAAAGCAGAAATTACCCGTATTTTGGAGCAAAATTGCAAAAATTCTGCTAATTGTGGGGCAAAAAGGCAGAAATTCCCTGTAAGTTAGAGCAAAAAAACAGAAAATCTCCTTATTTTGGGGCAAAACTCAGAAATTCCACTTACTTTGGGGCAAAATTCCAAAAATTTCCCTTATTTTGGGCCAAAATTGCAGAAATTTCACTTATTTTGAGGCAAAATTGCATAAATTTCACTTATTTCAGGGTAATAAGTCAGAAATTTTCCTTATTTTGGGGCAAAAAACACAGAAATTCCCTTTGTTTTGGGGGAAAAAGACAGAAATTCCACTTTTTTAGAGGCAAAAAAGCAGAAATTCCTGTTATTTTGGAGTAAAAATGAAGAAATTTCCCTTTTTTGTGGCAAAATGTATACATTCCACTTATTTTTGGGCTAAAAAGCTGAAATTACCCGTATTTTGGAGCAAAATTGCAGAAATTCCCCTAATTGTAGGGCAAAATGCAGAAATTCCCTATATGTTAGGGCAAACAGGCAGAAATTCTCCTTATTTTGGGGCAAAACTCAGAAATTCCACTTATTTTGGGGCAAAATTCCAGAAATTTCCCTTATTTTGTGGCAAAATTGCAGAAATTTCCTTTACATTGGGGCAAAATTGCAGAAATTTCCCTTATTTTGGGGCAAAATTGCAGAAATTTCACTTATTTCATGGTAAAAAGGCAGAAATTTTCCTCATTTTGGGGCAAAAATGCAGAGATTCCAAATATTTTGTGGTAAAATTGCAAAAATTCCCCTTATTTTGAGGTAAAAAGGCAGAAATTCCCCTTATTTGGGGGCAAAAAGCAGAAATTTCCCTTATTCTGGGACAAAATTGCAGAAATTTCACTTATTTCAGGGTAATAAGTCAGAAATTTTCCTTATTTGGGGCAAAAAAGACAGAAATTCCTTTTGTTTTGGGGGAAAAAGTCAGAAATTCCACTTATTTAGAAGCAAAAAAGCAGATATTCCCCTTATTTTGGAGCAAAAATGAAGAAATTTCCTTTTTTTGTGGCAAAAGGTATGCATTCTTCTTATTTTCAGGCTAAAAAGCAGAAATTCCCGTATTTTGGAGCAAAATTGGAGAAATTCCCCTAATTGTGGGACAAAAAGGCAGAAATTTGCTATATGTTGGGGCAAAAAGACAGAAATTCTTTTTATTTTGGGGCAAAACTCAGAAATTCCACTTATTTTGGGACAAAATTCCAGAAATTTCACTTATTTTGGGGCAAAATTGCAGAAATTTCACTTATTTTGGCAAAATTGCAGAAATTTCAATTATTTCAGAAAAAAAGCAGAAATTTTCTTATTTTGGTGCAAAAAGGCAGAAATTTCTTTTATTTTGGTACAAAATTGCAGAAATTTTTCTTATTTGGGGGCAAAAAGCAGAAATCCCCTATATTTTGGGGCAAAAATGCATAAATTCCTCTTATTTTGAGGTAAAAAGGCTGAAATTTCCCTTATTTTGAGGCAAAATTGCAGAAATTTCACTTATTTCAGGGTAATAAGTCAGAAATTTTTCTTACTTTGGGGCAAAAAACAGAAATTCCCTTTGTTTTGGGGGAAAAAGACAGAAATTCCACTTATTTAGAGGCAAAAAAGCAGAAATTCTTCTTTATTGGAGCAAAAATGAAGAAATTTATCTTTTTTTGTGGCAAAAGGTATACATTCCGCTTATTTTCGGGCTAAAAAGCAGAAATTCCCCGTATTTTGTATCAAAATTGCAGAAATTCCCCTTATTTTGGAGCAAAAATAAAGAAATTTCCCTTTTTTATGGTAAAAAGGTATGCATTCTTCTTATTTTCGGGCAAAAAGGCAGAAATTCCCCGTATTTTGGAGCAAAATTGCAGAAATTCCCCTAATTGTGGGGCAAAAATGCAGAAATTCCCTATATGTTGGGGCAAAAAGACAGAAATTCTCCTTATTTTGGGGCAAAACTCAGAAATTCCACTTATTTTGGTGCAAAATTCCAGAAATTTCCCTTATTTTAGGGCAAAATTGCAGAAATTTCACTTATTTTGGGGCAAAATTGCAGAAATTTCACTTATTTTGGGGCAAAATTGCAGAAATTTCACTTATTTCCGGAAAAAAAGCAGAATTTATTTATTTTGGTGCAAAAAGGCAGAAATTTCTTTTATTTTGGTACAAAATTATAGAAATTTTTCTTATTTTGGGGCAAAAAGGCAGAAATCTCCCATATTTTGTGGCAAAAATGCAGAAATTTCTCTTATTTTGAGGTAAAAAGGCTGAAATTCCCCTTATTTGGGGGCAAAAAGGCAGAAATTTCCCTTATTTTGAGGCAAAATTGCAGAAATTTCACTTATTTCAGGGTAATAAGTCAGAAATTTTCATTATTTTGGGGCAAAAAAACACAGAAATTCCCTTTGTTTTGGGGGAAAAAGACAGAAATTCCACTTTTTAGAGGCAAAAAAGCAGAAATTCCTTTTATTATGGAGTAAAAATGAAGAAATTTCCCTTTTTTGTGGCAAAATGTATACATATCACTTATTTTTGGGCTAAAAAGCAGAAATTACCCGTATTTTGGAGCAAAATTGCAGAAATTCCCCTAATTGTGGGGCAAAAGGCAGAAATTCCCTATATGTTGGGGAAAAAGACAGAAATTCTCCTTATTTTGGGGCAAAACTCAGAAATTCCACTTATTTTGGGGCAAAATTCCAGAAATTTCCCTTATTTTGGGGCAAAATTGCAGAAATTTCACTTATTTGGGGCAAAATTGCAGAAATTTCACTTATTTCATAGTAAAAAGGCAGAAATTATCCTTATTTTGGGGCTAAAATGCAGAAATTCCAAATATTTTGTAGCAAAAATGCAGAAATTCCCCTTATATTGAGGTAAAAAGGCAGAAATTCCCCTTATTTGGGGGCAAAAAACAGAAATTTCCCTTATTTTGGGGCAAAATTGCAGAAAGTTCACTTATTTTTGGGCAAAATTGCAGAAATTTCATTTATTTCAGAAAAAATTCAGAAATTTTCCTATTTTGGTTCAAAAAGGCAGAAATTTCTATTTTGGTACAAAATTGCAGAAATTTTTTTTATTTTGGGGCAAAAGGGCAGAAATCTCCCATATTTTTGGGCAAAAATGCAGAAATTCTGCTTATTTTGAGGTAAAAAGGCTGAAATTCCCCTTATGTGGGGGTAAAAAGGCAGAAATTTCCCTTATTTTGGGGCAAAATTGCAGAAATTTCACTTATTTCAGGGTAATAAGTCAGAAATTTTCCTTATTTTGGGGCAATAAAGACAGAAATTTCTTTTGTTTTGAGGGATAAAGACAGAAATTCCACATATTTAGAGGCAAAAAAGCAGAAATTCCCCTTATTTTGGAGCAAAACTGAAGAAATTTCACTTTTTTATGGCAAAAAGGTATGCATTCTTCTTATTTTCGGGCAAAAAGGCAGAAATTCCCCGTATTTTCGAGCAAAATTGCAGAAATTCCCCTAATTGTGGGGCAAAAATTGAGAAATTCTCTATATGTTGGGGCAAAAAGACAGAAATTCTCCTTATTTTGGGGCAAAACTCAGAAATTCCACTTATTTTGGGGCAAAATTCCAGCAATTTCCCTTATTTTGGGGCAAAATTGCAGAAATTTCACTTATTTTGGGGCAAAATTGCAGAAATTTAACTTATTTCAGAAAAAAATTCAGAAATTTTCCTATTTTGGTGCAAAAAGGCAGAAATTTCTTTTATTTTGGTACAAAATTGCAGAAATTTTTCTTATTTTGAAGCAAAAAGGCAGAAATCCCCATATTTTGGGGCAAAAATGCAGAAATTCCTCTTATTTTGAGGTAAAAAGGCTGAAATTTCCCTTATTTGGGGGCAAAAGGGCAGAAATTTCCCTTATTTTGAGGCAAAATTGCAGAAATTTCACTTATTTCAGTGTAATAAGTCAGAAATTTTCCTTATTTTGGGGCAAAAAAGACAGAAATTCCCTTTGTTTTGGGGGAAAAAGACAGAAATTCCACTTTTTTAGAGGCAAAAAAGCAGAAATTCCTTTTACTTTGGAGTAAAAATGAACAAATTTCCCTTTTTTTGTGTCAAAAGGTATACATTCCACTTATTTTTGGGCTAAAAAGCAGAAATTACCCGTATTTTGGAGCAAAATTGCAGAAATTTCCCTAATTGTGGGGCAAAAAGGCAGAAATTCCCTATATGTTGGGGCAAAAAGACAGAAATTCTCCTTATTTTGGGGCAAAACTCAGAAATTCCACTTATTTTGGGGGCAAAATTCCAGAAATTTCCCTTATTTTGGGGCAAAATTGCAGAAATTTCACTTATTTTGTGGCAAAATTGCAGAAATTTCACTTATTTCATGGTAAAAAGGCAGAAATTATCCTTATTTTGGGGGCAAAAATGCAGAAATTCCAAATATTTTGTGGCAAAAATGCAGAAATTCCCCTTATTTTGAGGTAAAAAGGCTGAAATTCCCCTTATTTGGGGGCAAAAAAGAAGAATTTCTTATTTTGGGGCAAAATTGCAGAAATTTTACTTATTTCAGAGTAATAAGTCAGAAATTTTCCTTATTTTGCGGCAAAAAAAGCAGAAATTCCACTTATTTAGAGGCAAAAAAGCAGAAATTCCGCTTATTTTGGAGCAAAAATTAAGAAATTTTCCTTTTTTATGGCAAAAAGGTATGCATTCTTCTTGTTTTCGGTCAAAAAGGCAGAAATTCCCCGTTTTTTGGAGCAAAATTGCAGAAATTCCCCTAATTTTGGGGCAAAAAGGCAGAAATTCCCTATATGTTGGGGCAATAAGACAGAAATTCTCCTTATTTTGGGGCAAAATTCAGAAATTCCATTTCTTTTGGTGCAAAATTCCCAAAATTTCCCTTATTTTGGGGCAAAATTGCAGAAATTTTACTTATTTAGGGGCAAAATTGCAGAAATTTCACTTTTTTCAGGGAAAAAAAGCCGAAATTTTCCATTTTTGGGAGCAAAAAGACAGAAATTCCTAATATTTTGTGGCAAAAATGCAGAAATTTCCCTTATTTTGAGGTAAAAAGGCTGAAATTCCCCTTATTTGGGGGCAAAAATGCAGAAATTTCTCTTATACTGGGGCAAAATTGCAGAAATTTCACTTATTTCAGGGTAATAAATCAGAAATTTTCCTTATTTTGGGGCAAAAAATACAGAAATTCCATTTGTATGGGGGAAAAAGACAGAAATTCCATTTATTTAGAGTCAAAAAAGCAGAAATTCCCCTTATTTTGGGGCAAAATTGCAGAAATTTCCTTTACATTGGGGCAAAATTGCAGAAATTCCCCTTATTTTGGGGCAAAATTGCAGAAATTTCACTTATTTCAGAGAAAAAGCACAGAAATTTCTCTTATTTTGGGGAAAAAGGCAGAAATTTCTTTTATTTTGGTACAAAATTGCAGAAATTTTCTTTATTTTGGGGAAAATGCTGAAATTCCCCTTATTTTGAGGCAAAAAGGCAGAAATTCCCTTTCTTTTGTGGCAAAAAGGCAGAAATTCCTCTTATTTTGCGGCAAAAATGAAGAAATTTCCCTTTTTTGTGGCAAAAGGTATACATTCCCCTTATTTTCGGGCAAAAAAGCAGAAATTCCCCGTATTTTGGAGCACAATTGCAGAAAATCCCCAAATTGTGGGGCAAATAGGCAGAAATTCCCTATATGTTGGGGCAAAAAGACAAAAATTCTCCTTATTTTGGGACAAAACTCAGAATTTCCACTTATTTTGGGGCAAAATTCCAGAAATTTCCCTTATTTTGGGGCAAAATTGCAGAAATTTCACTTATTTTGGGGCAAAATTGCAGGAATTTACCTTATTTTGGGGCAAAATTGCAGAAATTTTCCTTATTTTGGGGCAAAATGGCAGAAATTCCTAATATTTTGTGGCAAAAATGCAGAAATTTCACTTATTTTCAGGTAAAAAGACTGAAATATCCTTTATTTTGGGGCAAAAAGGAAGAAATTCCCCTTATTTTGGGGCAAAATTTCAGAAATTTTTCTTATTTTGGGGCAAAAAGGCTGAAATTCTTCTTATTTTGAGGTAAAATGCTGAAATTCCCCATATTTTGGGGCAAAAGGCAAAAATTCTTCTTATTTTGGGGCAAAAAGGCACAAATTTCCCTTATTTTCGGGCAAAATTGCAGAAATTTCATTTATTTCAGGGCAAAAATTCAGAAATTCCTTTTATTTTGGGGCAAAGAGCAGAAATTTCTTTTATTATGGTACAAAATTGAAGACATTTTTCTTATTTTGAAACAAAAAGGCAGAAAATTCCCCTTATTTTGAGGCAAAAGGCAGAAACTATTCTTATTTTGTGGTAAAATGCAGAAATTCCCTTTATTTTGGGGCTAGAAAGCAGAAATTCCCCGTATTTTGAAGCAAAATTGCAGAAATTCTCATAATTTTCGGGCAAAAGGCAAAAATTCTCCTTATTTTGGGGCAAAAAGACAGAAAATCTCCTTTTTTGGGAGCAAACAGTCAGAAATTTTCCTTATTTTGGGGCAAAATTGCAGAAATTTCCTTTACATTGGGGCAAAATTGCAGAAATTTCCATATTTTGGGGCAAAATTGCAGAAATTTCCTTTACATTGGGGCAAAATTGCAGAAATTTCCATATTTTGGGGCAAAATTGCAGAAATTTCACTTATTTCAGGGAAAAAAGGCGAAAATTTTTTTGGGGGGGCAAAAAGGCAGAAATTTTTTTTATTTTGGTACAAAATTGCAGAAATTTTTCTTATTTTGGGGCAAAAAGTCAGAAATTCCTCATATTTTGGGGCAAAAAGGCAGAAATTCCCCTTATTTTGAGGTAAAAAGGCTGTAATTCCCCTTATTTTGGGGCAAAAAGACAGAAATTTCATTTATTTTGGGGAAAAGGCAGAAATTGCACTTATTTTGAGTCAAAAAGGTGGAAAATCCCCTTATTTTGGGGCAAAAATGAAGAAACTTGCTTTTTTTATGGCAAAAAGGTATACATTCCCTTTATTTTTGGGCAAAATGGCACAAATTCCCCGTATTTTGGAGCAACATTGCAGAAATTCCCCTAATTTTTGGGCAAAAAGGCAGAAATTCCCTATATGTTGGGGCAAAAAGACAGAAATTCTCATTATTTTGGGGCAAAACTCAGAAATTCCACTTATTTTGGCGCAAAATTCCAGAAATTTCCCTTATTTTGAGGCAAAATTGAAGAAATTTCACTTATTTTGGGGCAAAATTGCAAAAACTTCACTTATGTCAGAAAAAAAAGCAGAAATTTTCTTATTTTGGTGCAAAAAGGCAGAAATTTCTAATATTTTGGTACAAAATTGCAGAAATTTTTCTTATTTTAGGGCAAAAAGGCAGAAATTCCTAATATTTTGGGGCAAAAATGCAGAAATTCCTCTTATTTTTAGGTAAAAAGGCTGAAATTCCCCTTATTTGGGGGCAAAAAGGCAGAAATTTCCCTTATTTTGAGGCAAAATTGCAGAAATTTCACTTATTTCAGAGAACAAAAGCAGAAATTTTCTTATTTTGGGGCAAAAAGGTAGAAATTTCTTTTATTTTGGTACAAAATTGCAGAAATGTTTCTTATTTTGGGGCAAAAAGGCAGAAATCTCCCATATTTTGGGGCAAAAAAGCAGAAATTTCCCTTATTTTGAGGTAAAAACGCTGAAATTCCCCTTATTTGGGGGCAAAAAGGCAGAAATTTCCCTTATTTTGAGGCAAAATTGCAGAAATTTCACTTATTTCAGAATAATAAGTCAGAAATTTTCCTTATTTTGGGGCAAAAAACAGAAATTCTCTTTGTTTTAAAGGAAAAAGACTGATATTCCACTTATTTAGAGGCTAAAAAGCAGAAATTCTTATTATATTGGAGCAAAAATGAAGAAATTTTCTTTTTTTTGTGGAAAAAGGTATACATTCCTCTAATTTTCGGGCTAAAAAGCAGAAATTCCCCGTATTTTGGAGCAAAATTGCAGAAATTCCCCTAATTTTGGGGCAAAAAGGCAGAAATTCTCTATATGTTGGAGCAAAAAGACAGAAATTCCACTTATTTTGGGGCAAAATTCCAGAAATTTCCCTTATTTTGGGGCAAAATTGCAGAAATTTCACTTATTTTGGGGCGAAATTGCAGAAATTTCACTTTTTTCATGGAAAAAAAGGCAGAAATTTTTCTTATTTTGTGGCAAAAAGGCAGAAATTCCTAATATTTTGTGGCAAAAATTCAGAAATTCCTCTTATTTTGAGGTAAAAAGGCTGAAATTCCCCTTATTTGGGGGCAAAAAGGCATAAATTTCCCTTATTTTGGGGCAAAATTGCAGAAATTTCACTTATTTCAGAGAAAAAAACAAAAATCTTTCTTATTTTTGGCAAAATGCAGAAATTCCCATTATTTTGGGGCAAAAAGGCAGAAATTCACCTTATTTTGGGGTAAAATTGAAGACATGTCACATATTTCAGGGCATAAAGGCAGAAATTGCCCTTATTTGGGGGCAAAAAGGCAGAAATTCCCCTTATATTGGGATAAAATTGCAGAAATGTCAGTTGTTTTGGGGCAAAAAGGCAGAAAATCCCCTTAATTTCGGGCAAAAAGGCAGAAATTCCCTGTATTTTGGAGCAAAATTGCAGAAATTCTCCTAATATTGGGGCAAAAATGCAGAAATTCCCTTTATTTGGGGCAAATTGGCAGAAGTTCCCCTTATTTTCAGGAAAAGAGTCAGAAATTCCCATTATTTTGAAGCAAAATTGCAGAAACTCCCATAATTTTGGGGCAAAAAGGCAGAAATTCCCTTTATTTTGGGGCAAAAATACAGAAATTCTCCTTATATCTGGGCAAAAATCAGAAATTTCCCTTATTTTGGAGCAAAATTTTAGAAATTTCTTTTATTTTGGTACAGAATTGGAGAATTTTTTCTTATTCTGTGGCAAAAAGGCAGAAATTTCTTTTATTTTGGTGCAAAATTGCAGAAATTTTTCTTATTTTGGGGCAAAAAGGCATAAATTTCCCATATTTTGGGGCAAAAATGTAGAAATTTTCTTTATTTTGAGGTAAAAAGGCTGAAATTTCCCTTATTTGGGGGCAAAAAGGCAGAAATTTCTCTGATTTTGTGGCAAAATTGCAGAAATTTCACTTATTTCAGAAAAAAAGGAAAAATTTTCTTATTTGTGGGCAAAAAGGCAGAAATTTCTTTTATTTTGGTGCAAAATTACAGAAATTTTCTTTATTTTGTGGCAAAAAAGACAGAAATTCCCTTTGTTTTGGGGGAAAAAGACAGAAATTCCACTTATTTAGAGGCAAAAAAGCAGAAATTCCCCTTATTTTGGAGCAAAAATGAAGAAATTTCCTTTTTCATGGCAAAAAGGTATGCATTCTTCTTATTTTCGGGCAAAAAGGCAGAAATTCCCTATATGTTGGGGCAAAAAGACAGAAATTCTTCTTATTTTGGGGCAAAACTCAGATATTCCACATATTTTGGGGCAAAATTCCATAAATTTCCCTTATTTTGGGGCAAAATTGCAGAAATATCACTTATTTTAAGGCAAAATTGGAGAAATTTCACTTATTTCAGAAGAAAAAAGCAGAAATTTTCTTGTTTTCGGGCAAAAAGGGAGAAATTTCTTTTATTTTTGTACAAAATTGCAGAAATTTTTCTTATTTTGGGGCAAGAAGGCAGAAATTTCCTATATTTTGGGGCAAAAATTCAGAAATTCCCCTTATTTTTAGGTAAAAAGGCTGAAATTCTCTTTATTTGGGAGCAAAAAGGCAGAAATTGCCCTGATTTTGTGGCAAAATTCCAGAAATTTCACTTATTTTAGGGTAATAAGTCAGAAATTTTTTATTTTGGGGCAAAAAGGCAGAAATTTCTTTTATTTTGGTACAAAATTACAGAAATTTTTCTTATTTTGGGGCAAAAAAGAAGAAATTTCCCTTATTTTGGGGCAAAATTGCAGAAATTTCACTTATTTTGATGTAAAAAGGCTGAAAATCCCCTTATTTTGGGGCAAAATGGCAGAAGTTTTCCTTATTTTGGGGCAAAATTGCAGAAATTTCACTTATTTCAAGGTAATAAGTCAGAAATTTTCCTTATTTTGGGGCAAGAAAACAGAAATTCCTTGTTTTGGGGGAAAAAGACAGAAATTCCACTTATTTAGAGGCAAAAAAGCAGAAATTCCCCATATTTTGGAGCAAAATTGCAGAAATTCCCCTAATTGTGGGGCAAAAAGGCAGAAATTCCCTATATGTTGGGGCAAAAAGACAGAAATTCTCCTCATTTGGGGGCAAAATTCAGAAATTCCATTTATTTTGTGGCAAAATTCCCAAAATTCCCCTTATTTTGGGGCAAAATTGCAGAAATTTCAATTATTTTGGGGCAAAATTGCAGAAATTTCACTTTTTTCAGGGAAAAAAGGCCGAAATTTTCCGTTTTTAGGGGCAAAAAGGCAGAAATTCCTAATATTTTGAGGCAAAAATGCAGAAATTCCTCTTATTTTGAAGTAAAAAGGCTGAAATTCCCCTTATTTGGGGGCAAAAATGCAGAAATTTCTCTTATACTGGGGCAAAATTGCAGAAATTTCATTTATTTCAGGGTAATAATTCAGAAATTTTCCTTATTTTGGGGCAAAAAATACAGAAATTCCATTTGTATGGGGGGAAAACGACAGAAATTCCATTTATTTAGAGGCAAAAAAGCAGAAATTCCCCTTATTTTGGAGCAAAATTGCAGAAATTTCCCTTTTTATAGCCAAAAGGTATGCATTCTTCTTATTTTCAGGCAAAAAGGCAGAAATTCCCCGTATTTTGGAGTAAAATTGCAGAAATTCCCTTAATTGTAGGGCAAAAAGACAGAAATTCTCCTTATTTTGGGGCAAAACTCAGAAATTCCACTTATTTTGGAACAAAATTTCAGAAATTTCCCTTATTTTTGGCCAAAATTGCAGAAATTTCACTTATTTTGGGGCAAAATTGCAGAAATTTCACTTATTTCAGGGAAAAAAAGCAGAAATTTTCTTATTTTGGGGCAAAAAGGCAGAAATTTCCCATATTTTGAGGCAAAAATGCAGAAATTCCCCTTATTTTGAGGTAAAAAGGCTGAAATTCCCCTTATTTGGGGGCAAAAAGGCAGAAATTTCCCATATTTTGGGGCAAAATTGCAGAAATTTCACTTATTTCAGGGTACTAAGTCAGAAATTTTTCTTACTTTGGGGCAAAAAAGACAGAAATTCCCTTTGTTTTCAGGGAAAAAGACAGAAATTCCACTTATTTAGAGGCAAAAATGCAGAAATTCCCCTTATTTTGGAGCAAAAATGAAGAAATTTCCCTTTTTTATGGCAAAAAGGTATGCATTCTTCTTATTTTCGGGCAAAAAGGCAGAAATTCTCCCTATTTTAGAGCAAAATTGCAGAAATTCCCCTAATTGTGGGGCAAAAAACCAGAAATTCCCTATATGTTGGGGCAAAAAGACAGAAATTCTCCATATTTTGGGGAAAAACTCAGAAATTCCACTTATTTTGGGGCAAAATTCCAAAAATTTCCCTTATTTTGGGGCAAAATTGCAGAAATTTCACTTATTTAGTGGCAAAATTGCAGAAATTTCACTTATTTCAGGGGAAAAAGACAGAAATTTCTTTTATTTTGGTACAAAATTGCAGAAATTTTTCTTATTTTGGGCAAAAAGGCAGAAATTTCCCATATTTTGAGGCAAAAATGCAGAAATTTCACTTATTTCAGGGTAATAAGTCAGAAATTTTCATTACTTTGGCGCAAAAAAGACAGAAATTCCCTTTGTTTTGGTGGAAAAAGACAGAAATTCCACTTATTTAGAGGCAAAAATGCAGAAATACCCATTATTTTGGAGCAAAAATGAAGAAATTTCCCTTTTTTATGGCAAAAAGGTATGCATTCTCCTTATTTTCAGGCAAAAAGTCAGAAATTCCCCGTATTTTAGAGCAAAATTGCATAAATTCCCCTTATTGTGGGGCAAAAAGGCAGAAATTCCCTATATGTTGGGGGAAAAGACAGAAATTCTCCTTATTTTAGAGCAAAACTCAGAAATTTCACTTATTTTGGGGCAAAATTACAGAAATTTCACTTATTTCAAAAAAAAGCAGAAATTTTCTTATTTTGGGGCAAAAAGGCAAAAATTTCTTTTATTTTGGTACAAAATTGCAGAAATTATTCTTATTTTGAAGCAAAAAAGCAGAAATTTCTCATATTTTGGGGCAAAATTGCAGAAAATTTCCTTATTTTGAGGTAAAAAGGCTAAAATTCCCCTTATTTGGTTGCAAAAAGGCAGAAATTTCCCTTATTTTGGGGAAAAAGTGCAGAAATTTCACTTATTTCAGGGTACTAATCAGAAGTTTTTCTTACTTTGGGGCAAAAAAGGCAGAAATTCCCTTTGTTTTCAGGGAAAAAGACAGAAATTCCACTTATTTAGAGGCAAAAAAGCAGAAATTCCCCTTATTTTGGAGCAAAAATGAAGAAATTTCCTTTTTTTATGGCAAAAAGGTATGCATTCTTCTTATTTTTGGGCAAAAAGGCAGAAATCCCCTTTGTTTTGGGGGAAAAAGACAGAAATTCCACTTATTTAGAGGCAAAAAAGCAGAAATTCCCCTTATTTTGGACCAAAATTGCAGAAATTCCCCTAATTGTGGGGCAAAAAGGCAGAAATTCCCTATATGTTAGGGCAAAACGACAGAAATTCTCCTCATTTGGGGGCAAAATTCAGAAATTCCATTTATTTTGGGGCAAAATTCCCAAAATTCCCCTTATTTTGGGGCAAAATTGCAGAAATTTCAATTATTTTGGGGCAAAATTGCAGAAATTTCACTTTTTTCAGGGAAAAAAGGCCGAAATTTTCCGTTTTTAGGGGCAAAAAGTCAGAAATTCCTAATATTTTGAGGCAAAAATGCAGAAATTCCTCTTATTTTGAGGTAAAAAGGCTGAAATTCCCCTTATTTGGGGGCAAAAATGCAGAAATTTCTCTTATACTGGGGCAAAATTGCAGAAATTTCACTTATTTCAGGGTAATAATTCAAAAATTTTCCTTATTTTGGGGCAAAAAATACAGAAATTCCATTTGTATGGGTGGAAAAAGACAGAAATTCCATTTATTTAGAGGCAAAAAAGCAGAAATTCCCCTTATTTTGGAGCAAAATTGCAGAAATTTCCCTTTTTATAGCCAAAAGGTATGCATTCTTCTTATTTTCAGGCAAAAAGGCAGAAATTCCCCGTATTTTGGAGTAAAATTGCAGAAATTCCCTTAATTGTAGGGCAAAAAGACAGAAATTCTCCTTATTTTGGGGCAAAACTCAGAAATTCCACTTATTTTGGAACAAAATTTCAGAAATTTCCCTTATTTTTGGCCAAAATTGCAGAAATTTCACTTATTTTGGGGCAAAATTGCAGAAATTTCACTTATTTCAGGGAAAAAAAGCAGAAATTTTCTTATTTTGGGGCAAAAAGGCAGAAATTTCCCATATTTTGAGGCAAAAATGCAGAAATTCCCCTTATTTTGAGGTAAAAAGGCTGAAATTCCCCTTATTTGGGGGCAAAAAGGCAGAAATTTCCCATATTTTGGGGCAAAATTGCAGAAATTTCACTTATTTCAGGGTACTATGTCAGAAATTTTTCTTACTTTGGGGCAAAAAAGACAGAAATTCCCTTTGTTTTCAGGGAAAAAGACAGAAATTCCACTTATTTAGAGGCAAAATGCAGAAATTCCCCTTATTTTGGAGCAAAAATGAAGAAATTTCCCTTTTTTATGGCAAAAAGGTATGCATTCTTCTTATTTTCGGGCAAAAAGGCAGAAATTCCCCCTTTTTAGTGCAAAAGTGCAGAAATTCCCCTAATTGTGGGGCAAAAAGGCAGAAATTCCCTATATGTTGGGGCAAAATACAGAAATTCTCCTTATTTTGGGGAAAAACTCAGAAATTCCACTTATTTTGGGGCAAAATTGCAGAAATTTCCCTTATTTTGGGGCAAAATTGCAGAAATTTCACTTATTTTGGGGCAAAATTGCAGAAATTTCACTTTTTTCAGGGTAATAAGTCAGAAATTTTCCTTATTTTGGGGCAAAAAAGACAGAAATTCCCTATGTTCTGGGGGAAAAAGACAATAATTCCACTTTTTTAGAGGCAAAAAAGCAGAAATTCCTTTTATTTTGGAGTAAAAATGAAGAAATTTCTTTTTTTTTGTGGCAAAAGGTATACATTCCCTTTATTTTCGGGCAAAAAGGCAGAAATTCCCCGTATTTTGGAGCAAACTTGCAGATATTCCCCTAATTGTGGGGCAAAAAGGCAGAAATTCCCTATATGTTGGGGCAAAAAGACAGAAATTCTCCTTATTTTGGGGCAAAACTCAGAAATTCCACTTATTTTGGGGCAAAATTCCAGAAATTTCCCTTATTTTGGGGCAAAATTGCAGAAATTTCACTTATTTTCAGGCAAAATTACATAAATTTCACTTATTTCAGAAAAAAAGCAGAATTTTCTTATTTTGGTGCAAAAAGGCAGAAATTTCTTTTATTTTGTTACAAAATTGCAGAAATTTTTCTTATTTTGGGGCAAAAAGGCATAAATTTCTCATATTTTGGGTCAAAAATGCAGAAATTTTTTTTTATATTGAGGTAAAAAGGCTGAAATTCCCCTTATTTGGGGGCAAAAATAAGAATTTCTCTAATTTTGGGGCAAAATTGCAGAAATTTCACTTATTTCAGAGTAATAAGTCAGAAATTTTCGTTATTTTGGGGCAAAAAAAAACAGAAATTCCCTTTGTTTTGGGGGGAAAAGACAGAAATTCCACTTTTTTAGAGGCAAAAAAGCAGAAATAACTTTTATTTTGGAGTAAAAATGTAGAAATTTCTCTTTTTTATGGCAAAAAGGTATGCATTCTTCTTATTTTCGGGCAAAAAGGCAGAAATTCCCCGTATTTTCGAGCAAAATTGCAAAAATTTCCCTAATTTTAGGGCAAAAAGGCAGAAATTCCCTATATGTTGGGGCAAAAAGACAGAAATTCTCCTTATTTTGGGGCAAAACTCAGAAATTCCACTTATTTTGGTGCAAAATTCCAGAAATTTCCCTTATTTTGGGGCAAAATTGCAGAAATTTTACTTATTTTGGGGCAAAATTGCAGAAATTTCACTTATTTCACGGGAAAAAGGCAGAAATTTTTCTTATTTTGGGGCAAAAAGGAAAATTTTCCTAATATTTTGTGGCAAAAATGCCGAAATTCCCCTTATTTTGAGGTAAAAAAGCTGAAATTTCCCTTATTTGGGGGCAAAAAGGCAGAAATTTCCCTTATTTTGGGGCAAAATTGCAGAAATTTCACTTATTTCAGGGTAATAAGTCAGAAATTTTCCTTATTTTGGGGCCAAAAGGACAGAAATTCCCTTTGTTTTGGGGGAAAAAGACAGAAATTCCACTTATTTAGAGGCAAAAAAGCAGAAATTCCCCTTATTTTGGAGCAAAAATGAAGAAATTTCCCTTTTTTATGGCAAAAAGGTATGCATTTTTCTTATTTTCGGGCAAAAAGGCAGAAATTCCCCGTATTTTGAAGCAAAATTGCAGAAATTCCCCTAATTGTGGGGCAAAAAGACAGAAATTCTCCTTATTTTGGGGTAAAACTCAGAAATTCCACTTATTTTGGGGGCAAAATTCCAGAAATTTCCCTTATTTTGGGGCAAAATTGCAGAAATTTTACTTATTTTGGGGCAAAATTGCAGAAATTTCACTTATTTCAGAAAAATAAGCAGAATTTATTTATTTTGGTGCAAAAAGGCAGAAATTTCTTTTATTTTGGTACAAATGGCAGAAATTTTTCTTATTTTGGGGCAAAAAGGCAGAAATCTTCATATTTTGGGGCAAAAATGCAGAAATTCCTCTTATTTTGAGTTAAAAAGGCTGAAATTTCCCTTATTTGGGGGCAAAAAGGAAGAAATTTCCCTTATTTTGGGGCAAAATTGCAGAAATTTCACTTATTTCAGGGTAATAAGTCAGAAATTTTCTTTATTTTGGGGCAAAAAAGACAGAAATTCCCTTTGTGTTGGGAGAAAAAGACAGAAATTCCACATTTTTAGAGGCAAAAAAGAAGAAATTCCTTTTATTTTGGAGTAAAAATGAAGAAATTTCCCTTTTTTGTGGCAAAAGGTATGCATTCCACTTATTTTTGGGCTAAAAAACAGAAATTACCCGTATTTTGGAGCAATATTGCAGAAATTCCCCTAATTGTGGGGCAAAGAGGCAGAAATTCCCTATATGTTAGGGCAAAAAGACAGAAATTCTCCTTATTTTGGGGCAAAACTCAGAAATTCTACTTATTTTGGGGCAAAATTCCAGAAATTTCACTTATTTTGGGGCAAAATTGCAGAAATTTCACATATTTTGGGGCAAAATTGCAGAAATTTCACTTATTTCAGGGTAATAAGTCAGAAATTTTCCGTATTTTGGGGCCAAAAAGACAGAAATTCCCTTTGTTTTGGGGGGGAAAAGACAGAAATTCCACTTATTTAGAGGCAAAAAAGCAGAAATTCCTCTTATTTTGGAGCAAAATTACAGAAATTCCCCTAATTGTGGGGCAAGAAGGGAGAAATTCCCTATATGTTGGGGCAAAAAGAAACAAATTCTCCTTATTTTGGGTCAAAACTCAGAAATTCTACTGATATTGGGGCAAAATTCCAGAAATTTCCCTTATTTTGGGGCAAAATTGCAGAAATTTCACTTATTTTTGGGCAAAATTGCAGAAATTTCACTTATTTCAGAAAAAAAAGCAGAAATTTTCTTATTTTGGTGCAAAAAGGCGAAAATTTCTTTTATTTTGGTACAAAATTGCAGAAATTTTTCTTATTTTGGGGCAAAAAGGCAGAAATCTCCCATATTTTGGAGCAAAAATGCAGAAATTTCTCTTATTTTGAGGTAAAAAGGCTGAAATTCCCCTTATTTGGGGACAAAAAAGCAGAAATTTCCCTTATTTTGGGGCAAAATTGCAGAAATTTCACTTATTTCAGGGTAATAAGTCAGAAATTTTCTTTATTTTGGGGCAAAAAAGACAGAAATTCCCTTTGTTTTGAGAGAAAAAGACAGAAATTCCACTTTTTTAGAGGCAAAAAAGCAGAAATTCCTTTTATTTTGGAGTAAAAATGAAGAAATTTCCCTTTTTTGTGGCAAAAGGTATGCATTCCACTTAATTTTGGGCTAAAAACAGAAATTACCCGTATTTTGGAGCAATATTGCAGAAATTCCCCTTATTGTGGGGCAAAGAGGCAGAAATTCCCTATATGTTAGGGCAAAAACACAGAAATTCTCCTTATTTTGAGGCAAAACTCAGAAATTCTACTTATTTTGGGGCAAAATTCCAGAAATTTCCCTTTATTTTGGGGCAAAATTTTAAATTTCACTTATTTTGGGGCAAAATTGCAGAAATTTCACTTATTTCAGGATAATAAGTCAGAAATTTTCCTTATTTTGGGGCCAAAAAGACAGAAATTCCCTTTGTTTTGGGGGGGAAAAGACAGAAATTCCACTTATTTAGAGGCAAAAAAGCAGAAATTCCTATTATTTTGGAGCAAAACTGAAGAAATTTCTATTTTTTATGGCAAAAGGGTATGCATTCTTCTTATTTTCGGGCAAAAAGGCAGAAATTCCCCGTATTTTGGAGCAAAATTGCAGAAATTCCCCTAATTGTGGGGCAAAGAGGCAGAAATTCCCTATATGTTAGGGCAAAAAGACAGAAATTCTCCTTATTTTGGGGCAAAACTCAGGAATTCTACTTATTTTGGGGCAAAATTCCAGAAATTTCACTTATTTTGGGGCAAAATTGCAGAAATTTCACTTATTTTGGGGCAAAATTGCAGAAATTTCACTTATTTCAGGGTAATAAGTCAGAAATTTTCCGTATTTTGGGGCCAAAAAGACAGAAATTCCCTTTGTTTTGGAAGGGAAAAGACAGAAATTCCACTTATTTAGAGGCAAAAAAGCAGAAATTCCTCTTATTTTGGAGCAAAATTACAGAAATTCCCCTAATTGTGGGGCAAGAAGGGAGAAATTCCCTATATGTTGGGGCAAAAAGAAACAAATTCTCCTTATTTTGGGTCAAAACTCAGAAATTCTACTGATATTGGGGCAAAATTCCAGAAATTTCCCTTATTTTGGGGCAAAATTGCAGAAATTTCACTTATTTTTGGGCAAAATTGCAGAAATTTCACTTATTTCAGAAAAAAAAGCAGAAATTTTCTTATTTTGGTGCAAGAAGGCGAAAATTTCTTTTATTTTGGTACAAAATTGCAGAAATTTTTCTTATTTGGGGCAAAAAGGCAGAAATCTCCCATATTTTGGGGCAAAAATGCAGAAATTTCTCTTATTTTGAGGTAAAAAGGCTGAAATTCCCCTTATTTGGGGACAAAAAAGCAGAAATTTCCCTTATTTTGGGGCAAAATTGCAGAAATTTCACTTATTTCAGGGTAATAAGTCAGAAATTTTCCTTATTTTGGGGCAAAAAAGACAGAAATTCCCTTTGTTTTGGGGGAAAAAGACAGAAATTCCACTTATTTAGAGGCAAAAAAGCAGAAATTCCCCTTATTTTGTAGCAAAACTGAAGAAATTTCTATTTTTTATGGCAAAAAGGTATGCATTCTTCTTATTTTCGGGCAAAAAGGCAGAAATTCCCCGTATTTTGGAGCAAAATTGCAGAAATTCCCCTAATTGTGGGGCAAAAAGGCAGAAATTCCCTATATGTTGGGGCAAAAAGACAGAAATTCTCATTTTGGGGCAAAACTCAGAAATTCCACTTATTTTGGTGCAAAATTCCAGAAATTTCCCTTATTTTAGGGCAAAATTGCAGAAATTTCACTTATTTTGTGGCAAAATTGCAGAAATTTAACTTATTTCAGAAAAAAATTCAGAAATTTTTCTATTTTGGTGCAAAAAGGCAGAAATTTCTTTTATTTTGGTACAAAATTGCAGAAATTTTTCTTATTTTGGGGCAAAAAGGCAGAAATCCCCCATATTTTGAGGCAAAAATGCAGAAATTCCTCTTATTTTGAGGTAATAAGGCTGAAATTTCCCTTATTTGGGGGCAAAAAGGCAGAAATTTCTCTTATTTTGAGGCAAAATTGCAGAAATTTCACTTATTTCAGGGTAATAAGTCAGAAATTTTCTTTATTTTGGGGCAAAAAAGACAGAAATTCCCTTTGTTTTGGGAGAAAAAGACAGAAATTCCACTTTTTTAGAGGCAAAAAAGCAGAAATTCCTTTTATTTTGGAGTAAAAATGAAGAAATTTCCCTTTTTTGTGGCAAAAGGTATGCATTCCACTTATTTTTGGGCTAAAAACAGAAATTACCCGTATTTTGGAGCAATATTGCAGAAATTCCCCTAATTGTGGGGCAAAGAGGCAGAAATTCCCTATATGTTAGGGCAAAAACACAGAAATTCTCCTTATTTTGAGGCAAAACTCAGAAATTCTACTTATTTTGGGGCAAAATTCCAGAAATTTCCCTTATTTTGGGGCAAAATTGCAAATTTCACTTATTTTGGGGCAAAATTGAAGAAATTTCACTTATTTCAGGATAATAAGTCAGAAATTTTCCTTATTTTGGGGCCAAAAAGACAGAAATTCCCTTTGTTTTGGGGGGGAAAAGACAGAAATTCCACTTATTTAGAGGCAAAAAAGCAGAAATTCCTATTATTTTGGAGCAAAACTGAAGAAATTTCTATTTTTTATGGCAAAAGGGTATGCATTCTTCTTATTTTCGGGCAAAAAGGCAGAAATTCCCCGTATTTTGGAGCAAAATTGCAGAAATTCCCCTAATTGTGGGGCAAAAAGGCAGAAATTCCCTATATGTTGGGGCAAAATAACAGAAATTCTCCTTATTTTGGGGCAAAACTCACAAATTCCACTTATTTTGGTGCAAAATTCCAGAAATTTCCCTTATTTTAGGGCAAAATTGCAGAAATTTCACTTATTTTGGGGCAAAATTGCAGAAATTTAACTTATTTCAGAAAAAAATTCAGAAATTATTCTATTTTGGTGCAAAAAGGCAGAAATTTCTTTTATTTTGGTACAAAATTGCAGAAATTTTTCTTATTTTGGGGCAAAAAGTCAGAAATCTCCCATATTTAGGGGAAAAATTCAGAAATTCCTCTTATTTTGAGGTAAAAATGCTGAAATTTCCCTTATTTGGGGGCAAAAAGGCAGAAATTTCCCTTATTTTGAGGCAAAATTGCAGAAATTTCACTTATTTCAGGGTAATAAGTCAAAAATTTTCTCTATTTTGGGGCAAAAGAGACAGAAATTCCCTTTGTTTTGGGAGAAAAATACAGTTATTTCACTTTTTTAGAGGCAAAAAAGCAGAAATTACTTTTATTTTGGAGTAAAAATGAAGAAATTTCCCTTTTTTGTGGCAAAAGGTATGCATTCCACTTATTTTTGGGCTAAAAAGCAGAAATTACCCGTATTTTAGAGCAAAATTGCAGAAATTCCCCTAATTGTAAGGCAAAATGGCAGAAATTCCCTATATGTTAGGGCAAAAAGACAGAAATTCTCTTTATTTTTGGGGCAAAACTCAGAAATTCCATTTATTTTGGGGCAAAATTCCAGAAATTTCTCTTATTTTGGGGCAAAATTGCAGAAATTTCACTTATTTTGGGGCAAAATTCCAGAAATTTCACTTATTTCATGGTAAAAAGGCGGAAATTTTCCTTATTTTGATGCAAAAATGCAGAAATTCCAAATATTTTGTGGCAAAATGAAGAAATTCCCTTTATTTTGAGGTAAAAAGGCAGAAATTCCCCTTATTTGGGGGCAAAAAAAAGAAATTTCACTTATTTTGGGGCAAAAACTCAGAAATTCCACACTTTTTTGGTCAAAATTACAGAAATTTCCCTTATTTTGGGGCAAAATTGCAGAAATTTCACTTATTTTGGTGCAAAATTGCAGAAATTTAACTTATTTCAGAAAAAAATTCAGAAATTTTCCTATTTTGGTGCAAAAAGGCAGAATTATCTTTTATTTTGGTACAAAATTGCAGAAATTTTTCTTATTTTGGGGCAAAAAGGCAGAAATCTCCCATATTTTGGGGCAAAAATGAAGATATTCCTCTTATTTTGAGGTAAAAAGGCTGAAATTTCCTTTATTTGGGGGCAAAAAGGCAGAAATTTCCCTTATTTTGAGGAAAATTGCAGAAATTTCACTTATTTCAGGGTAATAAGTCAGAAATTTTCGTTATTTTGGGGCAAAAAAGACAGAAATTCCCTTTGTTTTGGGGGAAAAAGACAGAAATTCCACTTTTTTAGAGGCAAAAAAGCAGAAATTCCTTTTATTTTGGAGTAAAAATGAAGAAATTGCTTTTTTTGTGGCAAAAGGTATACATTCCACTTATTTTTGGGTTAAAAAGCAGAAATTACCCGTATTTTGGAGCAAAATTGCAGAAAATCCCCTAATTGTGGGGCAAAGAGGCAGAAATTCCCTATATGTTAGGGCAAAAAGACAGAAATTCTCCTTATTTTGGGGCAAAACTCAGAATTTCCACTTATTTTGGGGCAAAATTCCAGAAATTTCCCTTATTTTGGGGCAAAATTGCAGAAATTTCACTTATTTTGGGGCAAAATTGCAGAAATTTCCCTTATTTCAGGTAAAAATGGCAGAAATTTTTCTTATTTTGGGGCAAAAAGGCAGAAATTTTTCTTATTTTGGGGCAAAATTGCAGACATTTCACTTATTTCAGGGTAATAAGTCAGAAATTTTCCTTATTTTGGGGCAAAAAAGACAGAAATTCCTCTAATTGTGGGGCAAAAAGGCAGAAATTCCTTATATGTTGGGGCAAAAAGACAGAAATTCTCCTTATTTTGGGGCAAAACTCAAAAATTCCACTTATTTTGGGGCAAAATTGCAGGAATTTACCTTATTTTGGGGCAAAATTGCAGAAATTTTCCTTATTTGGAACCAAATTGCAGAAATTTCACTTATTTTCAGGTAAAAAGAGTGAAATATCCTTTATTTTGGGGCAAATGAAGAAATTCCCCTTATTTTGGGGCAAAATTGCAGAAATTTTTCTTATTTTGGGGCAAAAAGGCTGAAATTCTTATTTTGAGGTAAAATGCTGAAATTCCCCATATTTTGGGGCAAAAGGCAAAAATTCTTCTTATTTTGGGGCAAAAAGGCACAAATTTCCCTTATTTTCGGGCAAAATTGCAGAAATTTCATTTATTTCAGGGCAAAAATTCAGAAATTCCTTTTATTTTGGGGCAAAGAGCAGAAATTTCTTTTATTATGGTACAAAATTGAAGAAATTTTTCTTATTTTGAAACAAAAAGGCAGAAAATTCCCCTTATTTTGAGGCAAAAGGCAGAAATTATTCTCAATTTGAGGTAAAATTCAGAAATTCCCTTTATTTTGGGGCTAGAAAGCAGAAATTCCCCGTATTTTGAAGCAAAATTGCAGAAATTCTCATAATTTTCGGGCAAAAGGCAAAAAATTCTCCTTATTTTGGGGCAAAAAGACAGAAAATCTCCTTTTTTTGGGAGCAAACAGTCAGAAATTTTCCTTATTTTGGGGCAAAATTGCAGAAATTTCCTTTACATTGGGGCAAAATTGCAGAAATTTCCATATTTTGGGGCAAAATTGCAGAAATTTCACTTATTTCAGGGAAAAAAGGCGAAAATTTTTTTGGGGGGGCAAAAAGGCAGAAATTTTTTTTATTTTGGTACAAAATTGCAGAAATTTTTCTTATTTTGGGGCAATAAGTCAGAAATTCCTCATATTTTGGGGCAAAAAGGCAGAAATTCCCCTTATTTTGAGGTAAAAAGGCTGAAATTCCCCTTATTTTGGGGCAAAAAGACAGAAATTTCGTTTATTTTGGGGAAAAGGCAGAAATTGCACTTATTTTGAGTCAAAAAGGTGGAAAATCCCCTTATTTTGGGGCAAAAATGAAGAAATTTGCTTTTTTATGGCAAAAAGGTATACATTCCCTTTCTTTTTGGGCAAAATGGCACAAATTCCCCGTATTTTGGAGCAACATTGCAGAAATTCCCCTAATTTTTGGGCAAAAAGGCAGAAATTCCCCTTATTTTGGGGTAAAACTGCAGAAATTTCACTTTTTTGCGGCAAAATGTCAGAAATTCCCCTTATTTTCGGCAAAAAAAGCAGATAATCCCCTTATTTTAGGGAAAAATTGCAGAAATTTCTCTTATTTTGGGGCAAAATTGCAGAACTTTCACTTATTTCGCGGCAAAATGTAGAAATTCCCCTTATTTTCGACAAAAAAGGCAGAAAATTCCCGTATTTTGGAGAATAAATTGCAGAAAGTCACCTAATTTTAGGGTAAAAAAATACAGTAATTTTCTTTATTTTTGGGCAAAAAGGCAGAAATTCTCCTTATTTTAGGGCAAAAAGGCAGAAATTCTTCTTATTTTAGGGCAAAATTGCAGAAATTTTCCTTATTTGGGGGCAAAAAACAGAAATTCCCCTTATTTTGGGGCAAAATTGCAGAAATTTCCCTTATTATGGGGAAAAATTGCAGAAATTTCCCTTATTTTAGGGCAAAATTGCAGAAATTTCACTTATTTCAGAGAAAAAAAGCAAAATTTTTCTTATTTTGGGGCAAAAAGGCAGAAATTCCCATTATTTTGGGGCAAAAAGGCAGAAATTCACCTTATTTTGGGGTAAAATTGCAGAAATTTCACATATTTCAGGGCAATAAGACAGAAATTCCCCTTATTTTAAGGCAGAAAGGCAGAAATTCCCCTTATTTTGGAATAAAATTGCAGAAATTTTTTTTCTTTAGGGGCAAAAAGGCAGAAAATCCACTTAATTTCGGGTAAAAAAGCAGAAATTCCTCTTATTTTGGAGCAAAATTGCAGAAACTCCCCTAATTTTGGGGCATAAAGGCAGAAATTCCCTTTATTTTGGGGCAAAAATAGAGAAATTCTCATTATTTTGGGGCAAAAATCAGAAATTTCCCTTATTTCGGGTCAAAATTTTAGAAATTTCTTTTATATTGTTACAGACTTGCAGAAATTTTTCTTATTTTGTGGCAAAAAGGCAGAAATTTCCCATATTTTGGTGCAAAAAGCCTAAAATTTCCTTTATTATGAGGTAAAATCCTGAAATTCCCCATATTTTGGGGCAAAAAGGCAGAAATTCCCCTCATTTGGATGCAAAAATACACAAATTTCCCTTATTTTCGGGCATAATTGCAGGAATTTCATTTATTTCAGGGCAAAAAGTCGGAAATTCCTTTTATTTTGGGGCAAAAAGCAGAAATTTCTTTTATTTTGATACAAAATTGTAGAAATTTTCCTTATTTTGGAACAAAAAGGCAAAAATTACCCATATTTTGGGGAAAAAGGCAGAAATTCCCCTTATTTTGAGGTAAAAAGGCTGAAATTCCCGTTATTTTGGGGCAAAAAGGCAGAAATTCCTAATATTTTGTGGCAAAAATGCAGAAATTCCCCTTATTTTGAGGTAAAAAGGCTGAAATTCCCCTTTTTTGGGTGCAAAAAGGCAGAAATTTTTCTTATTTTGGGGCAAAATTGCAGACATTTCACTTATTTCAGGGTAATAAGTCAGAAATTTTCCTTATTTTGGGGCAAAAAAGACAGAAATTCCCCTAATTGTGGGGCAAAAAGGCAGAAATTCCCTATATGTTGGGGCAAAAAGACAGAAATTCTCCTTATTTTGGGGCAAAACTCAAAAATTCCACTTATTTTGGGGCAAAATTGCAGGAATTTTCCTTATTTTGGGGCAAAATTGCAGAAATTTTCCTTATTTGGGGCAAAATTGCAGAAATTTCTCTTATTTTGAGGAAAAAAGGCTGAAATTCCCCTTATTTGGGGGCAAAAAGTCAGAAAATCTCCTTTTTCGGGAGCAAACAGTCAGAAATTCCCCTTATTTTGGGGCAAAATTGCAGAAATTTCCTTTACATTGGCGCAAAATTGCAGAAATTTCCCTTATTTTGGGGCAAAACTGAAGAAATTTTCTTTTTTTATGGCAAAAAGGTATGCATTCTTCTTATTTTCGGGCAAAAAGGCAGAAATTCCCCTATTTTGGAGCAAAATTGCAGAAATTCCCCTAATTGTGGGGAGAAAAGGCAGATATTCCCTATATGTTGTGGCAAAAAGACAGAAATTCTCCTTATTTTGGGGCAAAACTCAGAAATTCCACTTATTTTAGGGCAAAATTCCAGAAATTTCCCTTATTTTGGGGCAAAATTGCAGAAATTTCACTTATTTTGGGGCAAAATTGCAGAAATTTCACTTTTCTCAGGGTAATAAGTCAGAAAGTTTCCTTATTTTGGGGCAAAAAAGACAGAAATTCCCTATGATCTGGGGGAAAAAGACAGTAATTCCACTTTTTTAGAGGCATAAAAGCAGAAATTCCTTTTATTTTGGAGTAAAAATGAAGAAATTTCTTTTTTTTGTGGCAAAAGTTATACATTCCCTTTATTTTCGGGCAAAAAGGCAGAAATTCCCCGTATTTTGGAGCAAACTTGCAGATATTCCCCTAATTGTGGGGCAAAAAGGCAGAAATTCCCTATATGTTGGGGCAAAAAGACAGAAATTCTCCTTATTTTGGGGCAAAACTCAGAAATTCCACTTATTTTGGGGCAAAATTCCAGAAATTTCCCTTATTTTGGGGCAAAATTGCAGAAATTTCACTTATTTTCAGGAAAAATTACATAAATTTCACTTATTTCAGAAAAAAAGCAGAATTTTCTTATTTTTGGTGCAAAAAGGCATAAATTTCTCATATTTTGGGGCAAAAATGCAGAAATTTTTCTTATTTTGAGGTAAAAAGGCTGAAATTCCCCTTATTTGGGGGCAAAAAAGAAGAATTTCTCTTATTTTGGGGCAAAATTGCAGAAATTTCACTTATTTCAGAGTAATAAGTCAGAAATTTTCGTTATTTTGGGGCAAAAAAAAACAGAAATTCCCTTTGTTTTGGGGGGAAAAGACAGAAATTCCACTTTTTTAGAGGCAAAAAAGCAGAAATAACTTTTATTTTGGAGTAAAAATGTAGAAATTTCCCTTTTTTATGGCAAAAAGGTATGCATTCTTCTTATTTTCGGGCAAAAAGGCAGAAATTCCCCGTATTTTGGAGCACAATTGCAAAAATTCCCCTAATTTTAGGGCAAAAAGGCAGAAATACCCTATATGTTGGGGCAAAAAGAGAGAAATTCTCCTTATTTTGGGGCAAAACTCAGAAATTCCACTTATTTTGGGGCAAAATTCTAGAAATTTTTCTTATTTTAAAGCAAAATTGCAGAAATTTCACTTATTTTGGGGTAAAATTGCAGAAATTTCACTTATTTCAGGGAAAAAAGGCAGAAATTTTTCTTATTTTGGGGCAAAAAGGAAAAATTTCCTAATATTTTGTGGCAAAAATGCCGAAATTCCCCTTATTTTGAGGTAAAAAAGCTGAAATTTCCCTTATTTGGGGGCAAAAAGGCAGAAATTTCCCTTATTTTGGGGCAAAATTGCAGAAATTTCACTTATTTCAGGGTAATAAGTCAGAAATTTTCTTAATTTTGGGGCAAAAAAGACAGAAATTCCCTTTGTTTTGGGAGAAAAAGACAGAAATTCCACTTATTTAGAGGCAAAAAAGCAGAAATTCCTTTTATTTTGGAGTAAAAATGAAGAAATTTCCCTTTTTTGTGGCAAAAGGTATGCATTCCACTTATTTTTGGGCTAAAAAGCAGAAATTACCCGTATTTTGGAGCAATATTGCAGAAATTCCCCTAATTGTGGGGCAAAGAGGCAGAAATTCCCTATATGTTAGGGCAAAAAGACAGAAATTCTCCTTATTTTGGGGCAAAACTCAGAAATTCTCCTTATTTTGGGGCAAAATTCCAGAAATTTCCCTTATTTTGGGGCAAAATTGCAGAAATTTCACTTATTTTGGGGCAAAATTGCAGAAATTTCACTTATTTCAGGGTAATAAGTCAGAAATTTTCCTTATTTTGGGGCCAAAAAGACAGAAATTCCCTTTGTTTTGGAAGGGAAAAGACAGAAATTCCACTTATTTAGAGGCAAAAAAGCAGAAATTCCTCTTATTTTGGAGCAAAATTGCAGAAATTCCCCTAATTGTGGGGCAAGAAGGGAGAAATTCCCTATATGTTGGGGCAAAAAGAAACAAATTCTCCTTATTTTGGGTCAAAACTCAGAAATTCTACTGATATTGGGGCAAAATTCCAGAAATTTCCCTTATTTTGGGGCAAAATTGCAGAAATTTCACTTATTTTTGGGCAAAATTGCAGAAATTTCACTTATTTCAAAAAAAAAGCAGAAATTTTCTTATTTTGGTGCAAAAAGGCGGAAATTTCTTTTATTTTGGTACAAAATTGCAGAAATTTTTATTATTTTGGGGCAAAAAGGCAGAAATCTCCCATATTTTGGGGCAAAAATGCAGAAATTTCTCTTATTTTGAGGTAAAAAGGCTGAAATTCCCCTTATTTGGGGGCAAAAAGGCAGAAATTTCCCTTATTTTGGGGCAAAATTGCAGAAATTTCACTTATTTCAGGGTAATAAGTCAGAAATTTTCCTTATTTTGGGGCAAAAAAGACAGAAATTCCCTTTGTTTTGGGGGAAAAAGACAGAAATTCCACTTATTTAGAGGCAAAAAAGCAGAAATTCCCCTTATTTTGTAGCAAAACTGAAGAAATTTCTATTTTTTATGGCAAAAAGGTATGCATTCTTCTTATTTTCGGGCAAAAAGGCAGAAATTCCCCGTATTTTGGAGCAAAATTGCAGAAATTCCCCTAATTGTGGGGCAAGAAGGGGGAAATTCCCTATATGTTGGGGCAAAAAGACAGAAATTATCTTTATTTTGGGGCAAAACTCAGAAATTCCACTTATTTTGGTGCAAAATTCCAGAAATTTCCCTTATTTTAGGGCAAAATTTCAGAAATTTCACTTATTTTGGGGCAAAATTGCAGAAATTTCACTTATTTCAGAAAAAAATTCAGAAATTTTTCTATTTTGGTGCAAAAAGGCAGAAATTTCTTTTATTTTGGTACAAAATTGCAGAAATTTTTCTTATTTTGGGGCAAAAAGGCAGAAATCCCCCATATTTTGAGGCAAAAATGCAGAAATTCCTCTTATTTTGAGGTAATAAGGCTGAAATTTCCCTTATTTGGGGGCAAAAAGGCAGAAATTTCCCTTATTTTGAGGCAAAATTACAGAAATTTCACTTATTTCAGGGTAATAAGTCAGAAATTTTCCTTATTTTGGGGCAAAAAAGACAGAAATTCCCTTTGTTTTGGGAGAAAAAGACAGAAATTCCACTTTTTTAGAGGCAAAAAAGCAGAAATTCCTTTTATTTTGGAGTAAAAATTAAGAAATTTCCCTTTTTTGTGGCAAAAGGTATGCATTCCACTTATTTTTGGGCTAAAAAGCAGAAATTACCCGTATTTTGGAGCAATATTGCAGAAATTCCCTTAATTGTGGGGCAAAGAGGCAGAAATTCTTTATATGTTGGGGCAAAAATAAACAAATTCTCCTTATTTTGGGTCAAAACTCAGAAATTCTACTGATATTGGGGCAAAATTCCAGAAATTTCCCGTATTTTGGGGCAAAATTGCAGAAATTTCACTTATTTTGGGGCAAAATTGCAGAAATTTCACTTATTTCAGGGCAATAAGTCAGAAATTTTCCTTATTTTGGGGCCAAAAAGAGAGAAATTCCCTTTGTTTTAGGGGGGAAAAGACAGAAATTCCACTTATTTAGAGGCAAAAAAGCAGAAATTCCTCTTATTTTGGAGCAAAATTGCAGAAATTCCCCTAATTGTGGGGCAAAAAGGCAGAAATTCCCTATATGTTGGGGCAAAAAGAAACAAATTCTCCTTATTTTCTGTCAAAATTCAGAAATTCCACTGATATTGGGGCAAAATTTCAGAAATTTCCCGTATTTTGGGGCAAAATTGCAGAAATTTCACTTATTTTGGGGCAAAATTGCAGAAATTTCACTTATTTCAGGGTAAAAAGTCAGAAATTTTCCTTATTTTGGGGAAAAAAAGACAGAAATTTCCTTTGTTTTGGGGGATAAAGTCAGAAATACCACTTATTTAGAGGCAAAAAGGCAGAAATTCCCCTTATTTTGGAGCAAAACTGAAGAAATTTCTATTTTTTATGGCAAAAGGGTATGCATTCTTCTTATTTTCGGGCAAAAAGGCAGAAATTCCCCGTATTTTGGAGCAAAATTGCAGAAATTCCCCTAATTGTGGGGCAAAAAGGCAGAAATTCCCTATATTTTGGGGCAAAAAGACAGAAATTCTCCTTATTTTGGGGCAAAACTCAGAAATTCCACTTATTTTGGTGCAAAATTCCAGAAATTTCCCTTATTTTAGGGCAAAATTGCAGAAATTTCACTTATTTTGGGGCAAAATTGCAGAAATTTAACTTATTTCAGAAAAAAATTCAGAAATTTTTCTATTTTGGTGCAAAAAGGCAGAAATTTCTTTTATTTTGGTACAAAATTGCAGAAATTTTTATTATTTTGGGGCAAAAAGGCAGAAATCTCCCATATTTAGGGGAAAAATGCAGAAATTCCTCTTATTTTGAGTTAAAAATGCTGAAATTTCCCTTATTTGGGGGCAAAAAGGCAGAAATTTCCCTTATTTTGAGGCAAAATTGCAGAAATTTCACTTATTTCAGGGTAATAAGTCAGAAGTTTTCTCTATTTTGGGGCAAAAAAGACAGAAATTCCCTTTGTTTTGGGAGAAAAATACAGATATTTCACTTTTTTAGAGGCAAAAAAGCAGAAATTCCTTTTATTTTGGAGTAAAACTGAAGAAATTTCCCTTTTTTGTGGCAAAAGGTATACATTCCACTTATTTTTGGGCTAAAAAGCAGAAATTACCCGTATTTTAGAGCAAAATTGCAGAAATTCCCCTAATTGTAAGGCAAAATGGCAGAAATTCCCTATATGTTGGGGCAAAAAGACAGAAATTCTCTTTATTTTTGGGGCAAAACTCAGAAATTCCATTTATTTTGGGGCAAAATTCCAGAAATTTCTCTTATTTTGGTGCAAAATTGCAGAAATTTCACTTATTTTGTGGCAAAATTGCAGAAATTTCACTTATTTCATGGTAAAAAGGCAGAAATTATCCTTATTTTGATGCAAAAATGCAGAAATTCCAAATATTTTGTGGCAAAAATGAAGAAATTCCCTTTATTTTGAGGTAAAAAGGCAGACATTCCCCTTATTTGGGGGCAAAAAAAAGAAATTTCACTTATTTTGGGGCAAAAACTCAGAAATTCCACACTTTTTTGGTCAAAATTCCAGAAATTTCCCTTATTTTGGGGCAAAATTGCAGAAATTTCACTTATTTTGGTGCAAAATTGCAGAAATTTAACTTATTTCAGAAAAAAATTCAGAAATTTTCCTATTTTGGTGCAAAAAGGCAGAATTATCTTTTATTTTGGTACAAAATTGCAGAAATTTTTCTTATTTTGGGGCAAAAAGGCAGAAATTTCACTTATTTTGGGGCAAAATTGCAGTAATTTCACTTATTTTGGGGCAAAATTGCAGAAATTCCAAATATTTTGTGGCAAAAATGCAGAAATTCCCCTTATTTTAAGGTAAAAAGGCAGAAATTCCCCTTATTTGGGGGTAAAAAACAGAAATTTCCCTTATTTTGGGGCAAAATTGCAGAAATTTCACTTATTTTGGGGCAAAATTGCAGAAATTTCACTTATTTCAGAAAAAAATTCAGAAATTTTCCTATTTTGGTGCAAAAAGGCAGAAATTTCTATTTTGGTACAAAATTGCAGAAATTTTTCTTTTTTTGGGGCAAAAAGGCACAAATCTCCCATATTTTGGGGAAAAAATGCAGAAATTCCTCTTATTTTGAGGTAAAAAGGTAGAAATTTCCCTTATTTGGGGGAAAAAGGCAGAAATTTTTCTTATTTTGAGGCAAAATTGCAGAAATTTCACTTATTTCAGTGTAATAAGTCAGAAATTTTCCTTATTTTGGGGCAAAAAAGACAGAAATTCCCTTTGTTTTGGGGGAAAAAGACAGAAATTCCACTTTTTTAGCGGCAAAAAAGCAGAAATTCATTTTATTTTGGAGTAAAAATGAAGAAATTTCTTTTTTTTTGTGGCAAAAGATATACATTCCCCTTATTTTCAGGCTAAAAAGCAGAAATTCCCCGTATTTTGGAGCAAAATTGCAGAAATTCCCCTAATTGTGGGGCAAAAAGGCAGAAATTTCCGATATGTTAGGGCAAAAAGACAGAAATTCTTTTTATTTTGGGGCTAAACTAAGAAATTCCACTTATTTTGGGGCAAAATTCCAGAAATTTCCCTTATTTTGGGGCAAAATTGCAGAAATTTCACTTATTTTGGTGCAAAATTGCAGAAATTTCACTTATTTCAGGGAAAAAAGGCAGAAATTTTCCTTATTTTGGGGCCAAAAAGACAGAAATTTCCTTTGTTTTGGGGTGAAAAAGATAGAAATTCGACTTATTTAGAGGCAAAAAAGCAGAAATTCCTCTTATTTTGGAGCAAAAATGAAGAAATTTCCTTTTTTTATGGCAAAAAGGTATGCATTCTTCTTATTTTCGGGCAAAAAGGCAGAAATTCCCAGTATTTTGGAGCAAAATTGCAGAAATTCCCCTAATTGTGGGGCAAAAAGGCAGAAATTCCCTATATGTTGGGGCAAAAAGAAACAAATTCTCCTTATTTTGGGTCAAAACTCAGAAATTCCACTGATATTGGGGCAAAATTCCAGAAATTTCCCTTATTTTGGGGCAAAATTGCAGAAATTTCACTTATTTTGGGGCAAAATTGCAGAAATTTCACTTATTTCAGAAAAAAAAGCAGAAATTTTCTTATTTTGGTGAAAAAGGCGGAAATTTCTTTTATTTTGGTACAAAATTGCAGAAATTTTTCTTATTTTGGGGCAAAAAGGCAGAAATCTCCCATATTTTGGGGCAAAAATGAAGAAATTTCTCTTATTTTGAGGTAAATAGGCTAAAATTCCCATTATTTGGGGGCAAAAAGGCAGAAATTTCCCTTATTTTGAGGCAAAATTGCAGAAATTTCACTTATTTCAGTGTAATAAGTCAGAAATTTTCTTTATTTTGGGGCAAAAAAGACAGAAATTCTTTTTGTTTTGAGGGAAAAAGGCAGAAATTCCACTTTTTTAGCGGCAAAAAAGCAAAAATTCATTTTATTTTGGAGTAAAAATGAAGAAATTTCTTTTTTTTTGTGGCAAAATTATACATTCCCCTTATTTTCAGGCTAAAAAGCAGAAATTCCCCATATTTTGGAGCAAAATTGCAGAAATTCCCCTAATTGTGGGGCAAAAAGGCAGAAATTGCCTATATGTTGGGGCAAAAAGACAGAAATTCTCCTAATTTTGGGGCCAAACTCAGAAATTCCACTTATTTTGGGGCAAAATTCCAGAAATTTCCCTTATTTTGGGGCAAAATTGCAGAAATTTCACTTATTTTGGGGCAAAATTGCAGAAATTTCACTTATTTCAGGGTAATAAGTCAGAAATTTTCCTTATTTTGGAGCAAGAAAACAGAAATTCCCTTTGTTTTGGGGGAAAAAGACAGAAATTCCACTTATTTAGAGGCAAAATCTGAAATTCCCCTTATTTTTGAGCAAAAATGAAGAACTTTCCCTTTTTTATGGCAAAAAGTTTTGCATTCTTCTTATTTTCGGGCAAAAAGGCAGAAATTCCCCGTATTTTGGAGCAAAATTGCAGAAATTCCCCTAATTGTGGGGCGAAAAGGCAGAAATTCCCTATATGTTAGGGCAAAAAGACAGAAATTCTCCTTATTTTGGGGCAAAACTCAGAAATTCCACTTATTTTAAGGCAAAATTCCATAAATTTCCTTTATTTGGGAGCAAAATTGAAGAAATTTCTGTTATTTTGGGGCAAAATTGCAGAAATTTCACTTATTTCAGAAAAAAAAGCAGAAATTTTCTTATTTTGGTGCAAAAAGGCGGAAATTTCTTTTATTTTGGTACAAAATTGCAGAAATTTTTCTTATTTTGGGGCAAAAAGGCAGAAATCTCCCATATTTTGGGGCAAAAATGCAGAAATTCCTCTTATTTTGAGGTAAAAAGGCTGAAATTCCCCTTATTTGGAGGCAAAAAGGCAGAAATTTTTCTTATTTTGGGGCAAAATTGCAGAAATTTCACTTATTTCAGAGTAGTCAGTCAGAAATTTTTCTTATTTTGGGGCAAAAAAGCAGAAATTCCTTTTATTTTGGAGTAAAAATGAAGAAATTTCTTTTTTGTGGCAAATGGTATACATTCCCCTTATTTTCAGGCTAAAAAGCAGAAATTACCCGTATTTTGGAGCAAAATTGCAAAAATTCCGCTAATTGTGGGGCAAAAAGGCAGAAATTCCCTGTAAGTTAGAGCAAAAAAACAGAAAATCTCCTTATTTTGGGGCAAAACTCAGAAATTCCACTTACCTTGGGGCAAAATTCCAAAAATTTCCCTTATTTTGGGCCAAAATTGCAGAAATTTCACTTATTTTGAGGCAAAATTGCATAAATTTCACTTATTTCAGGGTAATAAGTCAGAAATTTTCCTTATTTTGGGGCAAAAAACACAGAAATTCCCTTTGTTTTGGAGGAAAAAGACAGAAATTCCACTTTTTTAGAGGCAAAAAAGCAGAAATTCCTTTTATTTTCGAGTAAAAATGAAGAAATTTCCCTTTTTTGTGGCAAAATGTATACATTCCACTTATTTTTGGGCTAAAAAGCTGAAATTACCCGTATTTTGGAGCAAAATTGCAGAAATTCCCCTAATTGTGGGGCAAAATGCAGAAATTCCCTATATGTTAGGGCAAAAAGACAGAAATTCTCCTTATTTTGGGCCAAAACTCAGAAATTCCACTTATTTTGGGGCAAAATTCCAGAAATTTCCCTTATTTTGTGGCAAAATTGCCAAAATTTCACTTATTTTGGGGCAAAATTGCAGAAATTTCACTTATTTCATGGTAAAAAGGCAGAAATTTTCCTCATTTTGGGGCAAAAATGCAGAGATTCCAAATATTTTGTGGTAAAATTGCAAAAATTCCCCTTATTTTGAGGTTAAAAGGCAGAAATTCCCCTTATTTGGGGGCAAAAAGCAGAAATTTCCCTTATTCTGGGACAAAATTGCAGAAATTTCACTTATTTCAGGGTAATAAGTCAGAAATTTTCCTTATTTGGGGCAAAAAAGACAGAAATTCCTTTTGTTTTGGGGGAAAAATTCAGAAATTCCACTTATTTAGAAGCAAAATAGGAGAAATTCCCCTTATTTTGGAGCAAAAATGAAGAAATTTCCTTTTTTTGTGGCAAAAGGTATGCATTCTTCTTATTTTCAGGCTAAAAAGGAGAAATTCCCCGTATTTTGGAGCAAAATTGCAGAAATTCCCCTAATTTTGGGAGAAAAAGGCAGAAATTTGCTATATGTTGGGGCAAAAGTACAGAAATTCTCCTTATTTTAGAGCAAAACTCAGAAATTTCACTTATTTTGACGCAAAATTGCAGAAATTTCACTTATTTCAGAAAAAAAAGCAGAAATTTTCTTAATTTGGGGCAAAAAGGCAGAAATTTCTCATATTTTGGGGCAAAAATGCAGAAAATCCCCTTATTTTGAGGTAAAAAGTCTAAAATTCCCCTTATTTGGTTGCAAAAAGAAGAAATTTCCCTTATTTTGGGGCAAAATTGCAGATATTTCATTTATTTCAGGGTAATAAGTCAGAAATTTTCCTTATTTTGGGGCAAAAAAGACACAAATTCTCTATGTTTTGGGGGAAAAAGACAGAAATTCCACTTATTTAGAGGCAAAAAAGCAGAAATTCCCCTTATTTTGGAGCGAAAATGAAGAAATTTCCCTTTTTTGTGGCAAAAAGGTATGCATTCTTCTTATTTTCGGGCAAAAAGACAGAAATTCCCTGTATTTTTGAGCAAAATTGCAGAAATTCCCCTAATTGTGGGGCAAAATGGCAGAAATTCCCTATGTGTTGGGGCAAAAAGACAGAAATTCTACTTATTTTGGGGCAAAACTCAGAAATTCCACTTATTTTGGGGCAAAATTCCAAAAATTTCCCTTATTTTGGGGCAAAATTGCAGAAATTTCACTTATTTTGGGGCAAAATTGCAGAAATTTCACTTATTTCAGGGAAAAAAAGACAGAAATTTCTTTTATTTTGGTACAAAATTGCAGAAATTTTTTTTATTTTTGGCAAAAAGGCAGAAATTTCCCATATTTTGGGGCAAAAAATGCAGAAATTCCCCTTATTTTGAGGTAAAAATGCTGAAATTCCCTTTATTTTGGGGCAAAAAGCAGACATTTCCCTTATTTTGGGCAAAAATTGAAGAAATTTCACTTATTTTGAGTCAAAAAGGCAGAAAATCCAATTATTTTGGGGTAAAAATGAAGAAATTCCCCTTGTTTTGAGGTAAAAAGGCTGAAATTCCCCTTTTTTGGAGGCAAAAAGGCAGAAATTCCCCGTATTTTGGGGCAAAAAGCAGATATTTCCCGTATTTTTGGGGAAAAATTTTAGAAATTTAAATTATTTCAGGGCAAAAAGTCAGAAATTCCGTTTATTTTTGGGGAAAAGTCAGAAATTGCACTTATTTTGAGTCAAAAAGGCGGAAAATCCCCTTATTTTGGAGTAAAAATGAAGAAATTTCCCTTTTTTATGGCAAAAGGTATACATTCTTTTTATTTTCGGGCAAAAAGGCAGAAATTCCCTGTATTTTGGAGCAAAATTGCAGAAATTCCTCTAATTTTGGGGCAAAAACGCAGAACTTCCCCTTATTTTGGGGTAAAACTGCAGAAATTTCACTTATTTCGCGACAAAATGTCAGAAATTCACTTCATTTTCGGCGAAAAGGGAGAAAATTCCCGTATTTTGGAGCAAAATTGCAGAAATTCACCTAATTTTGGGGTAAAACATGCAGTAATTTTCTTTATTTTAAGGCAAAAATGCAGAAATTCCCCTTATTTTGTGGCAAAAATCAGAAATTCCCCTTATTTTAGAAATAATTGCAGAAATTTCCTTTATTATGGGGAAAAATTGCAGAAATTTCTTTTATTGTAAGGCAAAATTGCAGAAATTTCATTTATTTCAGAGAAAAAAACAAAATTTTTTTTTATTTTAGGGCAAAATGCAGAAATTTCCATTATTTTGGGGCACAAAGACAGAAATTCACCTTCTTTTGGGGTAAAATTTCAAACATTTCACATATTTCAGGGCAAAAAGGCAGAAATTCCCCTTATTTGGGGGTAAAAAGGCAGAAATTCTTCATATTTTGGGTTAAAATTGCAGAAATTTCCCTTGTTTGGGGGCAAAAAGGCAGAAAATCCCCTTAATTTCGGGCAAAAAGGCAGAAATTCCCCGTATTTTGGAGCAAAATTGCAGAAATTCCCCTAATTGTGGGGCAAAAAGGCAGAAATTCCCGATATGTTGGGGCAAAAAGACAGAAATTCTCCTTATTTTCGGGCAAAACTCAGAAATTCCATTTATTTTGGGGCAAAATTCCAGAAATTTCCCTTAATTTGGGGCAAAATTGCAGAAATTTCGCTTATTTCAGGGCAAAATTCAAAAATTGCTTTTATTTTGGGGCAAAAAGACAGAAATTCCGTTTACTTTTGGGTAAAAAGGCAGAAATTTCACTTATTTTGAGGTAAGAAGGCAGAAATTCCTCTTATTTTGCGGCAAAAATGAAGAAATTTCCCTTTTTTGTGGCAAAAGGTATATATTCCCCTTATTTTCGGGCAAAAAAGCAGAAATTCCCCGTATTTTGGAGCACAATTGCAGAAAATCCCCAAATTGTGGGGCAAATAGGCAGAAATTCCCTATATGTTGGGGCAAAAAGACAAAAATTCTCCTTATTTTGGGACAAAACTCAGAATTTCCACTTATTTTGGGGCAAAATTCCGGAAATTTCCCTTATTTTGGGGCAAAATTGCAGAAATTTCACTTATTTTGGGGCAAAATTGCAGAAATTTCACTTATTTCAGGTAAAAATGGCAGAAATTTTTCTTATTTTGGGGCAAAATTGCAGACATTTCACTTATTTCAGGGTAATAAGTCAGAAATTTTCCTTATTTTGGGGCAAAAAAGACAGAAATTCTTCTAATTGTGGGGCAAAAAGGCAGAAATTCCCTATATGTTGGGGCAAAAAGACAGAATTTCTCCTTATTTTGGGGCAAAACTCAAAAATTCCACTTATTTTGGGGCAAAATTGCAGGAATTTACCTTATTTTGGGGCAAAATTGCAGAAATTTTCCTTATTTGGGGCAAAATTGCAGAAATTTCACTTATTTTCAGGTAAAAAGACTGAAATATCCTTTATTTTGGGGCAAAAAGGAAGAAATTCCCCTTATTTTGGGGCAAAATTGCAGAAATTTTTCTTATTTTGGGGCAAAAAGGCTGAAATTCTTCTTATTTTGAGGTAAAATGCTGAAATTCCCCATATTTTGGGGCAAAAGGCAAAAATTCTTCTTATTTTGGGGCAAAAAGGCACAAATTTCCCTTATTTTCGGGCAAAATTGCAGAAATTTCATTTATTTCAGGGCAAAAATTCAGAAATTCCTTTTATTTTGGGGCAAAGAGCAGAAATTTCTTTTATTATGGTACAAAATTGAAGAAATTTATCTTATTTTGAAACAAAAAGGCAGAAAATTCCCCTTATTTTGAGGCAAAAGGCAGAAACTATTCTTATTTTGTGGTAAAATGCAGAAATTCCCTTTATTTTGGGGCTAGAAAGCAGAAATTCCCCGTATTTTGAAGCAAAATTGCAGAAATTCTCATAATTTTCGGGCAAAAGGCAAAAATTCTCTTTATTTTGGGGCAAAAAGACAGAAAATCTCCTTTTTTGGGAGCAAACAGTCAGAAATTTTCCTTATTTTGGGGCAAAATTGCAGAAATTTCCTTTACATTGGGGCAAAATTGCAGAAATTTCCATATTTTGGGGCAAAATTGCAGAAATTTCACTTATTTCAGGGAAAAAAGGCGAAAATTTTTTTTGGGGGGCAAAAAGGCAGAAATATTTTTTATTTTGGTAAAAATTGCAGAAATTTTTCTTATTTTGGGGCAAAAAGTCAGAAATTCCTCATATTTTGGGGCAAAAAGGCAGAAATTCCCCTTATTTTGAGGTAAAAAGGCTGTAATTCCCCTTATTTTGGGGCAAAAAGACAGAAATTTTGTTTATTTTTGGGAAAAGGCAGAAATTGCACTTATTTTGAGTCAAAAAGGTGGAAAATCCCCTTATTTTGGGGCAAAAATGAAGAAATTTGCTTTTTTTATGGCAAAAAGGTATACATTCCCTTTATTTTTGGGCAAAATGGCACAAATTCCCCGTATTTTGGAGCAACATTGCAGAAATTCCCCTAATTTTTGGGCAAAAAGGCAGAAATTCCCTATATGTTGGGGCAAAAAGACAGAAATTCTCATTATTTTGGGGCAAAACTCAGAAATTCCACTTATTTTGGCGCAAAATTCCAGAAATTTCCCTTATTTTGAGGCAAAATTGCAGAAATTTCACTTATTTTGGGGCAAAATTGCAAAAATTTCACTTATGTCAGAAAAAAAAGCAGAAATTTTCTTATTTTGGTGCAACAAGGCAGAAATTTCTAATATTTTGGTACAAAATTGCAGAAATTTTTCTTATTTTTAGGGCAAAAAGGCAGAAATTCCTAATATTTAGGGGCAAAAATGCAGAAATTCCTCTTATTTTTGGGTAAAAAGGCTGAAATTCCCCTTATTTGGGGGCAAAAAGGCAGAAATTTTCCTTATTTTGAGGCAAAATTGCAGAAATTTCACTTATTTCAGAGAACAAAAGCAGAAATTTTCTTATTTTGGGGCAAAAAGGCAGAAATTTCTTTTATTTTGGTACAAAATTGCAGAAATGTTTCTTATTTTGGGGCAAAAAGGCAGAAATCTCCCATATTTTGGGGCAAAAAAGCAGAAATTTCCCTTATTTTGAGGTAAAAACGCTGAAATTCCCCTTATTTGGGGGCAAAAAGGCAGAAATTTCCCTTATTTTGAGGCAAAATTGCAGAAATTTCACTTATTTCAGAATAATAAGTCAGAAATTTTCCTTATTTTGGGGCAAAAAACAGAAATTCTCTTTGTTTTAAAGGAAAAAGACTGATATTCCACTTATTTAGAGGCTAAATAGCAGAAATTCTTATTATTTTGGAGCAAAAATGAAGAAATTTTTCTTTTTTTGTGAAAAAAGGTATGCATTCCTCTAATTTTCGGGCTAAAAAGCAGAAATTCCCCGTATTTTGGAGCAAAATTGCAGAAATTCCCCTAATTGTGGGGCAAAAAGGCAGAAATTCTCTATATGTTGGAGCAAAAAGACAGAAATTCTCCTTATTTTGGGGCAAAACTCAGAAATTCCACTTATTTTGGGGCAAAATTCCAGAAATTTCCCTTATTTTGGGGCAAAATTGCAGAAATTTCACTTATTTTGGGGCGAAATTGCAGAAATTTCACTTTTTTCATGGAAAAAAAGGCAGAAATTTTCCTTATTTTGGGGCAAAAAGGCAGAAATTTTTAATATTTTGTGGCAAAAATTCAGAAATTCCTCTTATTTTGAGGTAAAAAGGCTGAAATTCCCCTTATTTGGGGGCAAAAAGGCATAAATTTCCCTTATTTTGGGGCAAAATTGCAGAAATTTCACTTATTTCAGAGAAAAAAACAAAAATCTTTCTTATTTTTGGCAAAATGCAGAAATTCCCATTATTTTGGGGCAAAAAGGCAGAAATTCACCTTATTTTGGGGTAAAATTGAAGACATGTCACATATTTCAGGGCATAAAGGCAGAAATTGCCCTTATTTGGGGGCAAAAAGGCAGAAATTCCCCTTATATTGGGATAAAATTGCAGAAATGTCAGTTGTTTTGGGGCAAAAAGGCAGAAAATCCCCTTAATTTCGGGCAAAAAGGCAGAAATTCCCTGTATTTTGGAGCAAAATTGCAGAAATTCTCCTTATATTGGGGCAAAAATGCAGAAATTCCCTTTATTTGGGGCAAATTGGCAGAAGTTCCCCTTATTTTCAGGAAAAGAGGCAGAAATTCCCATTATTTTGAAGAAAAATTGCAGAAACTCCCCTAATTTTGGGGCAAAAAGGCAGAAATTCCCTTTATTTTGGGGCAAAAATACAGAAATTCTCCTTATATCTGGGCAAAAATCAGAAATTTCCCTTATTTTGGAGCAAAATTTTAGAAATTTCTTTTATTTTGGTACAGAATTGGAGAAATTTTTCTTATTCTGTGGCAAAAAGGTAGAAATTTCTTTTATTTTGGTGCAAAATTGCAGAAATTTTTCTTATTTTGGGGCAAAAAGGCATAAATTTCCCATATTTTGGGGCAAAAATGTAGAAATTTTCTTTATTTTGAGGTAAAAAGGCTGAAATTTCCGTTATTTGGGGGCAAAAAGGCAGAAATTTCTCTTATTTTGGGGCAAAATTGCAGAAATTTCACTTATTTCAGAAAAAAAGGAAAAATTTTCTTATTTGGGTGCAAAAAGGCAGAAATTTCTTTTATTTTGGTGCAAAATTACAGAAATTTTCTTTATTTTGGGGCAAAAAAGACAGAAATTCCCTTTGTTTTGGGGGAAAAAGACAGAAATTCCACTTATTTAGAGGCAAAAAAGCAGAAATTCCTCTTATTTTGGAGCAAAATTGCAGAAATTCCCCTAATTGTGGGGCAAAAAGGCAGATATTCCCTATATGTTGGGGCAAAAAGACAGAAATTCTCTTTATTTTTGGGGCAAAACTCAGAAATTCCATTTATTTTGGGGCAAAATTCCAGAAATTTCTCTTATTTTGGGGCAAAATTCCAGAAATTTCTCTTATTTTGGGGCAAAATTGCAGAAATTCCCCTTATTTGGGGGCAAAAAAAAGAAATTTCACTTATTTTGGGGCAAAAACTCAGAAATTCCACACTTTTTTGGTCAAAATTCCAGAAATTTCCCTTATTTTGGGGCAAAATTCCAGAAATTTCTCTTATTTTGGGGCAAAATTGCAGAAATTTCACTTATTTTGGGGCAAAATTGCAGAAATTTCACTTATTTCATGGTAAAAAGGCAGAAATTATCCTTATTTTGATGCAAAAATGCAGAAATTCCAAATATTTTGTGGCAAAAATGAAGAAATTCTCTTTATTATGAGGTAAAAAGGCAGAAATTCCCCTTATTTGGGGGCAAAAAAAGAGAAATTTCACTTATTTTGGGGCAAAAACTCAGAAATTCCACACTTTTTTGGTCAAAATTCCAGAAATTTCCCTTATTTTGGGGCAAAATTGCAGAAATTTCACTTATTTTGGTGCAAAATTGCAGAAATTTAACTTATTTCAGAAAAAAATTCAGAAATTTTCCTATTTTGGTGCAAAAAGGCAGAATTATCTTTTATTTTGGTACAAAATTGCAGAAATTTTTCTTATTTTGGGGCAAAAAGGCAGAAATTTCACTTATTTTGGGGCAAAATTGCAGTAATTTCACTTATTTTGGGGCAAAATTGCAGAAATTCCAAATATTTTGTGGCAAAAATGCAGAAAATCCCCTTATTTTAAGGTAAAAAGGCAGAAATTCCCCTTATTTGGGGATAAAAAACAGAAATTTCCCTTATTTTGGGACAAAATTGCAAAATTTCACTTATTTTGGGGCAAACTTGCAGAAATTTCACTTATTTCAGAAAAAAATTCAGAAATTTTCCTATTTTGGTGCAAAAAGGCAGAAATTTCTATTTTGGTACAAAATTGCAGAAATTTTTCTTTTTTTGGGGCAAAAAGGCACAAATCTCCCATATTTTGGGGAAAAAATGAAGAAATTCCTATTATTTTGAGGTAAAAAGGTAGAAATTTCCCTTATTTGGGGGAAAAAGGCAGAAATTTTTCTTATTTTGAGGCAAAATTGCAGAAATTTCACTTATTTCAGTGTAATAAGTCAGAAATTTTCCTTATTTTGGGGCAAAAAAGACAGAAATTCCCTTTCTTTTGGGGGAAAAAGAAAGAAATTCCACTTTTTTAGCGGCAAAAAAGCAGAAATTCATTTTATTTTGGAGTAAAAATGAAGAAATTTCTTTTTTTTTTGTGGCAAAAGATATACATTCCCCTTATTTTCAGGCTAAAAAGCAGAAATTCCCCGTATTTTGGAGCAAAATTGCAGAAATTCCCCTAATTGTGGGGCAAAAAGGCAGAAATTTCCGATATGTTAGGGCAAAAAGACAGAAATTCTTTTTATTTTGGGGCAAAACTCAGAAATTCCACTTATTTTGGGGCAAAATTCCAGAAATTTCCCTTATTTTGGGGCAAAATTGCAGAAATTTCACTTATTTTGGTGCAAAATTGCAGAAATTTCACTTATTTCAGGGAAAAAAGGCAGAAATTTTCCTTATTTTGGGGCCAAAAAGACAGAAATTTCCTTTGTTTTGGGGTGAAAAAGATAGAAATTGCACTTATTTAGAGGCAAAAAAGCAGAAATTCCTCTTATTTTGGAGCACAAATGAAGAAATTTCCTTTTTTTATGGCAAAAAAGTATGCATTCTTCTTATTTTCGGGCAAAAAGGCAGAAATTCCCAGTATTTTGGAGCAAAATTGCAGAAATTCCCCTAATTGTGGGGCAAAAAGGCAGAAATTCCCTATATGTTGGGGCAAAAAGAAACAAATTCTCCTTATTTTGGGTCAAAACTCAGAAATTCCACTGATATTGGGGCAAAATTCCAGAAATTACCCTTATTTTGGGGCAAAATTGCAGAAATTTCACTTATTTTAGGGCAAAATTGCAGAAATTTCACTTATTTCAGAAAAAAAAGCAGAAATTTTCTTATTTTGGTGCAAAAAGGTGGAAATTTCTTTTATTTTGGTACAAAATTGCAGAAATTTTTCTTATTTTGGGGCAAAAAGACAGAAATCTCCCATATTTTGGGGCAAAAATGAAGAAATTTCTCTTATTTTGAGGTAAAAAGGCTGAAATTCCCATTATTTGGGGTCAAAAAGGCAGAAATTTCCCTTATTTTGAGGCAAAATTGCAGAAATTTCACTTATTTCAGTGTAATAAGTCAGAAATTTTCTTTATTTTGGGGCAAAAAAGACAGAAATTCTTTTTGTTTTGAGGGAAAAAGGCAGAAATTCCCCTTTTTTAGCGGCAAAAAAGCTAAAATTCATTTTATTTTGGAGTAAAAATGAAGAAATTTCTTTTTTTTGTGGCAAAAAGTATACATTCCTTTTAATTTCAGGCTAAAAAGCAGAAATTCCCCATATTTTGGAGCAAAATTGCAGAAATTCCCCTAATTGTGGGGCAAAAAGGCAGAAATTGCCTATATGTTGGGGCAAAAAGACAGAAATTCTCTTAATTTTGGGGCAAAACTCAGAAATTCCACTTATTTTGGGGCAAAATTCCAGAAATTTCCCTTATTTTGGGGCAAAATTGCAGAAATTTCACTTATTTTGGGGCAAAATTGTAGAAATTTCACTTATTTCAGGGTAATAAGTCAGAAATTTTCCTTATTTTGGAGCAAAAAAACAAAAATTCCCTTTGTTTTGGGGGAAAAAGACAGAAATTCCACTTATTTAGAGGCAAAAAAGCTGAAATTCCCCTTATTTTGGAGCAAAAATGAAGAACTTTCCCTTTTTTATGGCAAAAAGTTATGCATTCTTCTTATTTTCGGGCAAAAAGGCAGAAATTCCCCGTATTTTGGAGCAAAATTGCAGAAATTCCCCTAATTGTGGGGCGAAAAGGCAGAAATTCCCTATATGTTAGGGCAAAAAGACAGAAATTCTCCTTATTTTGGGGCAAAACTCAGAAATTCCACTTATTTTAAGGCAAAATTCCAGAAATTTCCTTTATTTGGGAGCAAAATTGCAGAAATTTCTGTTATTTTGGGGCAAAATTGCAGAAATTTCACTTATTTCAGAAAAAAAAGCAGAAATTTTCTTATTTTGGTGCAAAAAGGCGGAAATTTCTTTTATTTTGGTACAAAATTGCAGAAATTTTTCTTATTTTGGGGCAAAAAGGCAGAAATCTCCCATATTTTGGGGCAAAAATGCAGAAATTCCTCTTATTTTGAGGTAAAAAGGCTGAAATTCCCCTTATTTGGAGGCAAAAAGGCAGAAATTTTTCTTATTTTGGGGCAAAATTGCAGAAATTTCACTTATTTCAGAGTAGTCAGTCAGAAATTTTTCTTATTTTGGGGCAAAAAAGCAGAAATTCCTTTTATTTTGGAGTAAAAATGAAGAAATTTCTTTTTTGTGGCAAATGGTATACATTCCCCTTATTTTCAGGCTAAAAAGCAGAAATTACCCGTATTTTGGAGCAAAATTGCAAAAATTCCGCTAATTGTGGGGCAAAAAGGCAGAAATTCCCTGTAAGTTAGAGCAAAAAAACAGAAAATCTCCTTATTTTGGGGCAAAACTCAGAAATTCCACTTACCTTGTGGCAAAATTCCAAAAATTTCCCTTATTTTGGGCCAAAATTGCAGAAATTTCACTTATTTTGAGGCAAAATTGCATAAATTTCACTTATTTTGGGGTAATAAGTCAGAAATTTTCCTTATTTTGGGGCAAAAAACACAGAAATTCCCTTTGTTTTGGAAGAAAAAGACAGAAATTCCACTTTTTTAGAGGCAAAAAAGCAGAAATTCCTTTTATTTTGGAGTAAAAATGAAGAAATTTCCCTTTTTTGTGGCAAAATGTATACATTCCACTTATTTTTGGGCTAAAAAGCTGAAATTACCCGTATTTTGGAGCAAAATTGCAGAAATTCCCCTAATTGTGGGGCAAAATGCAGAAATTCCCTATATGTTAGAGCAAAAAGACAGAAATTCTCCTTATTTTGGGGCAAAACTCAGAAATTCCACTTATTTTGGGGCAAAATTCCAGAAATTTCCCTTATTTTGTGGCAAAATTGCCGAAATTTCACTTATTTTGGGGCAAAATTGCAGAAATTTCACTTATATCATGGTAAAAAGGCAGAAATTTTCCTCATTTTGGGGCAAAAATGCAGAGATTCCAAATATTTTGTGGTAAAATTGCAAAAATTCCCCTTATTTTGAGGTAAAAAGGCAGAAATTCCCCTTATTTGGGGGCAGAAAGCAGAAATTTCCCTTATTCTGGAACAAAATTGCAGAAATTTCACTTATTTCAGGGTAATAAGTCAGAAATTTTCCTTATTTGGGGCAAAAAAGACAGAAATTCCTTTTGTTTTGGGGGAAAAAGTCAGAAATTCCACTTATTTAGAAGCAAAAAAGCAGAAATTCCCCTTATTTTGGAGCAAAAATGAAGAAATTTCCTTTTTTTGTGGCAAAAGGTATGCATTCTTCTTATTTTCAGGCTAAAAAGCAGAAATTCCCCGTATTTTGGAGCAAAATTGCAGAAATTCCCCTAATTGTGGGACAAAAAGGCAGAAATTCCCTATATGTTTGGGCAAAAAGACAGAAATTCTCCTTATTTTAGAGCAAAACTCAGAAATTTCACTTATTTTGACGCAAAATTGCAGAAATTTCACTTATTTCAGAAAAAAAAGCAGAAATTTTCTTAATTTGGGGCAAAAAGGCAGAAATTTCTCATATTTTGGAGCAAAAATGCAGAAAATCCCCTTATTTTGAGGTAAAAAGTCTAAAATTCCCCTTATTTGGTTGCAAAAAGCAGAAATTTCCCTTATATTGGGGCAAAATTGCAGATATTTCATTTATTTCAGGGTAATAAGTCAGAAATTTTCCTTATTTTGGGGCAAAAAAGACACAAATTCTCTATGTTTTGGGGGAAAAAGACAGAAATTCCACTTATTTAGAGGCAAAAAAGCAGAAATTCCCCTTATTTTGGAGCGAAAATGAAGAAATTTCCCTTTTTTATGGCAAAAAGGTATGCATTCTTCTTATTTTCGGGCAAAAAGACAGAAATTCCCCATATTTTTGAGCAAAATTGCAGAAATTCCCCTAATTGTGGGGCAAAAAGGCAGAAATTCCCTATGTGTTGGGGCAAAAAAACAGAAATTCTACTTATTTTGGGGCAAAACTCAGAAATTCCACTTATTTTGGGGCAAAATTCCAAAAATTTCCCTTATTTTGGGGCAAAATTGCAGAAATTTCACTTATTTTGGGGCAAAATTGCAGAAATTTCACTTATTTCAGGGAAAAAAAGACAGAAATTTCTTTTATTTTGGTACAAAATTGCAGAAATTTTTTTTATTTTTGGCAAAAAGGCAGAAATTTCCCATATTTTGGGGCAAAAATGCAGAAATTCCCCTTATTTTGAGGTTAAAATGCTGAAATTCCCCTTATTTTGAAGCAAAAAGCAGACATTTCCCTTATTTTGGGCAAAAATTGCAGAAATTTCACTTATTTTGAGTCAAAAAGGCAGAAAATCCAATTATTTTGGGGTAAAAATGAAGAAATTCCCCTTGTTTTGAGGTAAAAAGGCTGAAATTCCCCTTTTTTGGAGGCAAAAAGGCAGAAATTTCCCGTATTTTGGGGCAAAATTGCAGAAATTTCACTTATTTCAGAGTAATAATTCAGAAATTTTTTTTATTTGGGGGTAAAAAAAGACAGAAATTCCCTTTGTTTGGGGGAAAAAACAGAAATTCCACTTATTTAGAGGCAAAAAAGCAGAAATTCCCCTTATTTTGGAGCAAAAATTAAGAAATTTCATTTTTTTATGGCAAAAAGGTATGCACTCTTATTATTTTCGGGCAAAAAGACAGAAATTCCCCGTATTTTAGAGCAAAATTGCAGAAATTCCCCTAATTGTGGGGCAAAAAGGCATAAATTCCCTATATGTTGGAGCAAAAAGACAGAAATTCATCTTATTTTGGGGCAAAACTCAGAAATTCCAGTTATTTTGGGGCACAATTCCAGAAATTTCCCTTCTTTTGGGGCAAAATTGCAGAAATTTCACTTATTTTGAGGCAAAATTGCAGAAATTTTACTTATTTCAGAAAAAAAAGCAGAAATTTTCTTATTTTGGGGCAAAAAGGCAGAATTTTTTTTTATTTTGGTACTAAATTGCAGAAATTTTTCTTATTTTGGGGCAAAAAGTCAGAAATTTCCCATTATTTGGGGCAAATATGCAGAAATTCCCCTTATTTTGGGGCAAAAAGTCAGAAATTCCCCTTATTTTGGGGCAAAAAGCAGATATTTCCCTTATTTTTGGGGAAAAATTTTAGAAATTTAACTTATTTCAGGGCAAAAAGTCAGAAATTCCGTTTATTTTTGGGGAAAAGTCAGAAATTGCACTTATTTTGAGTCAAAAAGGCGGAAAATCCCCTTATTTTGGAGTAAAAATGAAGAAATTTCCCTTTTTTATGGCAAAAGGTATACATTCTTTTTATTTTCGGGCAAAAAGGCAGAAATTCCCTGTATTTTGGAGCAAAATTGCAGAAATTCCTCTAATTTTGGGGCAAAAACGCAGAACTTCCCCTTATTTTGGGGTAAAACTGCAGAAATTTCACTTATTTCGCGGCAAAATGGCAGAAATTCACTTCATTTTCGGCGAAAAGGGAGAAAATTCCCGTATTTTGGAGCAAAATTGCAGAAATTCACCTAATTTTGGGGTAAAACATGCAGTAATTTTCTTTATTTTAAGACAAAAAGGCAGAAATTCCCCTTATTTTGTGGCAAAAATCAGAAATTCCCCTTATTTTAGAAAAAATTGCAGAAATTTCCTTTATTATGGGGAAAAATTGCAGAAATTTCTTTTATTGTAAGGCAAAATTGCAGAAATTTCATTTATTTCAGAGAAAAAAACAAAAATTTTTTTTTATTTTAGGGCAAAATGCAGAAATTTCCATTATTTTGGGGCACAAAGACAGAAATTCACCTTCTTTTGGGGTAAAATTTCAAACATTTCACATATTTCAGGGCAAAAAGGCAGAAATTCCCCTTATTTGGGGGTAAAAAGGCAGAAATTCTTCATATTTTGGGTTAAAATTGCAGAAATTTCCCTTGTTTGGGGGCAAAAAGGCAGAAAATCCCCTTAATTTTGGGCAAAAAGGCAGAAATTCCCCGTATTTTGGAGCAAAATTGCAGAAATTCCCCTAATTGTGGGGCAAAAAGGCAGAAATTCCCGATATGTTGGGGCAAAAAGACAGAAATTCTCCTTATTTTCGGGCAAAACTCAGAAATTCCATTTATTTTGGGGCAAAATTCCAGAAATTTCCCTTAATTTGGGGCAAAATTGCAGAAATTTCACTTATTTCGGGGCAAAATTCAAAAATTGCTTTTATTTTGGGGCAAAAAGACAGAAATTCCGTTTACTTTTGGGTAAAAAGGCAGAAAAATCACTTATTTTGAGGTAAGAAGGCAGAAATTCTACTTATTTTGCGGCAAAAATGAAGAAATTTCCCTTTTTTGTGGCAAAAGGTATACATTCCCCTTATTTTCGGGCAAAAAAGCAGAAATTCCTTGTATTTTGGAGCACAATTGCAAAAAATCCCCTAATTGTGGGGCAAAAAGGCAGAAAGTCCCATTATTTTGATGGCAAAAAGGCAGGAATTCACCTTATTTTGGGCTAAAATTGCAGAAATTTCACATATTTCAGGGCAAAAAGGCAGAAATTTCCCTTCATTTGGGGCAAAAATGAAGAAATTTCCCTTTTTTATGGCAAAAAGGTATGCATTCCCCTTATTTTCGGCAAAAAGGCAGAAATTCCCCGTATTTTGGAGCAAAATTGCAGAAATTCCCCTAATTGTGGGGCAAAAAGGCAGAAATTCTCTTTATTTTGGGGCAAAACTCAGAATTTCCACTTATTTTGGGGCAAAATTCCAGAAATTTCCCTTATTTTGGGGCAAAATTGCAGAAATTTCACTTATTTTGGGGCAAAATTGCAGAAATTTCCCTTATTTCAGGTAAAAATGGCAGAAATTTTTCTTATTTTGGGGCAAAAAGGCAGAAATTCCTAATATTTTGTGGCAAAAATGCAGAAATTCCCCTTATTTTGAGGTAAAAAGGCTGAAATTCCCCTTATTTGGGTGCAAAAAGGCAGAAATTTTTCTTATTTTGGGGCAAAATTGCAGACATTTCACTTATTTCAGGGTAATAAGTCAGAAATTTTCCTTATTTTGGGGCAAAAAAGACAGAAATTCTTCTAATTGTGGGGCAAAAAGGCAGAAATTCCCTATATGTTGGGGCAAAAAGACAGAATATCTCCTTATTTTGGGGCAAAACTCAAAAATTCCACTTATTTTGGGGCAAAATTGCAGGAATTTACCTTATTTTGGTTCAAAATTGCAGAAATTTTCCTTATTTGGGGCAAAATTGCAGAAATTTCACTTATTTTCAGGTAAAAAGACTGAAATATCCTTTATTTTGGGGCAAAAAGGAAGAAATTCCCCTTATTTTGGGGCAAAATTGCAGAAATTTTTCTTATTTTGGGGCAAAAAGGCTGAAATTCTTCTTATTTTGAGGTAAAATGCTGAAATTCCCCATATCTTGGGGCAAAAGGCAAAAATTCTTCTTATTTTGGGGCAAAAAGGCACAAATTTCCCTTATTTTCGGGCAAAATTGCAGAAATTTCATTTATTTCAGGGCAAAAATTCAGAAATTCCTTTTATTTTGGGGCAAAGAGCAGAAATTTCTTTTATTATGGTACAAAATTGAAGAAATTTTTCTTATTTTGAAACAAAAAGGCAGAAAATTCCCCTTATTTTGAGGCAAAAGGCAGAAACTATTCTTATTTTGTGGTAAAATGCAGAAATTCCCTTTATTTTGGGGCTAGAAAGCAGAAATTCCCCGTATTTTGAAGCAAAATTGCAGAAATTCTCATAATTTTCAGGCAAAAGGCAAAAATTCTCCTTATTTTGGGGCAAAAAGACAGAAAATCTCCTTTTTTGGGAGCAAACAGTCAGAAATTTTCCTTATTTTGGGGCAAAATTGCAGAAATTTCCTTTACATTGGGGCAAAATTGCAGAAATTTCCATATTTTGGGGCAAAATTGCAGAAATTTCACTTATTTCAGGGAAAAAAAGCAAAAATTTTTTTTGGGGGGCAAAAAGGCAGAAATTTTTTTTATTTTGGTACAAAATTGCAGAAATTTTTCTTATTTTGGGGCAAAAAGTCAGAAATTCCTCATATTTTGGGGCAAAAAGGCAGAAATTCCCCTTATTTTGGGGCAAAATTGCAGAAATTTCCCTTATTATGGGGAAAAATTGCAGAAATTTCCCTTATTTTAGGGCAAAATTGCAGAAATTTCACTTATTTCAGAGAAAAAATGCAAAATTTTTCTTATTTTGGGGCAAAAAGGCAGAAATTCCCATTATTTTGGGGCAAAAAGGCAGAAATTCACCTTATTTTGGGGTAAAATTGCAGAAATTTCACATATTTCAGGGCAAAAAGACAGAAATTCCCCTTATTTTAAGGCAGAAAGGCAGAAATTCCCCTTATTTTGGAATAAAATTGCAGAAATTTTTTTTCTTTAGGGGCAAAAAGGCAGAAAATCCACTTAATTTCGGGTAAAAAAGCAGAAATTCCTCTTATTTTGGAGCAAAATTGCAGAAACTCCCCTAATTTTGGGGCATAAAGGCAGAAATTCCCTTTATTTTGCGGCAAAAATAGAGAAATTCTCATTATTTTGGGGCAAAAATCAGAAATTTCCCTTATTTCGGGTCAAAATTTTAGAAATTTCTTTTATATTGTTACAGACTTGCAGAAATTTTTCTTATTTTGTGGCAAAAAGGCAGAAATTTCCCATATTTTGGTGCAAAAAGCCTAAAATTTCCTTTATTATGAGGTAAAATCCTGAAATTCCCCATATTTTGGGGCAAAAAGGCAGAAATTCCCCTCATTTGGAGGCAAAAATACACAAATTTCCCTTATTTTCGGGCATAATTGCAGAAATTTCATTTATTTCAGGGCAAAAAGTCAGAAATTCCTTTTATTTTGGGGCAAAAAGCAGAAATTTCTTTTATTTTGATACAAAATTGTAGAAATTTTCCTTATTTTGGAACAAAAAGGCAAAAATTACCCATATTTTGGGGAAAAAGGCAGAAATTCCCCTTATTTTGAGGTAAAAAGGCTGAAATTCCCGTTATTTTGGGGTAAAAAGGCAGAAATTCCCTTTACTTTGTGGCAAAAAGGCAGAAATTCCCGTTAATTGGGGCAGAAAAGCAGAAATTTTCCTTATTTAAGGGCAATAGGGCAGATATTCCCCATATTTTGTGGCAAAAAGGCAGAAATTCCCCTTATTTGGAGGTAAAATGATGAAATTCCCCTTTTTTTCGGCAAAAGGGCAGAAATTCCTATTATTTTGGGGCAAAATTGCAGAAATTTCCTTTATTTTGGGGCAAAATTGCAGAAATTTCCCTTATTTTGGGGCAAAATTGCAGAAATTTCACTTATTTCATGGTAAAAAGGCAGAAATTTTCCTCATTTTGGGGCAAAAATAAAGAAATTCCAAATATTTTGTGGCAAAAATGCAAAAATTCCCCTTATTTTGTGATAAAAAGGCAGAAATTTCCCTTATTTGGGGGCAAAAAGCAGAAATTTCCTTTATTTGGGGGCAAAATTGAAGAAATTTCACTTATTTCAGGGTAATAAGTCAGAAATTTTCCTTATTTGGGGCAAAAAAGACAGAAATTCCTTTTGTTTTGGGGGAAAAAGTCAGAAATTCCACTTATTTAGAAGCAAAAAAGCAGAAATTCTCCTTGTTTTGGAGCAAAAATGAAGAAAATTTTTTGTGGCAAAAGGTATGCATTCTTCTTATTTTCAGGCTAAAAAGCAGAAATTCCCCGTATTTTGGAGCAAAATTGCAGAAATTCCCCTAATTGTGGGGCAAAAAGACAGAAATTCTTTCTATTTTGGGGCAAAACTCAGAAATTCCACTTATTTTGGGATAAAATTCCAGAAATTTCACTTATTTTGGGGCAAAATTGCAGAAATTTCACTTATTTTGGCAAAATTGCAGAAATTTCAATTATTTCAGAAAAAAAGCAGAAATTTTCTTATTTTGGTGCAAAAAGGCAGAAATTTCTTTTATTTTGGTACAAAATTGCAGAAATTTTTCTTATTTGGGGGCAAAAAACAGAAATCCCCTATATTTTGGGGCAAAAATGCATAAATGCCTCTTATTTTGAGGTAAAAAGGCTGAAATTTCCCTTATTTGGGGGCAAAAAGACAGAAATTTCCTTTATTTTGAGGCAAAATTGCAGAAATTTCACTTATTTCAGGGTAATAAGTCAGAAATTTTTCTTACTTTGGGGCAAAAAACAGAAATTCCCTTTGTTTTGGGGGAAAAAGACAGAAATTCCACTTATTTAGAGGCAAAAAAGCAGAAATTCTTCTTTATTGGAGCAAAAATGAAGAAATTTATCTTTTTTTGTGGCAAAAGGTATACATTCCGCTTATTTTCGGGCTAAAAAGCAGAAATTCCCCGTATTTTTGATCAAAATTGCAGAAATTCCCCTTATTTTGGAGCAAAAATAAAGAAATTTCCCTTTTTTATGGCAAAAAGCTATGCATTCTTCTTATTTTCGGGCAAAAAGGCAGAAATTCCCCGTATTTTGGAGCAAAATTGCAGAAATTCCCCTAATTGTGGGGCAAAAAGGCAGAAATTCCCTATATGTTCAGGCAAAAAGACAGAAATTCTCCTTATTTCGGGGCAAAACTCAGAAATTCCACTTATTTTGGGGCAAAATTCCAGAAATTTCCCTTATTTTAGGGCAAAATTGCAGAAATTTCACTTATTTTAGGGCAAAATTGCAGAAATTTCACTTATTTCAGAAAAAAAGCAGAATTTATTTATTTTGGTGCAAAAAGGCAGAAATTTCTTTTATTTTGGTACAAAATTGCAGAAATTTTTCTTATTTTGGGGCGAAAAGGCAGAAATCTCCCATATTTTGTGGCAAAAATGCAGAAATTTCTCTTATTTTGAGGTAAAAAGGCTGAAATTCCCCTTATTTGGGGGCAAAAAGGCAGAAATTTCCCTTATTTTGGGGCAAAATTGCAGAAATTTCACTTATTTCAGGGTAATAAGTCAGAAATTGTTTTTACTTTGGGGCAAAAAAGACAGAAATTCTCTTTGTTTTGTGGGAAAAAGACAGAAATTTTACTTATTTAGAGGCACAAAAGCAGAAATTCCCCTTATTTTGGAGCAAAACTGAAGAAATTTCCCTTTTTTATGGCAAAAAGGTATGCATTCTTCTTATTTTCGGGCAAAAAGGCAGAAATTCCCCGTATTTTGAAGAAAAATTGCAGAAATTCCCCTAATGGTGGGGCAAGAAGGGAGAAATTCCCTATATTTTGGGGAAAAAAGACAGAAATTCTCCTTATTTTGGGGCAAAACTCAGAAATTCCACTTATTTTGGTGCAACATTCCAGAAATTTCCCTTATTTGGGGGCAAAATTGCAGAAATTTAACTTATTTAACAAAAAAATTCAGAAATTTTCCTATTTTGGTGCAAAAAGGCAGAAATTTTTTTTATTTTGATACAAAATTGCAGAAATTTTTCTTTTTTTGGGGCAAAAAGGCAGAAATCACTATATATTGGGGCAAAAATGCAGAAATTCCTCTTATTTTGAGGAAAAAAGTCGAAATTTCCCTTATTTGGGGGCCAAAAGGCAGCAATTTCCCTTATTTTGAGGCAAAATTGCAGAAATTTCACTTATTTCAGTGTAATAAGTCAGAAATTTTCCTTATTTTGGGGCAAAAAAGACAAAAATTCCCTTTGTTTTGGGGGAAAAAGACAGAAATTCCACTTTTTTAGAGGCAAAAAAGCAGAAATTCCTTTTATTTTGGAGTAAAAATGAAGAAATTTCCCTTTTTTGTGGCAAAAGGTATACATTCCACTTATATTTGGGCTAGAAAGCAGAAATTACCCGTATTTTGGAGCAAAATTGCAGAAATTCCCCTAATTGTGGGGCAAAAAGGCAGAAATTCCCTATATGTTAGGGCAAAAAGACAGAAATTCTCCTTATTTTGGGGCAAAACTCAGAAATTCCACTTATTTTGGGGCAAAATTCCAGAAATTTCCCTAATTTTGTAGCAAAATTGCAGTAATTTCACTTATCTTGGGGCAAAATTGCAGAAATTTCACTTATTTCATAGTAAAAAGGCAGAAATTTTCCTTATTTTTGGGCAAAAATGCAGAGATTCCAAATATTTTGTGGTAAAAATGCAAAAATTCCCCTTATTTTGAGGTAAAAAGGCAGAAATTCCCCTTATTTGGGGGCAAAAAGCAGAAATTTTCCTTATTCTGGGGCAAAATTGCAGAAATTTCACTTATTTCAGGGTAATAATTCAGAAATTTTCCTTATTTGGGGCAAAAAAGACAGAAATTCCCTTTGTTTTGGGAAAAAAAGACAGAAATTTTACTTATTTAGAAGCAAAAAAGCAGAAATTTCCCTTATTTTGGTGCAAAAATGAAGAAATTTCCCTTTTTTGTGGCAAAAGGTATACATTCCCCTTATTTTCAGGCTAAAAAGCAGAAATTCCACGTATTTTAAAGCAAAATTGCATAAATTCCCCTAATTGTGGGGCAAAAAGTCAGAAATTCCCTATATGTTGGGGCAAAAAGACCGAAATTCTCTTTATTTTGGGGCAAAACTCAGAAATTCCACTTATTTTGGGGCAAAATTCCAGAAATATCACTTATTTTGGGGCAAAATTGCAGAAATTTCACTTATTTTGGGGCAAAATTGCAGAAATTTCACTTATTTCAGAAAAAAAAGCAGAAATTTTCTTATTTTGATGCAAAAGGCAGAAATTTCTTTTATTTTGGTACAAAATTGCAGAAATTTTTTTATTTGGGGGCAAAAAGGCATAAATCTCTTATATTTTGGGGCAAAAATGCATAAATTCCTCTTATTTTGAGGTAAAAAGGCTGAAATTCCCCTTATTTGGGGGCAAAAAGGCAGAAATTTCCCTTATTTTGAGGCAAAATTGCAGAAATTTTACTTATTTCAGGGTAATAAGTCAGAAATTTTCTTTATTTTGGGGCAAAAAACAGAAATTTCCTTGGTTTTGGGGGAAAAAGACAGAAATTCCACTTATTTAGAGGCAAAAAAGCAGAAATTCTTCTTATTTTGAAGCAAAAATGAAGAAATTTATCTTTTTTGTGGCAAAAGGTATACATTCCCCTTATTTTCGGGCTAAAAAGAAGAAATTCCCCGTATTTTGGAGCAAAATTGAAGAAATTCCCCTTATTTTGGAGCAAAAATGAAGAAATTTCCCTTTTTTATGGCAAAAAGGTATGCATTCTTTATATATTCGTGCAAAAAGGCAGAAATTCCCCGTATTTTGGAGCAAAATTGCAGAAATTCCCGTAAATGTGGGGCAAAAATGCAGAAATTCCCTATATTTTTAGGACAAAAAGAGAGAAATTCTCCTTATTTTGGGGCAAAACTCAGAAATTCCACTTATTTTGGGGCAAAATTCCAGAAATTTCCCTTATTTAGGGGCAAAATTGCAGAAATTTCACTTATTTTGGGGCAAAATTGCAGAAATTTCACTTATTTCAGAGAAAAAAAGCAGAAATTTTCCTTATTTTGGTGCAAAAAGGAAGAAATTCCTAATATTTTGTCTGAAAAAGGCAGAAATTCCCCTTATTTTGAGGTAAAAAAGCTGAAATTCCCCTTCATTGGGGGCAAAAAGGCAGAAATTTCCCTTATTTTGGGGCAAAATTGCAGAAATTTCACTTATTTCAGGGTAATAAGTCAGAAATTTTCCTTATTTTGGGGCAAAAAAGACAAAAATTCCCTTTGTTTTGAAGGATAAAGACAGAAATTCCACTTATTTAGAGGCAAAAAAGCAGAAATTCCCCTTATTTTGGAGCAAAACTGAAGAAATTTCTCTTTTTTATGGCAAAAAGGTATGCATTCTTCTTATTTTCGGGCAAAAGGCAGAAATTCCCCGTATTTTGGATCAAAATTGCAGAAATTCCCCTAATTGTGGGGCAAAACGGCAGAAATTCCCTATATGTTGGGGCAAAAGGACAGAAATTCTCCTTATTTTGGGGCAAAACTCAGAAATTCCACTTATTTTGGGGCAAAATTCCAGAAATTTCCCTTATTTTGGGGCAAAATTGCAGCAATTTCACTTATTTTGGGGCAAAATTGCAGAAATTTCACTTATTTCAAAAAAAAATTCAGAAATTTTCCTATTTTGGTGCAAAAAGGCAGAAATTTCTTTTATTTTGGTACAAAATTGCAGAAATTTTTCTTATTTTGGGGCAAAAGGCAGAAATCTCCCATATTTAGGGGAAAAATGCAGAAATTCCTCTTATTTTGAGGTAAAAAGGCTGAAATTTCTCTTATTTGGGGGAAAAAAGCAAAAATTTCCCTTATTTTGAGGCAAAATTGCAGAAATTTCACTTATTTCATTGTAATAAGTCAGAAATTTTCCTTATTTTGGTGCAAAAAAGACAGAAATTCCCTTTGTTTCGGGGTAAAAACACAGAAATTCCACTTTTTTAGAGGAAAAAAGCAGAAATTCCTTTTATTTTGGAGTAAAAATGAAGAAATTTCCCTTTTTTGTGGCAAAAGGTATACATTCCACTTATTTTGGGCTAAAAAGCAGAAATTCCTTGTATTATGGAGCAAAATTACAGAAATTCTCCTAATTGTGGAACAAAAATGTAGAAATTCCCTATATGTTAGGGCAAAAAGACAGAAATTCTCCTTATTTTGGGGCAAAACTCAGAAATTCCACTTATTTTGGGGCAAACTTCCAGAAATTTCCCTTATTTTGTGGCAAAATTGCAGAAATTTCACTTATTTTGGGGCAAAATTGCAGAAATTTCACTTATGTCAGGGAAAAAATGCAGAAATTTTCCTTATTTTGGGGCAAAAAACAGAAATTTCTTTTATTTTGTGGCAAAAATGCAGAAATTCCCCTTATTTTGAGGTAAAAAGGCTGAAATTTCCCTTATTTGGGGGCAAAAAGGCAGAAATTTTCCTTATTTTGGGGCAAAATTGGAGAAATTTCACTTATTTCTGGGTAATAAGTCAGAAATTTACCTTATTTGGGGCAAAAAAGACAGAAATTCCTTTTGTTTTGGGGGAAAAGGACAGAAATTCTACTTATTTAGAGGCAAAAAAGCAGAAATTCCCATTATTTTGAAGCAAAAATGAAGAAATTTCGCTATTTTATGGCAAAAAGTTATGCATTCTTCTTACTTTCGGGCAAAAAGGCAGAAATTCCCCGTATTTTGGAGCAAAATTGCAGAAATTCTCCTTATTGTGGGGCCAAACGTCAGAAATTCCCTATATGTTGGGGCAAAAAGACAGAAATACTCCTTATTTTGGGGCAAAACTCAGAAATTCCACTTATTTTGGGGCAAAATTCCAGAAATTTCCCTTACTTTGGGCCAAAATTGCAGAAATTCCACTTATTTAGGGCAAAATTGCAGAAATTACCCGTATTTTGGAGCAAAATTGCAGAAATTCCCCTAATTGTGGGGCAAAAAGGCATAAATTCCCTATATGTTGGAGCAAAAAGACAGAAATTCATCTTATTTTGGGGCAAAACTCAGAAATTCCAGTTATTTTGGGGCACAATTCCAGAAATTTCCCTTCTTTTGGGGCAAAATTGCAGAAATTTCACTTATTTTGAGGCAAAATTGCAGAAATTTTACTTATTTCAGAAAAAAAAGCAGAAATTTTCTTATTTTGGGGCAAAAAGGCAGAATTTTTTTTTATTTTGGTACTAAATTGCAGAAATTTTTCTTATTTTGGGGCAAAAAGTCAGAAATTTCCCATTATTTGGGGCAAATATGCAGAAATTCCCCTTATTTTGGGGCAAAAAGTCAGAAATTCCCCTTATTTTGGGGCAAAAAGCAGATATTTCCCTTATTTTTGGGGAAAAATTTTAGAAATTTAACTTATTTCAGGGCAAAAAGTCAGAAATTCCGTTTATTTTTGGGGAAAAGTCAGAAATTGCACTTATTTTGAGTCAAAAAGGCGGAAAATCCCCTTATTTTGGAGTAAAAATGAAGAAATTTCCCTTTTTTATGGCAAAAGGTATACATTCTTTTTATTTTCGGGCAAAAAGGCAGAAATTCCCTGTATTTTGGAGCAAAATTGCAGAAATTCCTCTAATTTTGGGGCAAAAACGCAGAACTTCCCCTTATTTTGGGGTAAAACTGCAGAAATTTCACTTATTTCGCGGCAAAATGGCAGAAATTCACTTCATTTTCGGCGAAAAGGGAGAAAATTCCCGTATTTTGGAGCAAAATTGCAGAAATTCACCTAATTTTGGGGTAAAACATGCAGTAATTTTCTTTATTTTAAGACAAAAAGGCAGAAATTCCCCTTATTTTGTGGCAAAAATCAGAAATTCCCCTTATTTTAGAAAAAATTGCAGAAATTTCCTTTATTATGGGGAAAAATTGCAGAAATTTCTTTTATTGTAAGGCAAAATTGCAGAAATTTCATTTATTTCAGAGAAAAAAACAAAAATTTTTTTTTATTTTAGGGCAAAATGCAGAAATTTCCATTATTTTGGGGCACAAAGACAGAAATTCACCTTCTTTTGGGGTAAAATTTCAAACATTTCACATATTTCAGGGCAAAAAGGCAGAAATTCCCCTTATTTGGGGGTAAAAAGGCAGAAATTCTTCATATTTTGGGTTAAAATTGCAGAAATTTCCCTTGTTTGGGGGCAAAAAGGCAGAAAATCCCCTTAATTTTGGGCAAAAAGGCAGAAATTCCCCGTATTTTGGAGCAAAATTGCAGAAATTCCCCTAATTGTGGGGCAAAAAGGCAGAAATTCCCGATATGTTGGGGCAAAAAGACAGAAATTCTCCTTATTTTCGGGCAAAACTCAGAAATTCCATTTATTTTGGGGCAAAATTCCAGAAATTTCCCTTAATTTGGGGCAAAATTGCAGAAATTTCACTTATTTCAGGGCAAAATTCAAAAATTGCTTTTATTTTGGGGCAAAAAGACAGAAATTCCGTTTACTTTTGGGTAAAAAGGCAGAAAAATCACTTATTTTGAGGTAAGAAGGCAGAAATTCTACTTATTTTGCGGCAAAAATGAAGAAATTTCCCTTTTTTGTGGCAAAAGGTATACATTCCCCTTATTTTCGGGCAAAAAAGCAGAAATTCCTTGTATTTTGGAGCACAATTGCAAAAAATCCCCTAATTGTGGGGCAAAAAGGCAGAAAGTCCCATTATTTTGATGGCAAAAAGGCAGGAATTCACCTTATTTTGGGCTAAAATTGCAGAAATTTCACATATTTCAGGGCAAAAAGGCAGAAATTTCCCTTCATTTGGGGCAAAAATGAAGAAATTTCCCTTTTTTATGGCAAAAAGGTATGCATTCCCCTTATTTTCGGCAAAAAGGCAGAAATTCCCCGTATTTTGGAGCAAAATTGCAGAAATTCCCCTAATTGTGGGGCAAAAAGGCAGAAATTCTCTTTATTTTGGGGCAAAACTCAGAATTTCCACTTATTTTGGGGCAAAATTCCAGAAATTTCCCTTATTTTGGGGCAAAATTGCAGAAATTTCACTTATTTTGGGGCAAAATTGCAGAAATTTCCCTTATTTCAGGTAAAAATGGCAGAAATTTTTCTTATTTTGGGGCAAAAAGGCAGAAATTCCTAATATTTTGTGGCAAAAATGCAGAAATTCCCCTTATTTTGAGGTAAAAAGGCTGAAATTCCCCTTATTTGGGTGCAAAAAGGCAGAAATTTTTCTTATTTTGGGGCAAAATTGCAGACATTTCACTTATTTCAGGGTAATAAGTCAGAAATTTTCCTTATTTTGGGGCAAAAAAGACAGAAATTCTTCTAATTGTGGGGCAAAAAGGCAGAAATTCCCTATATGTTGGGGCAAAAAGACAGAATATCTCCTTATTTTGGGGCAAAACTCAAAAATTCCACTTATTTTGGGGCAAAATTGCAGGAATTTACCTTATTTTGGTTCAAAATTGCAGAAATTTTCCTTATTTGGGGCAAAATTGCAGAAATTTCACTTATTTTCAGGTAAAAAGACTGAAATATCCTTTATTTTGGGGCAAAAAGGAAGAAATTCCCCTTATTTTGGGGCAAAATTGCAGAAATTTTTCTTATTTTGGGGCAAAAAGGCTGAAATTCTTCTTATTTTGAGGTAAAATGCTGAAATTCCCCATATCTTGGGGCAAAAGGCAAAAATTCTTCTTATTTTGGGGCAAAAAGGCACAAATTTCCCTTATTTTCGGGCAAAATTGCAGAAATTTCATTTATTTCAGGGCAAAAATTCAGAAATTCCTTTTATTTTGGGGCAAAGAGCAGAAATTTCTTTTATTATGGTACAAAATTGAAGAAATTTTTCTTATTTTGAAACAAAAAGGCAGAAAATTCCCCTTATTTTGAGGCAAAAGGCAGAAACTATTCTTATTTTGTGGTAAAATGCAGAAATTCCCTTTATTTTGGGGCTAGAAAGCAGAAATTCCCCGTATTTTGAAGCAAAATTGCAGAAATTCTCATAATTTTCAGGCAAAAGGCAAAAATTCTCCTTATTTTGGGGCAAAAAGACAGAAAATCTCCTTTTTTGGGAGCAAACAGTCAGAAATTTTCCTTATTTTGGGGCAAAATTGCAGAAATTTCCTTTACATTGGGGCAAAATTGCAGAAATTTCCATATTTTGGGGCAAAATTGCAGAAATTTCACTTATTTCAGGGAAAAAAAGCAAAAATTTTTTTTGGGGGGCAAAAAGGCAGAAATTTTTTTTATTTTGGTACAAAATTGCAGAAATTTTTCTTATTTTGGGGCAAAAAGTCAGAAATTCCTCATATTTTGGGGCAAAAAGGCAGAAATTCCCCTTATTTTGGGGCAAAATTGCAGAAATTTCCCTTATTATGGGGAAAAATTGCAGAAATTTCCCTTATTTTAGGGCAAAATTGCAGAAATTTCACTTATTTCAGAGAAAAAAAGCAAAATTTTTCTTATTTTGGGGCAAAAAGGCAGAAATTCCCATTATTTTGGGGCAAAAAGGCAGAAATTCACCTTATTTTGGGGTAAAATTGCAGAAATTTCACATATTTCAGGGCAAAAAGACAGAAATTCCCCTTATTTTAAGGCAGAAAGGCAGAAATTCCCCTTATTTTGGAATAAAATTGCAGAAATTTTTTTTCTTTAGGGGCAAAAAGGCAGAAAATCCACTTAATTTCGGGTAAAAAAGCAGAAATTCCTCTTATTTTGGAGCAAAATTGCAGAAACTCCCCTAATTTTGGGGCATAAAGGCAGAAATTCCCTTTATTTTGCGGCAAAAATAGAGAAATTCTCATTATTTTGGGGCAAAAATCAGAAATTTCCCTTATTTCGGGTCAAAATTTTAGAAATTTCTTTTATATTGTTACAGACTTGCAGAAATTTTTCTTATTTTGTGGCAAAAAGGCAGAAATTTCCCATATTTTGGTGCAAAAAGCCTAAAATTTCCTTTATTATGAGGTAAAATCCTGAAATTCCCCATATTTTGGGGCAAAAAGGCAGAAATTCCCCTCATTTGGAGGCAAAAATACACAAATTTCCCTTATTTTCGGGCATAATTGCAGAAATTTCATTTATTTCAGGGCAAAAAGTCAGAAATTCCTTTTATTTTGGGGCAAAAAGCAGAAATTTCTTTTATTTTGATACAAAATTGTAGAAATTTTCCTTATTTTGGAACAAAAAGGCAAAAATTACCCATATTTTGGGGAAAAAGGCAGAAATTCCCCTTATTTTGAGGTAAAAAGGCTGAAATTCCCGTTATTTTGGGGTAAAAAGGCAGAAATTCCCTTTACTTTGTGGCAAAAAGGCAGAAATTCCCGTTAATTGGGGCAGAAAAGCAGAAATTTTCCTTATTTAAGGGCAATAGGGCAGATATTCCCCATATTTTGTGGCAAAAAGGCAGAAATTCCCCTTATTTGGAGGTAAAATGATGAAATTCCCCTTTTTTTCGGCAAAAGGGCAGAAATTCCTATTATTTTGGGGCAAAATTGCAGAAATTTCCTTTATTTTGGGGCAAAATTGCAGAAATTTCCCTTATTTTGGGGCAAAATTGCAGAAATTTCACTTATTTCATGGTAAAAAGGCAGAAATTTTCCTCATTTTGGGGCAAAAATAAAGAAATTCCAAATATTTTGTGGCAAAAATGCAAAAATTCCCCTTATTTTGTGATAAAAAGGCAGAAATTTCCCTTATTTGGGGGCAAAAAGCAGAAATTTCCTTTATTTGGGGGCAAAATTGAAGAAATTTCACTTATTTCAGGGTAATAAGTCAGAAATTTTCCTTATTTGGGGCAAAAAAGACAGAAATTCCTTTTGTTTTGGGGGAAAAAGTCAGAAATTCCACTTATTTAGAAGCAAAAAAGCAGAAATTCTCCTTGTTTTGGAGCAAAAATGAAGAAAATTTTTTGTGGCAAAAGGTATGCATTCTTCTTATTTTCAGGCTAAAAAGCAGAAATTCCCCGTATTTTGGAGCAAAATTGCAGAAATTCCCCTAATTGTGGGGCAAAAAGACAGAAATTCTTTCTATTTTGGGGCAAAACTCAGAAATTCCACTTATTTTGGGATAAAATTCCAGAAATTTCACTTATTTTGGGGCAAAATTGCAGAAATTTCACTTATTTTGGCAAAATTGCAGAAATTTCAATTATTTCAGAAAAAAAGCAGAAATTTTCTTATTTTGGTGCAAAAAGGCAGAAATTTCTTTTATTTTGGTACAAAATTGCAGAAATTTTTCTTATTTGGGGGCAAAAAACAGAAATCCCCTATATTTTGGGGCAAAAATGCATAAATGCCTCTTATTTTGAGGTAAAAAGGCTGAAATTTCCCTTATTTGGGGGCAAAAAGACAGAAATTTCCTTTATTTTGAGGCAAAATTGCAGAAATTTCACTTATTTCAGGGTAATAAGTCAGAAATTTTTCTTACTTTGGGGCAAAAAACAGAAATTCCCTTTGTTTTGGGGGAAAAAGACAGAAATTCCACTTATTTAGAGGCAAAAAAGCAGAAATTCTTCTTTATTGGAGCAAAAATGAAGAAATTTATCTTTTTTTGTGGCAAAAGGTATACATTCCGCTTATTTTCGGGCTAAAAAGCAGAAATTCCCCGTATTTTTGATCAAAATTGCAGAAATTCCCCTTATTTTGGAGCAAAAATAAAGAAATTTCCCTTTTTTATGGCAAAAAGCTATGCATTCTTCTTATTTTCGGGCAAAAAGGCAGAAATTCCCCGTATTTTGGAGCAAAATTGCAGAAATTCCCCTAATTGTGGGGCAAAAAGGCAGAAATTCCCTATATGTTCAGGCAAAAAGACAGAAATTCTCCTTATTTCGGGGCAAAACTCAGAAATTCCACTTATTTTGGGGCAAAATTCCAGAAATTTCCCTTATTTTAGGGCAAAATTGCAGAAATTTCACTTATTTTAGGGCAAAATTGCAGAAATTTCACTTATTTCAGAAAAAAAGCAGAATTTATTTATTTTGGTGCAAAAAGGCAGAAATTTCTTTTATTTTGGTACAAAATTGCAGAAATTTTTCTTATTTTGGGGCGAAAAGGCAGAAATCTCCCATATTTTGTGGCAAAAATGCAGAAATTTCTCTTATTTTGAGGTAAAAAGGCTGAAATTCCCCTTATTTGGGGGCAAAAAGGCAGAAATTTCCCTTATTTTGGGGCAAAATTGCAGAAATTTCACTTATTTCAGGGTAATAAGTCAGAAATTGTTTTTACTTTGGGGCAAAAAAGACAGAAATTCTCTTTGTTTTGTGGGAAAAAGACAGAAATTTTACTTATTTAGAGGCACAAAAGCAGAAATTCCCCTTATTTTGGAGCAAAACTGAAGAAATTTCCCTTTTTTATGGCAAAAAGGTATGCATTCTTCTTATTTTCGGGCAAAAAGGCAGAAATTCCCCGTATTTTGAAGAAAAATTGCAGAAATTCCCCTAATGGTGGGGCAAGAAGGGAGAAATTCCCTATATTTTGGGGAAAAAAGACAGAAATTCTCCTTATTTTGGGGCAAAACTCAGAAATTCCACTTATTTTGGTGCAACATTCCAGAAATTTCCCTTATTTGGGGGCAAAATTGCAGAAATTTAACTTATTTAACAAAAAAATTCAGAAATTTTCCTATTTTGGTGCAAAAAAGCAGAAATTTTTTTTATTTTGATACAAAATTGCAGAAATTTTTCTTTTTTTGGGGCAAAAAGGCAGAAATCACTATATATTGGGGCAAAAATGCAGAAATTCCTCTTATTTTGAGGAAAAAAGTCGAAATTTCCCTTATTTGGGGGCCAAAAGGCAGCAATTTCCCTTATTTTGAGGCAAAATTGCAGAAATTTCACTTATTTCAGTGTAATAAGTCAGAAATTTTCCTTATTTTGGGGCAAAAAAGACAAAAATTCCCTTTGTTTTGGGGGAAAAAGACAGAAATTCCACTTTTTTAGAGGCAAAAAAGCAGAAATTCCTTTTATTTTGGAGTAAAAATGAAGAAATTTCCCTTTTTTGTGGCAAAAGGTATACATTCCACTTATATTTGGGCTAGAAAGCAGAAATTACCCGTATTTTGGAGCAAAATTGCAGAAATTCCCCTAATTGTGGGGCAAAAAGGCAGAAATTCCCTATATGTTAGGGCAAAAAGACAGAAATTCTCCTTATTTTGGGGCAAAACTCAGAAATTCCACTTATTTTGGGGCAAAATTCCAGAAATTTCCCTAATTTTGTAGCAAAATTGCAGTAATTTCACTTATCTTGGGGCAAAATTGCAGAAATTTCACTTATTTCATAGTAAAAAGGCAGAAATTTTCCTTATTTTTGGGCAAAAATGCAGAGATTCCAAATATTTTGTGGTAAAAATGCAAAAATTCCCCTTATTTTGAGGTAAAAAGGCAGAAATTCCCCTTATTTGGGGGCAAAAAGCAGAAATTTTCCTTATTCTGGGGCAAAATTGCAGAAATTTCACTTATTTCAGGGTAATAATTCAGAAATTTTCCTTATTTGGGGCAAAAAAGACAGAAATTCCCTTTGTTTTGGGAAAAAAAGACAGAAATTCCACTTATTTAGAAGCAAAAAAGCAGAAATTTCCCTTATTTTGGTGCAAAAATGAAGAAATTTCCCTTTTTTGTGGCAAAAGGTATACATTCCCCTTATTTTCAGGCTAAAAAGCAGAAATTCCACGTATTTTAAAGCAAAATTGCATAAATTCCCCTAATTGTGGGGCAAAAAGTCAGAAATTCCCTATATGTTGGGGCAAAAAGACCGAAATTCTCTTTATTTTGGGGCAAAACTCAGAAATTCCACTTATTTTGGGGCAAAATTCCAGAAATATCACTTATTTTGGGGCAAAATTGCAGAAATTTCACTTATTTTGGGGCAAAATTGCAGAAATTTCACTTATTTCAGAAAAAAAAGCAGAAATTTTCTTATTTTGATGCAAAAGGCAGAAATTTCTTTTATTTTGGTACAAAATTGCAGAAATTTTTTTATTTGGGGGCAAAAAGGCATAAATCTCTTATATTTTGGGGCAAAAATGCATAAATTCCTCTTATTTTGAGGTAAAAAGGCTGAAATTCCCCTTATTTGGGGGCAAAAAGGCAGAAATTTCCCTTATTTTGAGGCAAAATTGCAGAAATTTTACTTATTTCAGGGTAATAAGTCAGAAATTTTCTTTATTTTGGGGCAAAAAACAGAAATTTCCTTGGTTTTGGGGGAAAAAGACAGAAATTCCACTTATTTAGAGGCAAAAAAGCAGAAATTCTTCTTATTTTGAAGCAAAAATGAAGAAATTTATCTTTTTTGTGGCAAAAGGTATACATTCCCCTTATTTTCGGGCTAAAAAGAAGAAATTCCCCGTATTTTGGAGCAAAATTGAAGAAATTCCCCTTATTTTGGAGCAAAAATGAAGAAATTTCCCTTTTTTATGGCAAAAAGGTATGCATTCTTTATATATTCGTGCAAAAAGGCAGAAATTCCCCGTATTTTGGAGCAAAATTGCAGAAATTCCCGTAAATGTGGGGCAAAAATGCAGAAATTCCCTATATTTTTAGGACAAAAAGAGAGAAATTCTCCTTATTTTGGGGCAAAACTCAGAAATTCCACTTATTTTGGGGCAAAATTCCAGAAATTTCCCATATTTAGGGGCAAAATTGCAGAAATTTCACTTATTTTGGGGCAAAATTGCAGAAATTTCACTTATTTCAGAGAAAAAAAGCAGAAATTTTCCTTATTTTGGTGCAAAAAGGAAGAAATTCCTAATATTTTGTCTGAAAAAGGCAGAAATTCCCCTTATTTTGAGGTAAAAAAGCTGAAATTCCCCTTCATTGGGGACAAAAAGGCAGAAATTTCCCTTATTTTGGGGCAAAATTGCAGAAATTTCACTTATTTCAGGGTAATAAGTCAGAAATTTTCCTTATTTTGGGGCAAAAAAGACAAAAATTCCCTTTGTTTTGAAGGATAAAGACAGAAATTCCACTTATTTAGAGGCAAAAAAGCAGAAATTCCCCTTATTTTGGAGCAAAACTCAAGAAATTTCTCTTTTTTATGGCAAAAAGGTATGCATTCTTCTTATTTTCGGGCAAAAGGCAGAAATTCCCCGTATTTTGGATCAAAATTGCAGAAATTCCCCTAATTGTGGGGCAAAACGGCAGAAATTCCCTATATGTTGGGGCAAAAGGACAGAAATTCTCCTTATTTTGGGGCAAAACTCAGAAATTCCACTTATTTTGGGGCAAAATTCCAGAAATTTCCCTTATTTTGGGGCAAAATTGCAGCAATTTCACTTATTTTGGGGCAAAATTGCAGAAATTTCACTTATTTCAAAAAAAAATTCAGAAATTTTCCTATTTTGGTGCAAAAAGGCAGAAATTTCTTTTATTTTGGTACAAAATTGCAGAAATTTTTCTTATTTTGGGGCAAAAGGCAGAAATCTCCCATATTTAGGGGAAAAATGCAGAAATTCCTCTTATTTTGAGGTAAAAAGGCTGAAATTTCTCTTATTTGGGGGAAAAAAGCAAAAATTTCCCTTATTTTGAGGCAAAATTGCAGAAATTTCACTTATTTCATTGTAATAAGTCAGAAATTTTCCTTATTTTGGTGCAAAAAAGACAGAAATTCCCTTTGTTTCGGGGTAAAAACACAGAAATTCCACTTTTTTAGAGGAAAAAAGCAGAAATTCCTTTTATTTTGGAGTAAAAATGAAGAAATTTCCCTTTTTTGTGGCAAAAGGTATACATTCCACTTATTTTGGGCTAAAAAGCAGAAATTCCTTGTATTATGGAGCAAAATTACAGAAATTCTCCTAATTGTGGAACAAAAATGCAGAAATTCCCTATATGTTAGGGCAAAAAGACAGAAATTCTCCTTATTTTGGGGCAAAACTCAGAAATTCCACTTATTTTGGGGCAAACTTCCAGAAATTTCCCTTATTTTGTGGCAAAATTGCAGAAATTTCACTTATTTTGGGGCAAAATTGCAGAAATTTCACTTATGTCAGGGAAAAAATGCAGAAATTTTCCTTATTTTGGGGCAAAAAACAGAAATTTCTTTTATTTTGTGGCAAAAATGCAGAAATTCCCCTTATTTTGAGGTAAAAAGGCTGAAATTTCCCTTATTTGGGGGCAAAAAGGCAGAAATTTTCCTTATTTTGGGGCAAAATTGGAGAAATTTCACTTATTTCTGGGTAATAAGTCAGAAATTTACCTTATTTGGGGCAAAAAAGACAGAAATTCCTTTTGTTTTGGGGGAAAAGGACAGAAATTCTACTTATTTAGAGGCAAAAAAGCAGAAATTCCCATTATTTTGAAGCAAAAATGAAGAAATTTCGCTATTTTATGGCAAAAAGTTATGCATTCTTCTTACTTTCGGGCAAAAAGGCAGAAATTCCCCGTATTTTGGAGCAAAATTGCAGAAATTCTCCTTATTGTGGGGCCAAACGTCAGAAATTCCCTATATGTTGGGGCAAAAAGACAGAAATACTCCTTATTTTGGGGCAAAACTCAGAAATTCCACTTATTTTGGGGCAAAATTCCAGAAATTTCCCTTACTTTGGGCCAAAATTGCAGAAATTCCACTTATTTAGGGCAAAATTGCAGAAATTACCCGTATTTTGGAGCAAAATTGCAGAAATTCCCCTAATTGTGGGGCAAAAATGCAGAAATTCCCTATATGTTGGGGCAAAAAGGCAAAAATTCCCAATATGTTGGGGCAAAAAGACAGAAATTCTCCTTATTTTAGGGCAAAATTCAGAAATTTCACTTATTTTTGGGCAAAATTGCAGAAATTTCACTTATTTCAGAAAAAAAGGAGAAATTTTCTTATTTTTGGGCAAAAGGCAGAAATTCCCCTTATTTTAGGGCAAAATTGCAGAAATTTCCCTTATTTTGAAACAAAAAACAGAAATTCCCTTTATTTTGTGGCAAAATTGCAGAAAATATCTTTATTATGGGGGAAAATTGCAGATATTTCTTTTATTTTAAGGCAAAATTGCAGAAATTTCACTTATTTCAGAGAAAAAAAGCAAAAATTTATCTTATTTTAGGGCAAAATGCAGAAATTCCCAATATTTTGGGGCACAATAGCAGAAATTCACCTTATTTTGGGGTAAAATTGCAGACATTTCACATATTTCAGGGCAAAAAGGCAGAAATTCCCCTTTTTTGGGGCAAAAAGGCTGAAATTCCCCTTATTTTCTATAAAATTGCAGAAATTACCCTTGTTTGGGGGCAAAAAGGCAGAAAATCTTCTTAATTTTGGGCAAAAAGGCAGAAATTCCCCGTATTTTGGAGAAAAATTGCAGAAATTCCCCTAATATTGGGGCAAAAAGGCAGAAATTCCCTTTATTTTGGGGCAAAAATACAGAAATTCTCCTTATTTCGGGACAAAAATCAAAAATTTCCTTTATTTTGGGGCAAAATTTTAGAAATTTCTTTTATTTTGGTACAGAATTGCAGAAATTTTTCTTATTTGGTGACAAAAAGGCAGAAAATTCCCATATTTTGGAACAGAAATGCAGAAATTGCCCTTATTTTGAGGTAAAAAGGCTGAAATTCCTCTTATTTTGGGGAAAAAAGGAAGAAATTTCATTTATTTTGGGGCAAAATTGCAGAAATTTCACTTATTTCAGAAAATAAAGGAGAAATTTTCTTATTTTGGGGCAAAATGCAGAAATTTCTTTTATTTTGGTACAAAATTGCAGAAATTTTTTCTTATTTTGGGGCAAAAATTCATAAATTTTCCATATTTTGGGGCAAAAATGCAAAAATTCCCCTTATTTTGAGGTAAAAAGGCTGAAATTCCCGTTATTTGGGGGCAAAAAGGCAGAAATTTTCCTTATTTTGGGGCTAAATTGCAGAAATTTTACTTATTTCAGGGTAATAAGTCAGAAATTTTCCTTATTTTGGGGCAAAAAAGACAGAAATTCCCTTTGTTTTGGGGGAAAAAGACAGAAATTCCACTTATATAGAGGCAAAAAAGCAGAAATTCCCATTATTTTGAAGCAAAAATTAAGAAATTTCCCTTTTTTATGGCAAAAAGGTATGCATTCTTTTTATTTTCGGGCAAAAAGGCAGAAATTCCCCGTATTTTGGAGCAAAATTGCAGAAATTTTACTTATTTCAGAAAAAAAAGGAGAAATTTTCTTATTTTGGGGCAAAAGGCAGAAATTCCCCTTATTTTAGGGCAAAATTGCAGAAATTTTCCATATTTGGGGACAAAAAACAGAAATTCCCTTTATTTTGGGGCAAAATTGCAGAAAATTCCTTTATTATGGGGGAAAATTGCAGATATTTCTTTTATTTTAATGCAAAATTGCAGAAATTTCACTTATTTCAGAGAAAAAAAGCAAAAATTTTTCTTATTTTAGGGCAAAATGCAGAAATTCCCATTATTTTGGGACAAAAAGGCAGAAATTCACCTTATTTTTGGGTAAAATTGAAGACATGTCACATATTTCAGAGCAAATAGGCAGAAATTCCCCTTATTTGGGGGCAAAAAGGCAGAAATTCCCCTTAATTTGGCATAAAATTGCAGAAATTTCCCTTGTTTGGGGGCAAAAAGGCAAAAAATCCCCTTAATTTCGAGCAAAAAGGCAGAAATTCCCCGTATTTTGGAGCAAAATTGCAGAAATTCCCCTAATATTGGGGCAAAAATGCAGAAATTCCCTTTATTTGGGGCAAATCGGCAGAAGTTCTTCTTATTTTTGGGAAAAGAGGCAGAAATTCCCTGTATTTTGAAGCAAAATTGCAGAAACTCCCCTAATTTTGGGGCAAAAAAGCCAGAAATTCCCTTTATTTTGGGGCAAAAATACAGAAATTCTCCTTATATTGGGGCAAAAATCAGAAATTTCCCTAATTTTGGAGCAAAATTTTAGAAATTTCTTTTATTTTGGTACAGAATTGCAGAAATTTTTCTTATTTTGTGGCAAAAATGCAGAAATTTCCCATATTTTGGGGCAAAAATGCAGAAATTCTTCTTATTTTGAGGTAAAAACACTGAAATTCCCCTTATTTGGGGGCAAAAAGGCAGAAATTTCTCTTATTTTGGGGCAAAATTGCAGAAATTTCACTTATTTCAGGGTAATAAGTCAGAAATTTTCCTTATTTTGAGGCAAAAAAGACAGAAATTCCCTTTGTTTTGGGGCACAATGGCAGAAATTCCACTTATTTAGAGGCAAAAAAGCAGATATTCCCCTTATTTTGAAGCAAAAATGAAGAAATTTCTATTTCTTATGGCAAAAAGGTATGCATTCTTCTTATTTTCGGGCAAAAAGGCAGAAATTCTTTGTATTTTGGAGCAAGATTGCAGAAATTCCCCTAATTGTGGGGCAAAAAGGCAGAAATCCCCTATATGTTGGGGCAAAAAGAAAGAAATTCTCCTTATTTTGGGGCAAAACTCAGAAATTCCACTTATTTTGGGGCAAAATTTCAGAAATTTCCCTTATTTTGGAGCAAAATTGCAGAAATTTCACTTATTTCAAAGAAAAAAAAGCACAAATTTTCTTATTTTGGGGCAAAAAGGCAGAAATTTCATTTATTTTGGTACAAAATTGCAGAAATTTTTCTTAATTTGGGCAAAAATGCAGAAATTTCCCATATTTTTCGACAAAAATGCAGAAATTCCCCTTATTTTGAGGTAAAAAGGCTGAAATTCCCCTTATTTTGGGGCAAAAAGTTAGAAATTCCCCTTATTTTAAAGGAAAAAGACAGAAATTCCTTTTATTTTTGTGGAAAAGTCAGAAATTGCACTTATTTTGAGTCAAAAAGGCGGAAAATCCCCTTATTTTGGGGTAAAAAATGAAGAAATTAACCTTTTTTATGGCAAAAAGGTATACATTCTTTTTATTTTCTAGCAAAATTGCAGAAATTCCCCTAATTATGGGGGAAAAAGGCAGAAATTCCCCGTAATTTGGAGCAAAATTGCAGAAATTCCCCTAATTTTGGGGCAAAAACGCAGAACGTCCCTTTATTTTGAGGTAAAACTGCAGAAATTTCACTTATTTCGCGGCAAAATGGTAGAAATTCCCTTTATTTTCGGAGAAAAAGGCAGAAAATCCCCGTATTTTAGAGCAAAATTGCAGAAATTTACCTAATTTTGGGGTAAAACATGCAGTAATTTTCTTTATTTTGGGGCAAAAAGGCAGAAATTCCCCTTATTTTGGGGCAAAAATCAAAAATATCCCTTATTTTGGGGCAAAATTTTAGAAATTTCTTTTATTTTGGTACAGAATTGCAGAAATTTTTCTTATTTTGTGGCAAAAAGGAAGAAATTTCCCATATTTTAGAACAAAAATGCAGAAATTCCCCTTATTTTGAGGTAAAAAGGCTGAAATTCCCCTTATTTCGGGGCAAAAAGGCAGAAATTTCCCTTATTTTGGGGCAAAATTGCAGAAATTTCACTTATTTCAGGGTAATAAGTCAGAAATTTTCCTTACTTTGGGGCCAAAAAGACAAAAATTCCCTTTGTTTTGGGGGAAAAAGACAGAAATTCCACTTATTTAGAGGCAAAAAAGCAGAAATTTCTCTTATTTTGGAGCAAAAATGAAGAAATTTCCCTTTTTTATGGCAAAAAGTTATGCATTCTTCTTATTTTTGGGCAAAAAGGCAAAAATTCCCCGTATTTTGGAGCAAAATTGCAGAAATTCCCCTAATTGTGGGGCAAAAAGGCAGAAATTCCCTATATGTTGGGGCAAAAAGACAGAAATTCTCATTATTTTGGGGCAAAACTCAGAAATTCCACTTATTTTGGCGCAAAATTCCAGAAATTTCCCTTATTTTGAGGCAAAATTGCAGAAATTTCACTTATTTTGGGGCAAAATTGCAAAAATTTCACTTATGTCAGAAAAAAAGCAGAAATTTTCTTATTTTGGTGCAAAAAGGCAGAAATTTCTAATATTTTGGTACAAAATTGCAGAAATTTTTCTTATTTTAGGGCAAAAAGGCAGAAATCTCCCATATTTTGGGGCAAAAATGCAGAAATTCCTCTTATTTTTAGGTAAAAAGGCTGAAATTCCCCTTATTTGGGGGCAAAAAGGCAGAAATTTCCCTTATTTTGAGGCAAAATTGCAGAAATTTCACTTATTTCAGAGAACAAAAGCAGAAATTTTCTTATTTTGGGGCAAAAAGGCAGAAATTTCTTTTATTTTGGTACAAAATTGCAGAAATGTTTCTTATTTTGGGGCAAAAAGGCAGAAATCTCCCATATTTTGGGGCAAAAAAGCAGAAATTTTCCTTATTTTGAGGTAAAAACGCTGAAATTCCCCTTATTTGGGGGCAAAAAGGCAGAAATTTCCCTTATTTTGAGGCAAAAATTGCAGAAATTTCACTTATTTCAGAATAATAAGTCAGAAATTTTCCTTATTTTGGGGCAAAAAACAGAAATTCTCTTTGTTTTAAAGGAAAAAGACTGATATTCCACTTATTTAGAGGCTAAAAAGCAGAAATTCTTATTATTTTGGAGCAAAAATGAAGAAATTTTCCTTTTTTTGTGGAAAAAGGTATACATTCCTCTAATTTTCGGGCTAAAAAGCAGAAATTCCCCGTATTTTGGAGCAAAATTGCAGAAATTCCCCTAATTGTGGGGCAAAAAGGCAGAAATTCCCTATATGTTGGGGCAAAAAGACAGAAATTCTCCTTATTTTGGGGCAAAACTCAGAAATTCCACTTATTTTGGGGCAAAATTCCAGAAATTTCCCTTATTTTGGGGCAAAATTGCAGAAATTTCACTTATTTTGGGGCGAAATTGCAGAAATTTCACTTTTTTCATGGAAAAAAAGGCAGAAATTTTCCTTATTTTGGGGCAAAAAGGCAGAAATTCCTCTTATTTTGAGGTAAAAAGGCTGAAATTCCCCTTATTTGGGGGCAAAAAAGCATAAATTTCCCTTATTTTGGGGCAAAATTGCAGAAATTTCACTTATTTCAGGGTAATAAGTCAGAAATTTTTCTTATTTTGGGGCAAAAAAGACAGAAATTCCCTTTGTTTTGGGATAAAAAGACAGAAATTCCACTTATTTAGAGGCAAAAAAGCAGAAATTCCACTTATTTTGGAGTAAAAATTAAGAGATTTCCCTTTTTTATGGCAAAAAGGTATGCATTCTTTTTATTTTCGGACAAAAAGGCAGAAATTCCCCGTATTTTGGAGCAAAATTGCAGAAATTTCACTTATTTCAGAATAAAAATGAGAAATTTTCTTATTTTGGGGCAAAAGGCAGAAATTCCCCTTATTTTATGGCAAAATTGCAGAAATTGCCTTTATTTGGGGACAAAAAACAGAAATTCCCTTTATTTTGGGGCAAAATTGCAGAAAATTTTTTTATTATGGGAAAAAATTGAAGATATTCTTTTTATTTTAAGGCAAAATTGCAGAAATTTCACTTATTTCAGAGAAAAAAACAAAAATCTTTCTTATTTTTGGCAAAATGCAGAAATTCCCATTATTTTGGGGCAAAAAGGCAGAAATTCACCTTATTTTGGGGTAAAATTGAAGACATGTCACATATTTCAGGGCATAAAGGCAGAAATTGCCCTTATTTGGGGGCAAAAAGGCAGAAATTCCCCTTATATTGCGATAAAATTGCAGAAATTACCCTTGTTTGGGGGCAAAAAGGCAGAAAATCCCCTTAATTTCGGGCAAAAAGGCAGAAATTCCCTGTATTTTGGAGCAAAATTGCAGAAATTCTCCTAATATTGGGGCAAAAATGCAGAAATTCCCTTTATTTGGGGCAAATTGGCAGAAGTTCCCCTTATTTTCAGGAAAAGAGGCAGAAATTCCCATTATTTTGAAGCAAAATTGCAGAAACTCCCCTAATTTTGGGGCAAAAAGGCAGAAATTCCCTTTATTTTGGGGCAAAAATACAGAAATTCTCCTTATATCTGGGCAAAAATCAGAAATTTCCCTTATTTTGGAGCAAAATTTTAGAAATTTCTTTTATTTTGGTACAGAATTGGAGAAATTTTTCTTATTCTGTGGCAAAAAGGCAGAAATTTCTTTTATTTTGGTGCAAAATTGCAGAAATTTTTCTTATTTTGGGGCAAAAAGGCATAAATTTCCCATATTTTGGGGCAAAAATGTAGAAATTTTGTTTATTTTGAGGTAAAAAGGCTGAAATTTCCCTTATTTGGGGGCAAAAAGGCAGAAATTTCTCTTATTTTGGGGCAAAATTGCAGAAATTTCACTTATTTCAGAAAAAAAGGAAAAATTTTCTTATTGGGGGGCAAAAAGGCAGAAATTTCTTTTATTTTGGTGCAAAATTACAGAAATTTTCTTTATTTTGTGGCAAAAAAGACAGAAATTCCCTTTGTTTTGGGGGGAAAAAACAGAAATTCCACTTATTTAGAGGCAAAAAAGCAGAAATTCCCCTTATTTTGGAGCAAAAATGAAGAAATTATCCTTTTTCATGGCAAATAGGTATGCATTCTTCTTATTTTCGGGCAAAAAGGCAGAAATTCCCTATATGTTGGGGCAAAAAGACAGAAATTCTCCTTATTTTGGGGCAAAACTCAGATATTCCACATATTTTGGGGCAAAATTCCATGAATTTCCCTTATTTTGGGGCAAAATTGCAGAAATATCACTTATTTTAAGGCAAAATTGGAGAAATTTCACTTATTTCAGAAGAAAAAAGCAGAAATTTTCTTGTTTTGGGGCAAAAAGGGAGAAATTTCTTTTATTTTTGTACAAAATTGCAGAAATTTTTCTTATTTTGGGGCAAGAAGGCAGAAATTTCCTATATTTTGGGGCAAAAATTCAGAAATTCCCCTTATTTTTAGGTAAAAAGGCTGAAATTCTCTTTATTTGGGAGCAAAAAGGCAGAAATTGCCCTGATTTTGTGGCAAAATTCCAGAAATTTCACTTATTTTAGGGTAATAAGTCAGAAATTTTTTATTTTGGGGCAAAAAGGCAGAAATTTCTTTTATTTTGGTACAAAATTACAGAAATTTTTCTTATTTTGGGGCAAAAAAGAAGAAATTTCCCTTATTTTGGGGCAAAATTGCAGAAATTTCACTTATTTTGATGTAAAAAGGCTGAAATTCCCCTTATATTGGGGCAAAATGGCAGAAGTTTTCCTTATTTTGGGGCAAAATTGCAGAAATTTCACTTATTTCAAGGTAATAAGTCAGAAATTTTCCTTATTTTGGGGCAAAAAAACAGAAATTCCTTGTTTTGGGGGAAAAAGACAGAAATTCCACTTATTTAGGGGCAAAAAAGCAGAAATTCCCCATATTTTGGAGCAAAATTGCAGAAATTCCCCTAATTGTGGGGCAAAAAGGCAGAAATTCCCTATATGTTAGGGCAAAACGACAGAAATTCTCCTCATTTGGGGGCAAAATTCAGAAATTCCATTTATTTTGGGGCAAAATTCCCAAAATTCCCCTTATTTTGTGGCAAAATTGCAGAAATTTCAATTATTTTGGGGCAAAATTGCAGAAATTTCACTTTTTTCAGGGTAATAATTAAGAAATTTTCCTTATTTTGGGGCAAAAAATACAGAAATTCCATTTGTATGGGGGGAAAAAGACAGAAATTCCATTTATTTAGAGGCAAAAAAGCAGAAATTCCCCTTATTTTGGAGCAAAATTGCAGAACTTTCCCTTTTTATAGCCAAAAGGTATGCATTCTTCTTATTTTCAGGCAAAAAGGCAGAAATTCCCTGTATTTTGGAGTAAAATTGCAGAAATTCCCTTAACTGCAGGGCAAAAAGACAGAAATTCTCCTTATTTTGGGGCAAAACTCAGAAATTCCACTTATTTTGGAACAAAATTTCAGAAATTTCCCTTATTTTTGGCCAAAATTGCAGAAATTTCACTTATTTTGGGGCAAAATTGCAGAAATTTCACTTATTTCAGGGAAAAAAAGCAGAAATTTTCTTATTTTGGTGCAAAAAGGCAGAAATTTCCCATATTTTGAGGCAAAAATGCAGAAATTCCCCTTATTTTGAGGTAAAAAGGCTGAAATTCCCCTTATTTGGGGGCAAAAAGGCAGAAATTTCCCATATTTTGTGGCAAAATTGCAGAAATTTCACTTATTTCAGGGTACTAAGTCAGAAATTTTTCTTACTTTGGGGCAAAAAAGACAGAAATTCCCTTTGTTTTCAGGGAAAAAGACAGAAATTCCACTTATTTAGAGGCAAAAATGCAGAAATTCCCCTTATTTTGGAGCAAAAATGAAGAAATTTCCCTTTTTTATGGCAAAAAGGTATGCATTCTTCTTATTTTCGGGCAAAAAGTCAGAAATTCCCCCTATTTTAGAGCAAAATTGCAGAAATTCTTCTAATTGTGGGGCAAAAAAAAAGAAATTCCCTATATGTTGGGGCAAAAAGACAGAAATTCTCCATATTTTGGGGCAAAACTCAGAAATTCCACTTATTTTGGGGCAAAATTCCAAAAATTTCCCATATTTTGGGGCAAAATTGCAGAAATTTCACTTATTTAGGGACAAAATTGCAGAAATTTCACTTTTTTCAGGGGAAAAAGACAGAAATTTCTTTGATTTTGGTACAAAATTGCAGAAATTTTTCTTATTTTGGGCAAAAAGGCAGAAATTTCCCATATTTTGAGGCAAAAATGCAGAAATTTCACTTATTTCAGGGTAATAAGTCAGAAATTTTCATTACTTTGGCGCAAAAAAGACAGAAATTCCCTTTGTTTTGGTGGAAAAAGACAGAAATTCCAATTCTTTAGAGGCAAAAATGCAGAAATTCCCCTTATTTTGGAGCAAAAATGAAGAAATTTCCCTTTTTTATGGCAAAAAGCTATGCATTCTTCTTATTTTCAGGCAAAAAGTCAGAAATTCCCCCTATTTTAGAGCAAAATTGCAGAAATTCCCCTTATTGTGGGGCAAAAAGGCAGAAATTCCCTATATGTTGGGGGGAAAAGACAGAAATTCTCCTTATTTTAGAGCAAAACTCAGAAATTTCACTTATTTTGGGGCAAAATTGCAGAAATTTCACTTATTTCAGAAAAAAAAGCAGAAATTTTCTTATTTTGGGGCAAAAAAACAGAAATTTCTTTTATTTTGGTACAAAATTGCAGAAAATTTTCTTATTTTGGGGCAAAAAGGCAGAAATTTCTCATATTTTGGGGCAAAAATGCAGAAAATCCCCTTATTTTGAGGTAAAAAGGCTAAAATTCCCCTTATTTGGTTGCAAAAAGGCAGAAATTTCCCTTATTTTGGGGCTAAATTGCAGAAATTTCACTTATATCAGGGTAATAAGTCAGAAATTTTCCTTATTTTGGGGCAAAAAAGACAGAAATTGCCTTTGTTTTGGGGGAAAAAGACAGAAATTCCACTTATTAAGAGGCAAAAAAGCAGAAATTCCCCTTATTTTGGAGCAAAAATGAAGAAATTTCCCTTTTTTATGGCAAAAAGGTATGCATTCTTCTTGTTTTCGGGCAAAAAGGCAGAAATTCCCCGTTTTTTGGAGCAAAATTGCAGAAATTCCCCTAATTTTGGGGCAAAAAGGCAGAAATTCCCTATATGTTAGGGCAAAACGACAGAAATTCTCCTTATTTTGGGGCAAAATTCAGAAATTCCATTTCTTTTGGTGCAAAATTCCCAAAATTTCCCTTATTTTGGGGCAAAATTGAAGAAATTTCAATTATTTTGGGGCAAAATTGCAGAAATTTCACTTTTTTTCTGGGAAAAAAGGCCGAAATTTTCCGTTTTTGGGGGCAAAAAGGCAGAAATTCCTAATATTTTGTGGCAAAAATGCAGAAATTTCCCTTATTTTGAGGTAAAAAGGCTGAAATTCCCCTTATTTGGGGGCAAAAATGCAGAAATTTCTCTTATACTGGGGCAAAATTGCAGAAATTTCACTTATTTTAGGGTAATAATTCAGAAATTTTCCTTATTTTGGGGCAAAAAATACAGAAATTCCATTTGTATGGGGGGAAAAAGACAGAAATTCCATTTATTTAGAGGCAAAAAAGCAGAAATTCCCCTTATTTTGGAGCAAAATTGCAGAAATTTCCCTTTTTATAGCAAAAAGGTATGCATTCTTCTTATTTTCAGGCAAAAAGGCAGAAATTTCCCGTATTTTGGAGTAAAATTGCAGAAATTCCCTTAATTGTAGGGCCAAAAGACAGAAATTCTCCTTATTTTGGGGCAAAACGCAGAAATTCCACTTATTTTGGAACAAAATTTCAGAAATTTCCCTTATTTTTGGCCAAAATTGCAGAAATTTCACTTATTTTGGGGCAAAATTGCAGAAATTTCACTTATTTCAGGGAAAAAAAGCAGAAATTTTCTTATTTTGGGGCAAAAAGGCAGAAATTTCCCATATTTTGAGGCAAAAATGCAGAAATTCCCCTTATTTTGAGGTAAAAAGGCTGAAATTCCCCTTATTTGGGGGCAAAAAGGCAGAAATTTCCCATATTTTGGGGCAAAATTGCAGAAATTTCACTTATTTCAGGGTACTAAGTCAGAAATTTTTCTTACTTTGGGGCAAAAAAAACAGAAATTCCCTTTGTTTTCAGGGAAAAAGACAGAAATTCCACTTATTTAGAGGCAAAAATGCAGAAATTCCCCTTATTTTGGAGCAAAAATGAAGAAATTTCCCTTTTTTATGGCAAAAAAATATGCATTCTTCTTATTTTCGGGCAAAAAGGCAGAAATTCCCCCTATTTTAGAGCAAAATTGCAGAAATTCCCCTAATTGTGGGGCAAAAAGTCAGAAATTCCCTATATGTTGGGGCAAAAAGACAGAAATTCTCCTTATTTTAAAGCAAAACTCAGAAATTTCACTTATTTTGGGGCAAAATTACAGAAATTTCAGTTATTTCAAAAAAAAGCAGAAATTTTCTTATTTTGGGGCAAAAAGGCAAAAATTTCTTTTATTTTGGTACAAAATTGCAGAAATTATTCTTATTTTGAAGCAAAAAAGCAGAAATTTCTCATATTTTGGGGCAAAATTGCAGAAAATTTCCTTATTTTGAGGTAAAAAGTCTGAAATTCCCCTTATTTGGTTGCAAAAAGGCAGAAATTTTCCTTATTTTGGGGAAAAATTGCAGAAATTTCACTTATTTCAGGGTAATAATTCAGTAGTTTTTCTTACTTTGGGGCAAAAAAGACAGAAATTCCCTTTGTTTTCAGGGAAAATACAGAAATTCCACTTATTTAGAGGCAAAAATGCAGAAATTCCCCTTATTTTGGAGCAAAAATGAAGAAATTTCCCTTTTTTATGGCAAAAAGGTATGCATTCTTCTTATTTTCGGGCAAAAAGGCAGAAATTCCCTTTGTTTTGGGGGAAAAAGACAGAAATTCCACTTATTTAGAGGCAAAAAAGCAGAAATTCCCCATATTTTGGAGCAAAATTGCAGAAATTCCCCTAATTGTGGGGCAAAAAGGCAGAAATTCCCTGTATGTTAGGGCAAAACGACAGAAATTCTCCTCATTTGGGGGCAAAATTCAGAAATTCCATTTATTTTGGGGCAAAATTCCCAAAATTCCCCTTATTTTGGGGTAAAATTGCAGAAATTTCAATTATTTTGGGGCAAAATTGCAGAAATTTCACTTTTTTCAGGGAAAAAAGGCCGAAATTTTCCGTTTTTAGGGGCAAAAAGTCAGAAATTCCTAATATTTTGAGGCAAAAATGCAGAAATTCCTCTTATTTTGAGGTAAAAAGGCTGAAATTTCCCTTATTTGTGAACAAAAATGCAGAAATTTCTCTTATACTGGGGCAAAATTGCAGAAATTTCACTTATTTCAGGGTAATAATTCAGAAATTTTCCTTATTTTGGGGCAAAAAATACAGAAATTCCATTTGTATGGGTGGAAAAAGACAGAAATTCTATTTATTTAGAGGCAAAAAAGCAGAAATTCCCCTTATTTTGGAGCAAAAATGAAGAAATTTCCCTTTTTTATGGAAAAAAGGTATGCATTCTTCTTATTTTCGGGCAAAAAGGCAGAAATTCCCCATATTTTAGAGCAAAATTGCAGAAATTCCCCTTATTGTGGGGCAAAAAGGCAGAAATTCCCTATATGTTGGGGGAAAAGACAGAAATTCTCCTTATTTTAGAGCAAAACTCAGAAATTTCATTTATTTTGAGGCAAAATTGCAGAAATTTCACTTATTTCAGGAAAAAAAAGCAGAAATTTTCTTATTTTGGGGCAAAAAGGCAGAAATTTCTTTTATTTTGGTACAAAATTGCAGAAAATTTTCTTATTTTGGGGCAAAAAGGCAGAAATTTCTCATATTTTGGGGCAAAAATGCAGAAAATCCCCTTATTTTGAGGTAAAAAGGCTAAAATTCCCCTTATTTGGTTGCAAAAAGGCAGAAATTTCCCTTATTTTGGGGCAAAATTGCAGAAATTTCACTAATATCAGGGTAATAAGTCAGAAATTTTCCTTATTTTGGGGCAATAAAGACAGAAATTGCCTTTGTTTTGGGGGAAAAAGACAGAAATTCCACTTATTAAGAGGCAAAAAAGCAGAAATTCCCCTTATTTTGGAGCAAAAATGAAGAAATTTCCCTTTTTTATGGCAAAAAGGTATGCATTCTTCTTGTTTTCGGGCAAAAAGGCAGAAATTCCCCGTTTTTTGGAGCAAAATTGCAGAAATTCCCCTAATTTTGGGGCAAAAAGGCAGAAATTCCCTATATGTTAGGGCAAAACGACAGAAATTCTCCTTATTTTGGGGCAAAATTCAGAAATTCCATTTCTTTTGGTGCAAAATTCCCAAAATTTCCCTTATTTTGGGGCAAAATTGCAGAAATTTCAATTATTTTGGGGCAAAATTGCAGAAATTTCACTTTTTTTCTGGGAAAAAAGGCCGAAATTTTCCGTTTTTGGGGGCAAAAAGGCAGAAATTCCTAATATTTTGTGGCAAAAATGCAGAAATTTCCCTTATTTTGAGGTAAAAAGGCTGAAATTCCCCTTATTTGGGGGCAAAAATGCAAAAATTTCTCTTATACTGGGGCAAAATTGCAGAAATTTCACTTATTTCAGGGTAATAATTCAGAAATTTTCCTTATTTTGGGGCAAAAAATACAGAAATTCCATTTGTATGGGGGGAAAAAGACAGAAATTCCCCTTATTTTGAAGCAAAATTGCAGAAATTTCCCTTTTTATAGCAAAAAGGTATGCATTCTTCTTATTTTCATGCAAAAAGGCAGAAATTTCCCGTATTTTGGAGTAAAATTGCAGAAATTCCCTTAATTGTAGGGCCAAAAGACAGAAATTCTCCTTATTTTGGGGCAAAATGCAGAAATTCCACTTATTTTGGAACAAAATTTCAGAAATTTCCCTTATTTTTGGCCAAAATTGCAGAAATTTCACTTATTTTGGGGCAAAATTGAAGAAATTTCACTTATTTCAGGGAAAAAAAGCAGAAATTTTCTTATTTTGGGGCAAAAAGGCAGAAATTTCCCATATTTTGAGGCAAAAATGCAGAAATTCCCCTTATTTTGAGGTAAAAAGGCTGAAATTCTCCTTATTTGGGGGCAAAAAGGCAGAAATTTCCCATATTTTGGTGCAAAATTGCAGAAATTTCACTTATTTCAGGATACTAAGTCAGAAATTTTTCTTACTTTAGGGCAAAAAAGACAGAAATTCCCTTTGTTTTCAGGGAAAAAGACAGAAATTCCACTTATTTAGAGGCAAAAATGCAGAAATTCCTTTTATTTTGGAGCAAAAATGAAGAAATTTCCCTTTTTTATGGCAAAAAGGTATGCATTCTTCTTATTTTCGGGCAAAAAGGCAGAAATTCCCCCTATTTTAGAGCAAAATTGCAGAAATTCCCCTAATTGTGGGGCAAAAAGTCAGAAATTCCCTATATGTTGGGGCAAAAAGACAGAAATTCTCCTTATTTTAAAGCAAAACTCAGAAATTTCACTTATTTTGGGGCAAAATTACAGAAATTTCACTTATTTCAAAAAAAAGCAGAAATTTTCTTATTTTGGGGCAAAAAGGCAAAAATTTCTTTTATTTTGGTACAAAATTGCAGAAATTATTCTTATTTTGAAGCAAAAAAGCAGAAATTTCTCATATTTTGGGGCAAAATTGCAGAAAATTTCCTTATTTTGAGGTAAAAAGGCTAAAATTCCCCTTATTTGGTTGCAAAAAGGCAGAAATTTTCCTTATTTTGGGGAAAAATTGCAGAAATTTCACTTATTTCAGGGTAATAAGTCAGAAGTTTTTCTTACATTGGAGCAAAAAAGACAGAAATTCCCTTTGTTTTCAGGGAAAAAGACAGAAATTCCACTTATTTAGAGGCAAAAATGCAGAAATTCCCCATATTTTGGAGCAAAAATGAAGAAATTTTTCTTTTTTATGGCAAAAAGGTATGCATTCTTCTTATTTTCGGGCAAAAAGGCAGAAATTCCCTTTGTTTTGGGGGAAAAAGACAGAAATTCCACTTATTTAGAGGCAAAAAAGCAGAAATTCCCCATATTTTGGAGCAAAATTGCAGAAATTCCCCTAATTGTGGGGCACAAAGGCAGAAATTCCCTATATGTTAGGGCAAAACGACAGAAATTCTCCTCATTTGGGGGCAAAATTCAGAAATTCCATTTATTTTGGGGCAAAATTCCCAAAATTCCCCTTATTTTGGGGCAAAATTGCAGAAATTTCAATTATTTTGGGGCAAAATTGCAGAAATTTCACTTTTTTCAGGGAAAAAGGCCGAAATTTTCCGGTTTTAGGGGCAAAATTCAGAAATTCCTAATATTTTGAGGCAAAAATGCAGAAATTCCTTTTATTTTGAGGTAAAAAGGCTGAAATTCCCCTTATTTGGGGGCAAAAATGCAGAAATTTCTCTTATACTGGGGCAAAATTGCAGAAATTTCACTTATTTCAGGGTAATAATTCAAAAATTTTCCTTATTTTGGGGCAAAAAATACAGAAATTCCATTTGTATGGGTGGAAAAAGACAGAAATTCCATTTATTTAGAGGCAAAAAAGCAGAAATTCCCCTTATTTTGGAGCAAAATTGCAGAAATTTCCCTTTTTATAGCCAAAAGGTATGCATTCTTCTTATTTTCAGGCAAAAAGGCAGAAATTTCCCGTATTTTGGAGTAAAATTGCAGAAATTCCCTATATGTTGGGGCAAAAAGACAGAAATTCTCCTTATTTTGGGGCAAAACTCAGAAATTCCACTTATTTTGGAACAAAATTTCAGAAATTTCCCTTATTTTTGGCCAAAATTGCAGAAATTTCACTTATTTTGGGGCAAAATTGCAGAAATTTCACTTTTTATAGCAAAAAGGTATGCATTCTTCTTATTTTCAGGCAAAAAGGCAGAAATTTCTTGTATTTTGGAGTAAAATTGCAGAAATTCCCTTAATTGTAGGGCAAAAAGACAGAAATTCTCCTTATTTTGGGGCAAAACGCAGAAATTCCACTTATTTTGGAACAAAATTTCAGAAATTTCCCTTATTTTTGGCCAAAATTGCAGAAATTTCACTTATTTTGGGGCAAAATTGCAGAAATTTCACTTATTTCAGGGGAAAAAAGCAGAAATTTTCTTATTTTGGGGCAAAAAGGCAGAAATTTCCCATATTTTGAGGCAAAAATGCAGAAATTCCCCTTATTTTGAGGTAAAAAGGCTGAAATTCTCCTTATTTGGGGGCAAAAAGGCAGAAATTTCCCATATTTTGGGGCAAAATTGCAGAAATTTCACTTATTTCAGGGTACTAAGTCAGAAATTTTTCTTACTTTGGGGCAAAAAAAACAGAAATTCCCTTTGTTTTCAGGGAAAAAGACAGAAATTCCACTTATTTAGAGGCAAAAATGCAGAAATTCCCCTTATTTTGGAGCAAAAATGAAGAAATTTCCCTTTTTTATGGCAAAAAGGTATGCATTCTTCTTATTTTCGGGCAAAAAGGCAGAAATTCCCCCTATTTTAGAGCAAAATTGCAGAAATTCCCTCTAAATGTGGGGCAAAAAGTCAGAAATTCCCTATATGTTGGGGCAAAAAGACAGAAATTCTCCTTATTTTAAAGCAAAACTCAGAAATTTCACTTATTTTGGGGCAAAATTACAGAAATTTCACTTATTTCAAAAAAAAGCAGAAATTTTCTTATTTTGGGGCAAAAAGGCAAAAATTTCTTTTATTTTGGTACAAAATTGCAGAAATTATTCTTATTTTGAAGCAAAAAAGCAGAAATTTCTCATATTTTGGGGCAAAATTGCAGAAAATTTCCTTATTTTGAGGTAAAAAGGCTAAAATTCCCCTTATTTGGTTGCAAAAAGGCAGAAATTTTCCTTATTTTGGGGAAAAATTGCAGAAATTTCACTTATTATAGGGTAATAAGTCAGAAGTTTTTCTTACATTGGAGCAAAAAAGACAGAAATTCCCTTTGTTTTCAGGGAAAAAGACAGAAATTCCACTTATTTAGAGGCAAAAATGCAGAAATTCCCCTTATTTTGGAGCAAAAATGAAGAAATTTCCCTTTTTTGTGGCAAAAAGGTATGCATTCTTCTTATTTTCGGGCAAAAAGGCAGAAATTCCCTTTGTTTTGGGGGAAAAAGACAGAAATTCCACTTATTTAGAGGCAAAAAAGCAGAAATTCCCCATATTTTGGAGCAAAATTGCAGAAATTCCCCTAATTGTGGGGCAAAAAGGCAGAAATTCTCTATATGTTAGGGCAAAACGACAGAAATTCTCCTCATTTAGGGGCAAAATTCAGAAATTCCATTTATTTTGGGGCAAAATTCCCAAAATTCCCCTTATTTTGGGGCAAAATTGCAGAAATTTCAATTATTTTGGGGCAAAATTGCAGAAATTTCACTTTTTTCAGGGAAAAAAGGCAGAAATTTTCCGTTTTTAGGGGCAAAAAGTCAGAAATTCCTAATATTTTGAGGCAAAAATGCAGAAATTCCTCTTATTTTGAGGTAAAAAGGCTGAAATTCCCCTTATTTGGGGGCAAAAATGCAGAAATTTCTCTTATACTGGGGCAAAATTGCAGAAATTTCACTTATTTCAGGGTAATAATTCAGAAATTTTCCTTATTTTGGGGAAAAAAATACAGAAATTCCATTTGTATGGGTGGAAAAAGACAGAAATTCCATTTATTTAGAGGCAAAAAAGCAGAAATTCCCCTTATTTTGGAGCAAAATTGCAGAAATTTCCCTTTTTATAGCCAAAACGTATGCATTCTTCTTATTTTCAGGCAAAAAGGCAGAAATTCCCCGTATTTTGGAGTAAAATTGCAGAAATTCCCTATATGTTGGGGCAAAAAGACAGAAATTCTCCTTATTTTGGGGCAAAACTCAGAAATTCCACTTATTTTGGAACAAAATTTCAGAAATTTCCCTTATTTTTGGCCAAAATTGCAGAAATTTCACTTATTTTGGGGCAAAATTGCAGAAATTTCACTTATTTCAGGGAAAAAAAGCAGAAATTTTCTTATTTTGGGGCAAAAAGGCAGAAATTTCCCATATTTTGAGGCAAAAATGCAGAAATTCCCCTTATTTTGAGGTAAAAAGGCTGAAATTCCCCTTATTTGGGGGCAAAAAGGCAGAAATTTCCCATATTTTGGGGCAATATTGCAGAAATTTCACTTATTTCAGGGTACTAAGTCAGAAATTTTTCTTACTTGGGGCAAAAAAGACAGAAATTTCCTTTGTTTTCAGGGAAAAAGACAGAAATTCCACTTATTTAGAGGCAAAAATGCAGAAATTCCCCTTATTTTGGAGCAAAAATGAAGAAATTTCCCTTTTTTATGGCAAAAAGGTATGCATTCTTCTTATTTTCGGGCAAAAAGGCAGAAATTCCCCCTATTTTAGAGCAAAATTGCAGAAATTCCCCTAATTGTGGGGCAAAAAGGCAGAAATTCCCTATATGTTGGGGCAAAATACAGAAATTCTCCTTATTTTGGTGAAAAACTCAGAAATTCTACTTATTTTGGGACAAAATTGCAGAAATTTCCCTTATTTTGGGGCAAAATTGCAGAAATTTCACTTATTTTGGGGCAAAATTGCAGAAATTTCACTTTTTTCAGGGTAATAAGTCAGAAATTTTCCTTATTTTGGGGCAAAAAAGACAGAAATTCCCTATGTTCTGGGAGAAAAAGACAGTAATTCCACTTTTTTAGAGGCAAAAAAGCAGAAATTCCTTTTATTTTGGAGTAAAAATGAAGAAATTTCTTTTTTTTGTGGCAAAAGGTATACATTTCCTTTATTTTCGGGCAAAAAGGCAGAAATTCCCCGTATTTTGGAGCAAACTTGCAGATATTCCCCTAATTGTGGGGCAAAAAGGCAGAAATTCCCTATATGTTGGGGCAAAAAGACAGAAATTCTCATTATTTTGGGGCAAAACTCAGAAATTCCACTTATTTTGGGGCAAAATTCCAGAAATTTCCCTTATTTTGGGGCAAAATTGCAGAAATTTCACTTATTTTCAGGCAAAATTACATAAATTTCACTTATTTCAGAAAAAAAGCAGAATTTTCTTATTTTGGTGCAAAAAGGCAGAAATTTCTTTTATTTTGTTACAAAATTGCAGAAATTTTTCTTATTTTGGGGCAAAAAGGCAGAAATCTCCCATATTTTGGGGCAAAAATGCAGAAATTTCTCTTATTTTGAGGTAAAAAGGCTGAAATTCCCCTTATTTGGGGGCAAAAGGGCAGAAATTTCCCTTATTTTGAGGCAAAATTGCAGAAATTTCACTTATTTCAGAGAAAAAAAGCAAAAACTTTTCTTATTTTAGGGCAAAATGCAGAAATTCCCATTATTTTGGGGCAAAAGGCAGAAATTCACCTTATTTTGTGGTAAAATTGCAGACATTTCACATATTTCAGGGCAAAAAGGTAGAAATTCCCCTTATTTGGGGGCAAAAAGGCAGAAATTCCCCTTATTTTGGGATAAAATTGCAGAAATGTCCCTTGTTTGGGGGCAAAAATGTAGAAAATCCCCTTAATTTTTGGCAAAAAAGCAGAAATTTCCCGTATTTTGGAGCAAAATTGCAGAAATTCCCCTAATATTGGGGCAAAAATGCAGAAATTCCTATTATTTGGGGCAAATCGGCAGAAGTTCCCCTTATTTTCGGAAAAAGAGGCAGAAATTCCCTGTATTTTGAAGCAAAATTGCATAAACTCCCCTAATTTTGGGGCAA